>NC_071353.1:96567304-96933971 GCF_943734655.1 Sabethes cyaneus | reverse complement strand
GTTTACATATCCTGGATAGAGAATCACCAATTATTTTCAGTCTTCAGCGTTTTCCAATGTGTTTTCAAATGCTAACGGATTTATTTTCGTGATTAGCATCATCTGCGCCAAGAACCAAACATATAACCTAACAGTTCGTAACCATAAATACACTTGCGAAGCTCGAATAATCTCCCGAAGCAGAAACAATATATATCAAATGAAAGGTAATGCTTTTTCTTACCTTTATTATCCATTTTCACCATTCCCACTGTTGGTAATTCAATAAAATATTACATTTAAAGTCGAGTTCCATATAGGTGCCAGCAAGCATTTTGGGAATTGCACTTTTTTTGTAGTTCCAATAATCACAACCAGGTAGCGAACGGTTGCTCTTAGTTTTGCTCGAATTCGCCTATTGCACTTTTTTTGTAGTTCCAATAATCACAACCAGGTAGCGAACGTTGTTATTAGTTTTACTCGAATTCGCCTATAGAAAGATTTTTTCTTGAGCTGTTTTCTTTTCAGCAGCGTACCCCGCTTAAGCGGGCGATAGCTTGTCAAAAACGCCTATATAGCTTAAGAAGATTTCATAACTGTTTCAATACTTGTTAATCAAACATTTAAGCAAACAGTATGCATGTTCGATTGGCTCCCTTTTGACAATTCTCGCTGCTCGATTTTGGGAGCCAATCTTGGCTGCTTCCGCGTATCTCTTACCTCTGAAGGCCCAGACACAATAAGGTTTTGCAAGGTGACGTCACGAATGAACCGGAATGAACGCAATTCACCCATCTGACATCCACTCGTGGTTTGTTTACTATTTGTTAGGCAAAAGCGTTATGCATAAATTGGAGTTAAACGTTTTAAAAGCGTATTATCCAGCAGTGTCGCCCTTCAAACTACTCGGAATGGCAGTTTTTGTGCTTTTCTGGCTGCCGTTAAGGCCTTTAAGCAATATTCAGTTTCAACATGTTAACCCATGTTCTAAGTCCATGTAAACAAACCACTGATAGACGTCAAAGAAGTGAGGTTATGCTCGCCCGTGCAAAACCTTATGCATGCGGATTTTACTACGTTGCGGATATTTGACAGAAAACCCATGGAAAAACTGTCAAATTGCCGCAACTTAGTGAAATCCGTATGAATTGTGTCTGGGCCTTGAGTATTTCTATGCGCTACCACTTTCCTAGAGTGACATACAGAGTGGGGAAATGTCATCCCAAAAGTATGCAATGCGTATTTTCTTTCTCTTTCCTGCATACGCGTTGGCTTGGTCGTCTGCTCGATTGGAATGACACTGACAGATAATTATCATTCCAATTTTGACATTGTCACCACTCTTAGTCACTCTACACTTTACCGACTTTACCACCTTTACCACACAGCAAAAAAGTCGATGACAATATGACAATGGATCATTGAAGATAGTGACAACGACTTTCTTTTGGCGCTAGTATATTAAAACGGTTTAATGTACACTAGCGCCAGAAACAAGTAGTTGTCACTCCAAAACTAGCTACATTCATTTAGAGTGACTATTGTAAGTTTCCCACCTTATCGAACGCGATGAATTAAACCATCGCGAACCGAAATCGTCGCCAGATCTCGTCGCGAGTGCAAAGTTGGTTAATTTTGTCGATTAAATCAACAGCTTATGTCCTAGTCAAACGAAATACATACGTTTAGCTCACTCACAGCCACACTTTTTTTTTCTGCGACGAAGTCAAGCTGCCAAAAAATTGTGCAGCGCGTTTTGTTAGCAATGAAACTGACCTGAAACTGAAACTGATATATACATATGTATAGAGCTTTCTGACAGCTGAAGCACCCACACTAGCGAACACGAAATACGCGTGTATATACATGATGTTTACCTCATTTTGGGGAACAGCTGATACTGGAGGAACAAACTGAAAAATAGCGATTACAGGGTGTCGACTCAAATCAAAAAATAAAATTCCCTGACTTTCCCTGATTTTCCCTGATGTTTCAAATATTTTTCCCTGACCCTCAAAACTCGAATCAAGCTTATTTGGGCGATTTTTGGCTTAAGTTTTTAACCCTTTAGCATGGCTTATGCGAGCTACTGAAACTACTAACTAAAGCTAGATTTCTTCATGATTTAAGAACATGTATCAAAGATTCTTAACCTATTTCTTACCAGCGTTTCGAAAACGCCCTTTTCTATCGAGTCTAGGGACAGTTATGGTATCAACTTGAATCCAAAGAAACAAAGATTGAGAAATAATCTAATCGACCTGTTTTTGCACAAAGCTTAGATGTTACATACAACAAAATTACAGCCGTGTAAACATAACAAATCTTGCTAATTTTCAGTCAGCTCAAACTAGTAACTTTGCCGCTGGAAGGTGGACACATGTCTGCGAGTTTTCAGTTAAACTAAAACAAAATTTTCCTGGAAGTTTCAGCTTGTTATCTTTGCTGCAAAAAGTATGGGGTTAAAGAGATGATTCCTCAAAGATTGGTACAAAAATGTACGTTTTGCTGGCTTCGAGGTACGGCAAAACTTTAGCTAGATATATTGTTAGAAAATGTCCAAATGGCAAATATTTTAACCCTCAATGGTGGACAGTATACGAAGTTAAGACTAAAGCTGTGTGTCATGATTTCGGATTGCAACTATCGAGACTTGAGAGCAACATTGACTCGAAGGTAGTTCGGTGGCCGGCCGTTCGGTCCGATGACCGTATATGGGTGTTGAGAATTAAGGCAAATTCTTCAACTACAGCTTAATCAACGTATAGTCACCAACAAATCATAAATTCGATGATACTAGGGACGAATTGAACCGCCCAGTTAACTTCGAGGTACAATAGGCGAATTCGAGCAAAACTAAGAGCAACCGTTCGCTACCTGGTTGTGATTATTGGAACTACAAAAAAAGTGCAATTCCCAAAATGCTTGCTGGCACCTATATGGAACTCGACTTTAAATGTAATATTTTATTGAATTACCAACAGTGGGAATGGTGAAAATGGATAATAAAGGTAAGAAAAAGCATTACCTTTTATTTGATATATATTGTTTCTGCTTCGGGAGATTATTAGAGCTTCGCAAGTGTATTTATGGTTACGAACTGTTAGGTTATCTGTTTGGTTCTTGGCGCAGATGATGCTAATCAAGAAAATAAATCCGTTAGCATTTGAAAACACATTGGAAAACGCTGAAGACTGAAAATAATTGGTGATTCTCTATCCAGGATATGTAAACTTTACAGCTGACTCTATGTACTTTTGTTTCATGCGGTACAAAATCAAACATTAACATTTTTCTGCCATAAAGTTAATTAATTCGAATATTTTCACTTGCCTTAACGTAAATAAACAAATTTCTTCCAATATTTCGCTATCTAAAATCCTGACAATTGAAAGGGTTAATCAAAAACTGCATTTTATTTCAGCTTTTTTCAAAAATGTATGGAGTTTGACAGCGATTTTACTTTTCATCACTTTTTTTATGCAGCGCCTCTAAGCGGGCGATAGCTTGTCAAAAACGCCTATACTGATCTAACAGCCAGTCTCGGCTAGCCGGTTTTTGTTAGATAGAATCAGTAGGATGGTTGCACTGACCCCGTAATTTTCCTGTACTCTAACAGCCGGCTGCGAAGTCTATCGATAAAGAAGGATAATGTCTAGTGACGGTTAATGCTCAAGACTTTGCTTTGCTTTGCTAGGGACGAATTCTATGACAGGTTCGAAAGGATTTATGGGGTGTGCACGACTTGAAAATTCAAGACTCTAGCTCCCAGATTGATCCTGTTTAACGGTCAATACTTTTTGGAAGTCACAATATACAGTCTTTTCTTAGCGACTTTGACCACTATCTCGTCGTAAAATCCACGCAAGGTTATCGAAATCGGCGAAGGCTCGCACTGAGAGGATGTTGCATTTCAACATCTAGCGGTTTACGGCATATGACGTTGCAGTAGAGTAGACCAGAAAGCTTGATCAACGAATCGCAGAACAGTATGACGAAAAGGAATAAGACGTAAGTAGGCTATGGAGGATCCGCTATGGCGCCAACAACTACGAGGGAAGTGATAGGCACGACGTGGGGAAGACAATCATCCTTATTCTGCGAGTCACGTGACTCAATACGTGTAACAGCTTGTTTGATGTCGAATGCCAGAAAACGACAGATGAGAAGAACCAGGCCAAGAGTCGCATGCTCACTGCGGATCACGTCAGAACAGCGAAACATGTAAGCTTTCTGCGTATTACTTAACCAGCTGAACCAGTCCCGAAGGTTGCCAACTCGCATAAACGCAAATTCTATAGAACGTTAATGTTCCGGTAACCCTTAACGGACATGAATCATGAACACTGAAGGAAGATGATCAATGCTTGGGGCTTCTGAGTGTAAAATTCTGCAATTGGTGAAAACGCTGTAGATCGCGTGTAAATAACAGTCTGTATCCCGCTTTGTGCTCTTGATGTCTGCACCGTGAAGTGCGTGAGGCCTGCCGATTTCGAGCACTACAGCGAGTAAAGTCTGACAATTTTACGGCGCAAAACAAATAAAAAATTTACGGCAAACTGAAAGATAATCGAATCGCCACTAGACATGTAACAAGTTTTAATTCAACCGATCAATCTGCGTATATTTTACACGAAAATTGATTTGATTCCAAAGTTGATCAACAATATTGCCGGGTAAACAAAATTTCCCTGATTGAATTTCGAAATTCCCTGATTTCCCTGATCCAAAAATGAATTCCCTGATATTCCCTGATTTTCCAGGTTTTTCCAGAAAATCGACACCCTGGAAAAGCTTTTGGCTCCGCTTTTGACATTTATTTGGCTCCCGATTTTTCTATCCGCCGAACTATATATATAGTAACTATAGTAGAAAGGCTAGCCCAAGTAACCATAAGCATTAATCTAAAACCGTATAGATCATTACACGGGAGCTCCTAACCACACTTTTTTGACAGCACTTGGTGGTTTGTTTACATGGTGTTAAAGTTTGAATTGAGTTTTCTATCTTTGTCCGGCAGATAATGATCAAAAATTATAGTTTTTATTTAAGAGAAAGCGCCTTACATGCATTTTAAAGCAACTGATGCAGTAATCCTTCACGAAATTTAAAATCGAAACTGCTGGACGTGACAAAACACATGTAAACAAACCACCAAGTGGTGTCATTTGACGGCAAAATGACGTCATCGCAAAATGATCTATATTGGAAATAATTCTGCATCCCAAGTGCCAAACTTTTGTATATTAACAATCTTAATGCTTATAAAACGTATATTAACATTGTTGATGCATAGAAGCATTAACGTAAATCAGCATTAAAGAAAGCAATATATGCGCATATAACGTAACAATATAATGCATTTAGTCAATTGCATTAAAACGAGCCGTAAGTGTTGATGAACGGCTTGTACTTGACTTCTTATTTTGCTATTCTGCGGCCACTATTTGTGCCCTCTTCCATCTATTGGTTGCCGTCTTTTTCTACCCTATTGGTAATGCAGGACAAGTAGCTATGATATGAGAGGGAATATCACCAAGATTTAAATACGACTAATTTCACCTCACTCAATCACATCGGCTATGGTTTAGATAGCAAAGGTGCACCCCGCTGTCACAAATGTCATTCCCATACATTTTTCGTGTAGCCAACATCTCATCTAGCCCACAACAAACTTTGCCTCGGACAAAATGTATTTGTGAGTAGCCCGCTCTAACTTCAGCCTCGGATGAATCTGTATTGGTAAGCTCCCGAACAAAGTTACTTTTTTGCTTTTTTTCTTTTTGTGTCGGACGTGTAGGAAGCGTAAAAAGATGTTAGCTACTTCTTTACCCTTCAGTTTCATACGCCTGCAAAGGTGCAAGGAAACGAATGAGGTTGCATGACTAACTATGACAATCTATGTTTTTATTTGCCATATCAAGCAAACGATATGCCATCGATACTTTTTCGATACGTCGATAATGTAGACAAAATGACGTTTCGTTTAAGCCTCAAACAAACACTGATAATGCTTATTGGATGCTTGTGGCGTAGCATTTTAACAACCCGCTATTTCGCCTTTTTAGCATTATGTGAGTTCTACAGAAGTATATAAAGAAAAATATGCTTTTAATCATAGTTCTGTATGCTTATACAATGTTGTCCAAGGACTAGTGTTTAGTGCTTACTGGTTACTTGGGTACCCAAGCAACAACGGTAGCTGAATTGCAAGAGCAATGGCTGTTTACGGGTTGGTTTAAGGCGATCAAAGCTGCATAAAGTAAGCACTTAAATGGTGTTTAAATAAGCGATGTTTAAGCTACTTTAAGTTTTTCAAACCAGTTCTCTCCCAAAAGTTGATAAACAAGCTTAAAAGCTCACAGCTTTCAAACTACTGTAAGGTTGCTTAAGGGTGTTAAAGTGGCTTTACAAACTTCTTCTAAGTTTTCTTTCGACTCACAGCACACATACTGTCAGAGCGTAGAATTTCGCAATTCGGCTGACAGCAAAAGTTTGGCAGTTATCGGCATTATCGACTGCTTCACGCTAGGCGGGCTAGGCTTCAGGTGTAAAGCTATTCTTACTGTCTGTTCTGCAGATGCAAATGGGGCGGATCATACGGTGAGTGCTTATGGATCAAAAGACGGCGGGTTCAATTCCCGGAAAAAGACATGCATTTTTAATTAGCTAGCTCCTTAATTATACGAATTAAAGTTATTCGAAATTAAAAATATCGCGTTCGAAACATGTTTACAGCAAAAAAAGGCCGCGTTCCATTTTTTTAAATTTAAAAATTTTTTTTAAATTTAAGATTTTTTTTTGGCTGCATAAAGGTTGGCGAAGCGTTGATTAAGCGACTGGCAAAGCAGATTGCAAAACTATTCTCGTTCTAAAAATAGAATTGACGGCATTGCGCAAATTGGCTATTTAAAAGCGCAAAACAGTTTCTATTAAGTTTCATTGCAGCTTCGAAAGCAGCCATCAATTAGCCTGAAGCTTGATAAAATCACCAGATTTAGATGTTTAAGAGCTGAAAAAAGGTTTTTATTTCTAAACCTAAACCATAGATCAGCCACAGGTTGAATAAAATCAGCTATAAAAGCGTTTGATCAGCCTGAAATTGTTACTTGGGTAGGTCACGCCGCTAGGTGGATTAATTCGGGTTTTTCAAAATTCGAATTGTGGGACTAATGTTAATAAACACACTTTATTTTCATAGAACTAGTCATTTTCAACACCAACTAGCCATTATTTTCCGTAAAAACCTGCACATTTCTCCATAATTTCAAATTTAATTTCAAAAATCAGAGTTGCCAATTCGCCTGGTTTTGTATCCGCCGAGTAACTATCTGAGAGAGATTCGCGAAGAGGAAAAATTCTAACGTCAAATGCAGCCAGTACGATCTGTCAAATGCAGCCAGTCGTTATCGTTGTCCCAAAATGGAAAAGTATTGTTAATTCTCATAAGTTTTCTGCCGGTGTTTTTGTGAAAAACACATTCGGAATTGAATTAGTCTTGTTTGTCTCAATTGTAAATTAACATTTTTGCAAAAACTGAAATGCCCGTGTGACAATTAGCACCAAAATATGTTATTATAAAATGCACACTTCACACGTCCAATGAGATGTTCACGCACAAGTTTCATTTATTTGCCCGAAAATGAAAGCAAACATAATAGGAAGAAGAAGAACAGCCAAAGCATAAGAAAAAGAAGACCGTCTCCGCGACTCTCTCTCAGGTAACTATAGATCATTACACGGGAGCTCCTAACCACACTTTTTTGACAGCACTTGGTGGTTTGTTTACATAATGATAAAAAATTATAGTTTTTATTTAAGAGAAAGCACCTTATATGCATTTTAAAGCAACTCATGCAGTAATCCTTCACGAAATTTTAAATCGAAACTGCTGGATGTGACAAAAAACATGTAAACAAACCACCAAGTGGTGTCATTTGACGGCAAAATGATGTCATCGCAAAATGATCTATAGTGCGCAGGGGGCTGTCAAATTCCATACATGTGTGCGTTACCGCAGATGGTGTTTGGTCCATGACGTTTGTACTGTCATGAACCAAACGGCGTGTGATTGATTTCGAGCCAAGGGACTCGTAACTCTATTTTTGTCTGCTGCAGTTGACAGAAACTCAAACCCTAACACGCAGCACAATTGTCGTTTGTATTGTTTTGATCCCGATAATGGATTTATCTGCTTTTTAGTACAGACGGTAGATAATCTACAGACGCGCAAAGAGAAAAATTACCAATTCGGCAACACTTTTTTTTGTTTATATTATTTAAACAGTTTTGGCAACCAGTCAGAATTGGATCAATCTTCCTATAATCAGCAGTAAGGTGCGTGAATTACCTGGTATGTTCCATGGAACTTCGTGAATTACGACGCATATTTTGCAAAGTGAACAAGCCAATTGAATTTTTTAAAGCATTATATGATATATCGAAGGTAACTAATCCATGTTTTTAGTAAATCAATAGTTAAAGTTTTAACATCTCTGGTAGATTACAAAACTTAGCCTTCCCTGCTTATACGAAATACAAGTTTGTTTACTTTGCTCATTTGGTGTCTCGATTTGACGGTTCGATTGGTGTTTTATGCCACGCTCTTTGCGCGTCTGTAGATTATCTACCGTCTGTACTTTTTAGCGTAAATAAAACAAACTAAGGGACGATTCAAATATGACATCCGCCAAATTTCTGCTTTTTTAGACCCCCCTCCCCCCTCTGTCAGATTGTGTCACAAAATTCAACCTCCCCCCCCCCCCCTTTGGACGTCACACAAACTCAAAATAAAAATGAAAAGCATGTTAAAAGTAAAAAGTGGTTTATAAAAATAGCTTAACCTTTTAAGAGTTAGTGTAAGATTAAAAAATATATAGAAAATAACAATTAATAAAAAATAATAACTGCGAACAAGGGCTGTAACAACATTCAATTGCAAATTGTTACAAATCAACGAAGAAATGAAGCTTTGGTTTCAATTGAAGTAGCACGGCTCCGCTTCAAAACAAGCTTCAATCTGCGTCGACGAAGCAGGTTTCACTACATCGTGACGATAGCTTTTAGAGTTCATTGTACTTTTCTATCCAATATTTAGTAAAATGCTAGAAACTTTGATTGCAAATGATCTGAAATTGATGTGTAAATTGATCCTTCAATGCGTGGTCTATCTAGTTAACATTGACAAATTGTGCCTGACTTTCAAGTGCCATCAGCTGGAACAATAAGTTCGAAAATCGAAATAAATCAATGAGTGATGAATGACTGAGAAACATATTTTTGCTGCCCTTTGATGAAAATGCAATTTTTTTCGACGGATGTCACATTTGCCTAGACCCCCTCCCCCCCTTTGTCACAAACTGTCACAAAATTGACACCCCCCTCTCCCCCATAAGCAATGGACGTCATTATTGAATGATCCCTAATAAACTTTTCAGAAGCTACATATACAGGTATAAGAGCAGCAAATCGGTAAGAAAAAAAGTAGCAAGAGCGGCATTGAAAATTATGGTCACTTGCCTGCCCCTTCACATGTGAGTTTCACAATAGACCAAATCATCATACCGTCAATTGACAGATAGTGGCGCCCTTGTTTACATTTTGGAAAACTTTCCTTTCCGTTTATAGGAAATGTAGCGTGTATTTTAACATTTTACAGGCATAATGGCTTTTAAATTTAGTCTCAATGCTGTTTAAACTCGACTTAAACAACAAACTTGCCGTTTAAACAGCTGAAACTTTTTTGGATTCTACGGTCTGTTTGTAAACAAGGGCGCCAGTATCTGCCAGATGACGTCACCTTGATTTGGTCTATTCCTTACCGATAGATCCCCCCTGTATGCCACGCTCTTTGCGCGTCTGTAGATTATCTACCGTCTGTAGTCTGTACCTAATGATGGCAGGTCAAGTAAATTTGAGCAGTTTAATGCAATTTATTGAATATTTTTGCGGTTTTGTAATGTATTATAGATTGTATAATATTTTTCTGTTGAATAAATGAAAATACAGCAATGTAAATAACAGTTTCGGTGAAAGCAGAATGAAAATAGATGTTCGTTACGCTGAAATCCTAGCGTGCCATCCCGTTGGTTGCCAGCGTTGCCATTGATGTTTCCTGACGGCTAATGTGAATTCAGCTTTACTCTTTGATGGGTGGAGTAGGAGCTGGAGACAAACATTAGTCATTTTGCGTTTTCATATAGATGTTTTTATCAAATTCATTCAGGTCTTCAATAATTTTTGTTTAATTGAAGTGCTTTCAGTGACGACCTTTTCGTGTTGTGTAAAATTTGCTTTAACTACCTTCTGTGAAAGTAAATCTAACGCAAATATTTCAATGGATAGCAAAGGCAGAAATGTTATTGTGTGCGATAATGGTACTGGGGTAAGTGATGTACTGATAGATAAAATCAAATATCTGAATCATATGTCGATACCTAATTATGTTTTAAAAAGTCGAGTGTTATTTATATTTTGATCGGTAAAATAACGATTTAACTTATTTTTAGTTTGTAAAGTGCGGATATGCCGGTAGTAATTTTCCTGCTCATATATTCCCTTCCATGGTGGGACGGCCAATTATCCGGGCGGTCAACAAGATCGGCGATATCGAAGTAAAGGTAAATCACTTTTTGCCGTTAAGCTCTAAAATTGACCGATTTCATATATTTTATTCACATCAGAAAGTATCTATATTTGTTTTTATGTATGTAATGCAGCTGAATTTGAATTCGTATATTAAGAGCAAGCCAGAAGTCACAATATTATATTATTACTGTTTTACAGGATTTACATGTTGATGTAAGTCGTTATGGTATGCCTTTTGTTGTAAACAATTCAAGTAGGAGAAATTTTATATTAACTAAATATTTTCTCTCCGTTTGTGGTTTTTTGTTGTTTGTTGTATAATTTGCTACTAACTCCCAGTTTACCGAAAAATATGTTAAAAATAATCTTTCTTGAAGCTTTGATATAATTATGCGCAATGCTGCTCCAAGTTTGAGAGTTTTTATAAATCATTTGACTTTTGCAATGTTTGTCATTCTGTTTATATTTTTGCTGTTCATTTTCTCTGTCGATTAATTTGTTTGAAAGATTAAATTCTATCATCGCTCATTGCTCAGTCACATATTTCGAAATAATTCCTCTGTAATATTCTGCGGTTCACCTTGTGTTGTGGTCGGTACCATAAACTGTTAGGAAGTCGAAGCCACTACTACATTGCCTGTAAGTATACCTCCAATGTTACCCCAAAAAATATTCTCCTTCTTTTTCCCTAATCTTTGAAGTTTTTCCAAGTAACATGTAACAAACTTGTGAATTGACCGAAATCATTATTTTTTGTGTACAAAAATGTATAAAATCCGAATTAAGTTAGCCGTTTAAGCTTGAATACAGGGTACCACACAGCTTACTACTTGACATATTATTTGTGCATTGATACACTACATTTCATCCAAATATCTGCGCTTGACAATTAATAATCATTTTAATTTCACTTACTACTACATTTTCGGGCATTCGGATCATTAACGTAGAATCCATTTGTTAGTCTGTTGGTTTCGACTCTTAGGACAACGACTGTTTTCACTGATTACGTTATGTTTGTTGAAGAATACGGTAATGGAGTATGGTACTGATTTCAAGAAACTAAACGATTTCGTCATTGTTGGCAGAGACAATTACCGTCTTTCAATTGTAGTGTTGCGTAATATACATTCGGTGTAATTGTACGACTACTATACAGTACCTACTCGATTTTACGATCAACTGAACGAAAAACAAGTAGTTAAAAGTGTGTGGGTCCTATGGCACCGAAGGGCTTTTCCCCGATGGGGGAAGTGATAGTACGCAGTATACGCTGCCGGACTGGATGAATCAAACTGGAGATAGAATAGCCAATCAAACTATTTTGGTGTGAGCGGTAAATGATTCCTTCCAATGCTTGCGATACACTTCCTACCCCTACCCATCCTGAAACCAAAGTTCCCAGCAACCCCTTTCTAATTAATAAATCGGTCGAAAAAGCCCTAGGACGCGCTACCCAAGGACTGGTTACAGCTGTCAAAGAAGCCCGTGGAACCAGATACGTTATTCGCACTTTATCCAAGTATGCATTCGACAAACTTCTGCAAATGAATGAATTAATCGACGGCACCCCAATTGAAATTATACCACACCCATCAATGAACTTTTCGAAAGGTGTAGTATACGATGTTGATACCGTTGAAATGAAGGAAAACTTGATACAAGACAACCTGTCTAATCAAAACGTAACAGACGTTCGTCGAATTACGAAAAGAAATGGAACGGATACTGTGAACACCCCGTTAGTCGTATTGACTTTTAATGGACAATGCCCACCAGCCTATGTTTACTACGGACTCATAAGATTGCCAGTTCGAAGATCGATCGCCGTTACAATGCTACGGATGCGCCAAATTTGGCCATTCTCGTAATCAAATTTCAAAAACGTCGAAAGAGTACTACGTATGCCAAATCAGTTAGCTAGCGGCCGCCCAGTGTGCGGTGGTGATAAAGATCGACAAATAATAGCTTTGAAGGAGGAGATCGTGAAAAAGAACCGACAAATCGAGGAAACACAATCATTGAAAATAGAAATCGAACTACTAAAACAGCAAATTAAAAACGAGAAACAAGACCAACAGGAGGAAGATATGGAGAAAATTAAAAAAGAACTTCGGAAATATTGGGAAGCCTACAAAACTACAGCCAAAGAATTAGCCATCATAAAGGCTAAAATGGCAGAAGCCACCGATCGAAAAATTCCAGTGCCAACGAAAGCTTTTAGTCAACCTCAACCGCAAATAAAAAAGCCCAAGATGAACTATCCGAAAAGGAGTGATGATAGCTACGACGAAATGCAGCATATAACCCGCAAGACCAACCCAAAATCAAATAATCGAAACCAACTTGTAGAAGCAGGCTTCATTTTCGGTTTTTTGCTCAGTAGATGCTCATCAGATGCGCCTCAACGAAACAGAATTGGAAAGAGTAATGTAAGTGGCAATTGTAGAGTTTATTATTATATACAATATTGTTGAAGAATGTATAGCTTTATCTTTTGTATTTACGGCGCTATGGAGCTGCTACCTCGTTGGTAGCAAAAAGAGCGCTCATTTGGCTACCAACGGGGTAACAGCTTCATAACGTCGTAATTACAAAAGATAAAGTTATACTTTCTTCAACAATATTGTAGATAATAATAAACTGTACAATTGCCCCTTACATTACTTTTTCGAATTCTGTTTCGTTGAGGCGCTGTAGTCTGATGAGCATCTACTGAGCAAAAAACCGAAAATGAAGCCTGTGTAGAAGCAAACTATTTTACCGCCATTTCAGCACGTATGAACAAACACGATAACACTCACTTAACCATAACGACTAGAAGTCAGAACAGCAGTCGAGAGAAGAACAAATCAACGCAAAACTATACGGATATTGACGTCGATGTCTCAACTTCAGACTAAAACATACCCTCCCAAACTGCACGCTCAATAAGCTAAAAACTCTACAACAAACGAAAATAATAAGCTAAAAACTCTACAACAAACGAAAATATTCAACGTATCTCGTAAACAATCCTCTCCAACCCCTCAGGCCTCCTTCCGGGGGATCAACTTCAGCCACAGCGACGGTGGATGCTTGCCACGGACTTTGTTAGAACGAAAACCACATTGAAAGAAACACAATTGATACAGTTCCCCCACAATTATGGACCATTTAAGCAGAAGTATGATTTTAAAACAATCAATTGTAGCGCATATTATTATTTAAAAGCAGTTTATAAATGTTTTTAGTTACAGAAATATGTAATCTTTCAGTTGATTCAGTTATTAAAACCCATTTAGTGCAAGTTTTCCACGGAAATTAAGCTTATATTATGACTGATCAAATACACAATTATGGATCACTTTTGGAAACGGTCACAATTATGAAACAATTTTCACCATATTATGGATCAAAATAAAAATACACTTTTTGCAGCGAATTCTCTCAATGAACTTTATTCAAATCATGTAATAACATAAAAATAACATGTTTCAAATCGTATGAAAGACCTTGTGTGGCTTTTGGTCTGTCTTTAGATGCCTGCCGTCCTTCTTCGAAGACACCTACCGATCAGCCGTTGGGAATGCTTTTCGCGATTTCACGACTGATTTTTTGTCCTGGGAAAAAAGTCTTAGGCTCACCAGCTGCGTTGGCTCCGAAAAGACTAGTACAGGATGAAGTTTTCTTTTTTCCGAATTGTTATTAACGATGTACACATTTAAAAAACTCAGCAAAATTTGCCGAAATTTGGACAGCCGAGCGTTCGGTAAAAATTTCAGTTTTGCAAATCGACGTTTACGGATCCTTACTAACCTTTGGCATCATAAAAAATTTTACCGAACGCTCGGCTGTCCAAATCTCGGCAAAATTTTGCTGACTTTGGCACTTTTTTTTAAGTGTGTAGGTACAGTGGATCTCGGAAAAGTTAATCGATGCAACAGTTTAATTTCATAGCTGCTATGTTGCGATGTATGAAACAGTGGAAAGGCGACAATAAACCGAAAAAATGAAATATAAACATAGAAGGAAATTTTTGACCGAAAGCTCGAAGAACCAGTAAATTCAAACTCTTAAAAAGTTAAGGAAAAAATTAACGTTTTAGATTGTTGCATGAGAGCTAACATTCGCTTAACTTTTGCGATGAACCGTTGCATATGTACCATCATAGCGTTTTACTGCCTTACGTAGCTTCCTGTCCTGCGTAATTCAGAAACAGCATTTTCCAAAAACTCAGCTCAGTGCAACTTTCGATTCTGCTTTAAAAATGTTTGTAATAGGTGCTAAACTGTTTGAATTTGTGAAAATTACATTGGAATCAAAGTGATCCATAATTGTGAAAAATTACCTTGTTTTGGTCACTATTATGGATCACTTTGAAAATTACTTATTTTTACAGGAAAATCATTGGCAAACAACCAATATTTCGCTGAATCGTAAAGAACTTAGCTTGATCTTTATGTACGAGTCATTTTTTGCTCGAAAATTGGTGATTATGCCACATAGCAACCTTATGAATGAGGAACGTACTGCTTATGCTGATTGAAAAAACGACAGACATTTTGATAGATTCTCGATAACAACTTTGTACGCGCATTGAAAAAGCATCAATGTCGGGATTTAAAGGATGTTTTATGTGTTAAAAGCTAGTTAATAGGGTATATTTTGTTGCAAAAATGCTTCATTCCTTCAAACAGTTTGTTTAACTGAGTTATTTAACTTGAAACACAAAAGTGATCCATAATTGTGGGTGATCCATAATTGTGGAGGGAGTGTAACACTTTTGTAGACAGTGAACTATACAACCTTATATGAATTGTAACTATTTGTATACTTACCAAAGAGTGGTGAATGACCTGACGGTTAAACCGCTCTCTAAATAAAGCAATATCTAATCTAATCTAATCTAATCTATGTACTGATTTCGAATTTTTCGCATAATTGATCAAAATTATCTTTACGACCTGTATTTGGTAGTTTTACTTAAGATCCAGATGACGGATGGAAGTGGCAGATGAAGAGAGTAAAATTTTTTTTTTGCTCAATTCATTGCGAACAATAACCTATATTTATTTATTTATAAATTCTCCTATCCTCCTATTTCCACTCGTATCCTTTTGTGTTTTGTATGTATACTGGGTTTCGCCGGCCGATTCTATATTTGATCACATGGTAATTTTTACCCTCCAATTCATTTTCGATGTTAGCGAAGGATTGCCAACGATCCAGATCACTGCACTCAATCACGATTTTTTGGGAAAGGCTTTCACGTTGTCCTTATTCCCCGGAGTTAGACCTTCGGATCCTTACGCAGCTTAAGAACATCTCTTTTTTGTTCTATTTGATGTATTGAGTAAATCAACCTTTTAAGCTTCACGAAGTCACGTTTAACAAGTAAATCTAATCTCGCTGCGAATTTTTAAATTTGTACGACGCTATGATACAGTAGACTCTGGTTTTGTATACTCCTGCTTAAAGTATACCATCTTTGAACCAAATGAGCGGCTTATTTTTTATTATTTTTCAACCATATTTGCTTTTTACTAATAAAATCAGCCAGCTATCAAACATTATCATCAGAATATCAAAAATATTTTGTCACTAAAACCAATAATATTCTAAAAAATACCTTCGCCTATCACTAATAGAAGAAATAAATAGAAAAGTATGGTACAGCACAATATGGTAATCAGGAATATGTATACCCTTGTGATTCTCGGGGCTCTATGTGTAACGAAGTTGGGCGGTTAGATGCACGGAAGTGATGTCGGATCGATTCCTGAACAAGTCAAGGAATGCTCCGGACTAGAAATATTCCCGACTAGCACTGAGACTCGACTTATTGTTGTACTCATCCCATAACATGCAATATATTCCAAACAAACGTGCGTTGCGTAAACTAAATTCTCCCAGCTAAAATCATTAAATGATCGAGACCGTATAGAGAGAGTCCCGACGTAAAACGCGCGGCATTTGTTTGTTCGGACCGTACCTGCTTTAGGAATCCAAAAATACTGCATACTCATATCATGTGTAAATGCACTCATTCAAAGTTTTAAAATGTGTATTTAGTTTAGCCAAAGCATTTCGGGTCTGTACTAAGGAAATACACTATGGCTTTGCGTAGGAATGAATAACGGAAACTTCGTTGAAGCTTTGTATAGTGAATTAGGACCTTTGATCGTATTGATCGACTATTGCTTTCCTTTAGATTGCAAAAACGGGTATACATTGAGAACTTCTAAGATGGACTAAATCTTAAATATTCAAACGACCGCCAACAAACAACCAAATTCAAAGGAAAGACTTAAAATACTATCGAAGTTATTTCCGGAGTCCCTCAAGGCTCCCATCAGGAACTGGTATTATTTATTTTATTCCTTAACGTCATTTCTGTATTCTCAAGAATATTAAAAACATTATGTATGCCAATAATTTCCTCTAACTAAACTAAGAAATGCAGCCTGATTTTTTTATATTTTTGTGGAAACTTCTTGTTAGCGATGCTTCCTTAAGGAAGTGTGTTGAGTTAGTAACATTGGATTTTTATAAATAACTGTACTGCCGATGGAAGCATAACTGTCCCATGTTACATTTTATCATTTTCGATAATTTGTTGTCTAACGTTATAATTCGGTATGTATTTTTAAAATATAAATTGAATACATGGTGTTTAAACTATAAAAAATCGAAAAAAATTTGAAGAAAATTTGTTCCACTGAAAAAATGGACGCACATTTATCTCACTGCCTATACGTTTTCATATTAAATATTTTCAAGTTATAGGGTAGTTGATCCAATAGTTGTGATAGTATCAATAGTTGCGCTACTATTCATTAATAATGCATATTTTCGTCACCGTAGCATTTTAAATAAAACAATTATGTTCATTATATGAAACAAGTTCTTAAGAGTATTGGTAGTTAGACTACACCATTTAAAATTAAAGCATTATTTGCTAAAATGCCAATTTTCTAGAATCAAACACAACTATAGGCGCAGTTAAAGCGCACAACTATAGGGTTCATTTCTATAGTTGCGCTACAATGTTTTTTAACCTAGCTTGCTAGGTTGCTAGGTATACGGAATAACACAATTAAAGGAACACTAAACTTAATTAAGGGAACATTAGCGCAACTATTGGTACAATATAATTGAATCGGAAAATTCATTATTTTCTTTATAAAGCTTCTCGTACAACGAATGGAATTGTCTTGCCTTGTGACAAATACCTTGTGTTTGATAAACTTATATCCCACAAGCATTAATTGAAGCATATACCTCAATAAACAAGAAAAAAGATGATTCTACAATTGATGAACATGAACAATTGATTTCCCTTCATTCCCGGAAAAAAATCCGTCTTCATTACTTTCCCTTACCGTCCCTTCATCAATTGTAGAATCATCGTTTCAAAAAAAAAAATATTAATATATATACCTGACCGCATTTCAAGGTCATGACTAAAGTCACGAGTTTGGTCAAGAAAAAAGAAATTACTTTGTGCTTAGCTATGCGACTAATGGAGCGTCTACCCTATACAAAATTGATGATAGTTTTCCAACATTTTCTCAAAGGCACAAATAATGACATCAAAACTAAATAATTTTAGAAAAATCAATTTTTGACGTAGGACTACGTCTTACGGCAAGTTTTGAGATAGGGTGTCATTCCAAAAAATCGAAAAATGCGAGCGTCACGAAAAATGATAGGTTTTGAGCGCTAACAGCTCAGCGGTTTTCCGATCGATTTTCAATATTCTTACACCAATCGATCGAAAAATCTTCAAAGAATTTACTCAAACGAAGAAGTATGGATTCTTGATGTTGAACTATTGAAAAATTGAAAATAATGAACCTATGTTTTACCAGAATTCTCGCTTCGTGATTGGTTGTTGGAAATGACGTTATCAAAGTAGAAACGCGTTTTCACGCTTCGACTTATAATTCAGTCAATTTTCAATAGATTTCCAAGATATTTACATCAATTGATCGGAAAATCGATTGAAAATACAGAAAACTATTGAGTTTCAATGCGCGTCATTTCAATTGAATTATTTTCATATTTTCGCCTTCCCTCGTCAGTGCTTGCCTAGCACGGATGACAGAAATATATACGATATAAGCTATGGGTTAAGCTTCCTTATGATTGTAGAGCTTCAGCTATTGCTGCTTCCCACCGATAAGGCAACGAAGACATGCAAATTCACCAAGCGAGGTGTTGGAGCTGCAGCACTCGTTTCGCTGCCGTGAAGGAATATCTGGCTGTTGAAGTTCTGGAAATGGCAGGAAATATGCTGCTCGCGACAACGATCAGAATTATCGTCACTTGCAGCTGGCCATCCGCAACAACGAAGAGTTTAACAAATTGCTGTCCGGTATCACCACTGCTCAGAGAAGTGTCTTTCCGAACATCCAAGCTGCTTTGTTGCCCAAGAAGATGGAAAAGAAGGCTTCAATTTTCAACATATCACGTCGACAAAATGTTCTTTTAAGGACAAAACATAATGTTCACGAAGATTTGAGGAATTTTCGCTCACTGATTTTAATTCTATTTAATTTAGATTGATTCTAATTGTTCGCTTCTTATCAAATAATTTTAACCGATCACCTCTCGCACTTCTGTTCGCTTGTTGATGCTGGTTGAGTTGGCCGTCTCGGAAGGTAAAAATCAGCTAACAACTATACCAGCTCCAAGTAAATCTGTTCGGTCAAGCGTCAAAATGAATGAAACCATGGGTTTAATAAAATGAAAGAGTTTTAGTAACATCTTTTGCATCTTCATATAAGAATTTGTTCGTTCTTCAAAGAACGGTTTTCGGTAATTGATGAAACCTAGGAAACTTGGAACTTAGGGCTTTTCACTCGGTGTTCTTTAGCAACACAAATTTATCCATCACCAATGCTACAGTAATAATACAGTACTACAGTAATAGCGTAATTTTTCTTTGGCAGCAAAAGGCGAACGGCTCACTGGTAACTTTGCTTTTTTGTTCAGACTGAAATGGAAATGCTCTATTTCATTTTACGCACATGATAGAATGAAGGACCATGAAAAATAGGTGTGGCCGATTCTTGTCGCTTGCTCTGGTACATAACACGAGGTAAGCCAGCGAACAGAAACGGTAGCTGAGCTACTGCCAACATCGTTTGCCAGAGCAAACGAAAGTCACGCTCGACTCGTGCACGTTTGCAGTGTGTGTGCAGTGCAGTGTGTTGGAGCTGGAGCACTCGTTTCGCTGCCGTGATGAAATATCTGGCTGCTGAAGTTCTGGAATTGGCAGGAAATATGCTGCACGCGACAACAAATCGACCAGAAGCATCCCACGTCACTTGCAGCTGGCCACTTGGAGTGGTATTTCATCGTAATTCAGGACCATACACGAACGGCTTCGTTGATCGCATAGCTGCTGAAGCTTTCCAGCTGGTCCGTTGCAACAAGCGGTGCCTGGTTTGCGGTTATCGGTACTCCAATTTACCGAACAGAGAATTACGTTAAGTGCGTTAGTGCAAGTTTATTGCAAGCTGGAGTTATGATAATCAAACAATCGGTCCTTTCAAGGGCCACACAACGATTGAAGAGTGTATTATATTTTCTTGCCCAGCTAATACCATTATAACACAGGCAACGAGGGAAAAGTTGAATTTTTCGCCATCGCGGACGACCAACAAATGACGGAAACAAGTTTTCTGGTCACGGGCGACATTTTCTGCGACTTCCAAAACGTCTGCACTGCAGACTTTGCAGGTTGTAAATGCTTTATCAGTGTTATTTTGTAAGCCGCACAAAAGTTGCGAAAAAATTTCAACTTTTTGAAAACTCGCGCGTACTGTCTACCGATTACAAGAGGAAAAGCACTATTCAACGTAGAAACAGATCATAAAAATTTATTTACTGTTTGGTTTAGTTACTGACTTGGTTTCGTTTTAATAAAATAGATTCAATCAATTCATGTATACAATGTTTCTACTTCGATAAACGTTACGTATGTAGCTTGTATACATGAAGAATCGTATTATTACATACATGGATACATCCTACTATCGCTACAAAGAGACTTACGTGGTCCTACGTCACCATGCGGTCGTGTCTTGTGCACAACCTCTCTGATTTTTAACTTTGAATGCGATTTTCTCATTTTCGTGTTTTGTATCATGGGACAGATATGCTTCCAGCGGCAGCTGTACCATGCATCCAATTGATAGCATATTAAATGTAGCGTGTTGGTTGGCTTTGTCTACATTACTGTCATAGAAACAAAAAAAAAACAGCATCTGAAACTAACTTTAATGCGTATTGCATTTGAAGTATTGTTATAGTTTTTGGGTATATGCATACAATTATTGTTTATTGTTTCAGTTAACCCATTAAGCCCCACACTTTTTCCAGCAAGGATAGAAAGTTGAAACTTTCAGGAAAATTCTCTTTTGGGTCAACTAAGAAAAAGCCGCTGACATGTACCTATTTTTAATTTTAACCCTGTGTCCCGCAACGGTATGTTGCGAAAACGCAACGCTGGGTATCCTTAACGCAACGCTGGGTACCGTTTTTGAATACCTTCATTATTGTGCATATAAATACTTCATACTTTTTTACCATTAAATCAAACCTGGGATATTTTTTTGGGATGTTGAGTATTACTAAAGATTAAATGAACGAATAAGAGTATTACTTCGTATTGCCACAAATTAAACTGTGTTGTTTATGTACATCGTGAATCTCGGATGATCTTTTTCACAGTCTCGAGTTTTGCAAGTTTCTGAGGAGTTCATGGGTGTTTTAATATACAAATTTTCTTCACAGTAAAATAGAAAACAACTCCCCCCATTGCTTATCCTGATAAAATCAAGTGGATAGCATTTAAATATTCTGATCTCAAGTTAGATTTAAACTTTTCGCTCGATGGTAATCTACAATAGACGTAGGAAGAGGCACAATTTGTGTCTATAACCCAACCATATGCGTCGCTATCTTGATGAGTGGGTTTTGCACTCTTTTTGTCCAGCGCCTCTATGGTTCAAAGGTACAAGTACCAGCGAACCATATGCGCTGGCGGGTGTTGTAGGTTCGAATCCGGTTATAATCTCAGATTATAGCTTGGTTCGACTCATGCACCTTCCAGCATTGGACAAAAGGTAGGAGTCAAAACGACTACTTGTTAAGCATAGCTATCAATATCCCCCCCCCTCGCCTCACCTTTCCACTCTTCCCCCTCCTTCACCAAAAATTTCATTTCTTTCCCCTACCGTCCCTTCATCGATTGTAGAACCATCGTTTCAAAAAACATTTAAATATTCGCCATCATTACAAACCATTGCGCCGAATACCATTTTGCGGAACACCAATTCTCGGTTGACCATAACACGGAATATAGAGTTTCGCAGAATACCATTTCGCGAAAAACCTTACGCGGGATGTATCATTTCACGGAAAATCTTTTCGTAGAAAGTACCATTTCGCAGGGGTGACCCAACTGAAGGAAAGTAATAGAGGTCAGTAGATCTAGGAAAATAAATAAACCTAGATAGAGGTGATCTCTACGGGGGGCTGCCCCCCATAGTGGCCGGCGCTTCCGACGGCAGGTCGCCGGCAACACTCGCGGCCTGTGTCCGTCTCGCCCTGAATCATGTAATGTTACTGTTGATAGTTTCTGGTGGTCTTGTTATTGACTAATGTTTTATGAAAGAGTATAAAATTTCTCGAGTTCGATTACTTTTTGAGTTACGCAAAAATTTCTGTTTTATTTGTATGAGAGTCCTTATCACAGGGGTGAAGGGTCTCAAACCATCGTAAAAAAATTCCTGCCTCCAAAACTCCCCACATGCCAAATTTGATTCCATTTGCTTGATTAGTTCTCTAGTTATGAAGAAATGTGTATTTCATTTGTATGAGAGCCCCTCCTCCTAAAAAGGTAAGGGATCCTAATTCATCATAGAAAAAATTCTTGCGTTCAAAGACACCCACATGCCAAATGTCGTTCCAATTGATTGATTAGTTGTCGAATTATGAGGAAATTTGTATTTCATTTGTATAGGAGCCCCCCTCCCTAAGTAGGGAGGGGTCCTAATTCACCATAGAAAAAGTTCTTGCCTCCAAAAACCTTCACATGCCAAATTTGGTTCCATTTGCTTGGCTAGTTCTCGAGTTATGGGGAAATTTGTGTTTCATTTGTATGGGAGCCCCCCCCCCCTTTTAGTGGGGGGAGGGGTCTCTAACCATCATAAGAACCTTCCCTGGCTCCAAAAACCTCTACATGCGAATTTTCACGCCGATCGGTTCAGTAGTTTTCGATTCTATAAGGAACTTCCCGACAGACAGACACAAAACCATTTTTATAGGTATAGATATCGAAACATTTGGGTTGGAGACCAACTTTGCACTAGCCGCATAGTATGCAGTTTGAGTGCTAAATGCACGGCATCGCAGATGATTAAATCCCTACCAACACGTTCCGAAAAGAATTTATGTTGAAACATAAATTTGGGTCCATGATACTGTCGGATGATATTTCGAAGAAGGCAAAGTTACTATAACGTTTTATTACGCTCTTATCACAACGGCTTCTTCAGCTGCCATCAGTGTTTGAAGTAGCGAATTCTGTGTTATGTAAGCTTTTATAATGTATCTGGAACAAGCGAAAGTTAAAATTTACATTCATTCGTTTACTAAAAACAACGACATCAAATAAAACACCACGGCGAACGAACGGATACAAACGTTCCCGTTGCAAACAGAGATGGCATAAACCGCAGCGCAGACCAAAAGACACACATTCTTAAACAACACAACACTCGCCATGCGGTGTGTGTTCGCCCAAAAATTCCCTTCAGTGTCTCTTTTGCTAAACACGCTCTTTCGTGTTTTACGCGCACCAAGAAAGGCAGTCGCAAACGCAGTGTGATAAATTTGCTGCGTGCTTTACCACACCAAGAGCCGCACTCTGCGCAGATGGGTTGTACACTCTGCGCTGGGTCAGTTGAAGCGATGTGATTGAAAAAAACATTTTTACTGTTGCGTCGCATGATCCGTACTAACTTAACATAGACCATATTAGTTGTTCAGTGCAGCGTGTATTTTCTCTTTTAAAAGGGCAGAAAATTTGTAAATACAAAACAATTTTTTTGCGTTAATTCCGCACGGAGTGTGGCAAACGGCAGCACCAAGTGCTGTTTGGATGATCACTCACTGGGCGATTTTTACCGAGTGCTGTCGTTCGCTCCCACTCCGGTTTCGCTCATACGCTGTGTGCATATTAGCTGTAGAGGTGTGTTGCCGAATCGCTCTGTACGACAAGGCATAATATTGGAACATTGGGCGCATAGTGTGAGCGAATGACAGCCCTGGTTGCAAATATTGAATATCGTTTCTTCCTAGCGTTGCGTTTTCGCAACGCAAAGCTTAACGCAACGCAACGCAAAGCTATCCTAAAATTACAAAAATAATCAAAATTATGAAACAAAGTGTTTTTTTTTTGGCTAGTAACCGATTCTTACTAACACTGATTAATAGATCAGGCGTTATTAGAGATAGAATAGAGTTTTATGAGCATTTTTCCTCAACTGTCTGAAAAATAGCTAAACCTGTTGTTTTGTCACAGCTGCAATTATGCTACACGTAACATCTAACTTTTGAGCAAAAACTGGTCGATTAGATTTTTTTCTAATCTTTCTTTGTTTCTCAGAGTCCAAGGTGATATCTTAAACGGGGCCTTCTCTAGAAACAATTGAAAGTGCGTTGCGTTTTCGCAACGCTTGGAGGAAATGGGTTAAATATCCGATAGCAGAAAAAAATATATCCTTTCGATCCTGAAATGAACGTTTCATAACTATTTATTTACTAGAATAATGTTTCACATAGTACAATAGACATAGTAATGCCTTTCTGTACCTATTTTCTGGATTGAGCTTGACAGCAATTTAAACATAAAATATATTTCACTAAACCATTTCAAGACATTTCATAACTATTTATTTACTAGAATAATGTTTCACATAGTACAATAGACATAGTAATGCCTTTCTGTACCTATTTTCTGGATTGAGCTTGACAGCAATTCAAACATAAAATATATTTCACTAAACCATTTCAAGACAAGACGTTACGAAAACAAATTTAATTTGATTAGCACATTACACTGTTTCACAAAAAGCCAAATTTTATTTGAAAAGCTCGGTGAAAATTTCGAATAATAAAATTTGTTCGAATATTTGGTTGGGTCAGTACACGGGTATTCAAATTTATTTGATGAAATAGATCAAAAATTGGATGATTCAGCAAACATTGTACTTAAGCATCAATAAATATTTATGGATTTTCTTTGCATTATACTAGCTCGTCAAACAATTGAAAAGTGAGGGTGAGAGTTATTTTTTTGCGGAAAAGCATAGGAAAACGAACTCGGTTTGTTTACGTTTGATTAATTGGCCCCTTTCAAGTGTCGATCGGCAAAAGATAATATAAGAAAAGTACTATTTAAAAAAAAAATCATCTTCCTGTCATGTTTTGAAATGACCAAAGAAATCAGCTGGTCACACAAAGTAAGAACATGAAATTTCGAGTTGAGATTCCAATACTTAAAACTCACATGCATAGATTTTTGTAACAATTACTTTTTGTCCTTGATAGACGAAAACAAATCTTGTATATGACTAAATGTTGTCCTATAGGATGAGCTGGAGCTGCAACTAAAAAATTTGTTTCACTAAAAATGTTAGTTTGGACATATTTTATCCGTTGAAAAGGGTGTTCATAGACATGAAGTGTAAAAGTAATCTTGTTCCAAAAAACTCGGTATTCGAAAACCGTGAAGATCTTAGTTTTAATAATGGTAAGCTGCAGAATACGTTTCGCAGATTGTTATTGTCTATATCGGCAACAAGCCATTGAATATACCTTCAATGTATTGTAGAATCTCGTCACAGACGCTCTGAGAGTCAGTCCGTACGGTCTGACTGTCTACACTAGAATAATCCGCTGTTGATGTCGAACCCGATACCTACAGCTTCGAGTCATGTACAAGTAGTTGTTATCTCTTTTCATCTAACTACAGAGTGGTCAGTTCAGCTCATTAGGCTTACCTATAACAAAATAACACATCGTTACATGTATACATTTAGTTTTGTTAATCAAATTTTCAATTATTCTTTAGTTCTATTAATGTTGATTTCGTTTTGTTAAAATTCTGGTGGCTCAATACATATAATTGTACTAGCTGATTACTCAATCTTACTTGGGACCCCTTTGTCTCTCAGTGCAGATATACAAGTATCTGTTATTGTAACGAAAATTCTTATAATGCAAGAAACATAGCTTTTTTTCTACTTTGAATACTTTTGAATGTGTCTACTCTCTTTGTCAGTGTCCCTCCTGTTGTCTCCCAGCTACTTGTAAATCTGTCTTCTTTTCGGTAAGCCCCATAAATCAAGACCAAGCCTTTTTTTACGTTTTTGAGTTTTCCCCTGGTTAATGGCCACCCTATTCCCCCTTTCAGAAATCCAACCACTTGTACAACTGCTATCGTTCCAAATGCAAAAGAAACGCATCTCTTTACCTATTTGAACCTTCCTATCCCGCTTGTAAGAGACCTTCTCCCTCTTTTGTGAACCCCCTTGCGCTGATTCTTTTATCTCAAAAATATGCGTTTGACAAACGGCGTTTAATGAAGAACCGCCCAGACGTTCCGGTGTTATGGTGAAACATCATACATTCATACTCATGCTCCTCGCCATCTCCCTCTGTCGGCTTCTTCCCAGTCAGCACCCCCTTCTGTCACGTAGCTAATTATGCATCGATTTGCTCTATGAAAATCCTCATCCACTTTTCTCACAGTCATTTTTCATAACTGCAATCGGTCTAAATGCAAGAGACACGCAAATCTCTTCAACAAAAATTTTTGTTTAAATGTAGGTTATTCAACCATTGTATAACTAAAACCCGTGGAACAAGTGCGTGATAAACTATTATGCAACCAAAATGATCCTTGGGTTTTTACTTATTTGGACCTCCCCTGCTTGTTAAAGGACCACCTTCCTTTTGCAACTTTCCTGCGCTCTTTTGCGTTAAGGAGAATGTATGCCAAGTTTGACGAAGAACCGTCCAGGCGTTCTGGAGTTAGGGCAGAACATACAAACTGACGGTCACTTTGATTATGCATATAGGGTAAGGTGGGGCAAGACGGGTCACGGGGCAAGATAGGTCAGTTGCATTAACATGAAAGTTTCTGCTTAATCCAAGCCAACGATTTTTTCATATAGTACATAAAGTACCGCTCTTTCATAATCATCATAATTCGTAACTTATCTTTTATCCGCTTTCGATAGAAAAATTTGAATGTAAAATCGCTACATTTCTTACGCGATACATGAAACGATACAAAACGAAGCAGATCCAATGATTCGTCGGCATAAAAAATAGCAATATGTTTTCTGTCATTTCTAAAACCACATAGGATAACAAAATTTGTTATATACCACAAAAGTTTTAAATAAACATGTATATTGTTCTGCCAGCTCAACAGGGGCAAGATGGGTCACATTGAAAAAAGCTTGTGTGGCACCCTATGTTTGTCCATATATCTGTATTTTTGAGTTTCTTTATTGTTGTAAATGACTATTTTTAACTGGCCCGGCGTATATTTTATCCACAAAACAGTTAGTCCGGAAAAAGGTTAGTTTTTCAACATTTCATTTTTCGTCTGATATAATTTTTATTTTGTGTCGTTTTGTTTATTTTTGTCGCCAATTTTGAAATATAAGTCATTTTTCTGCAGCACCAAAGAATAATTTTTGTTTCTGTAAAGAATTCATAAAGGTTTTCGATAAAAAAAATTCGCTTTTTGTTATATTTTTTTTGTTAGATTATAGTCACTTTAACAGCTTATGTCATTCGTGACTTCTGCGGGGCTGGGATTTAACCCGGGTCCTCGGCGTGAGAGCATAGATGCCATTTTCACAGATTTTTTCACACGCATAAATTTGGGACCCTATCATTTCCTCCGCTATATTTAATTTTTCTAGTGTATTTCTTTTTGTAATATACATAGTTTATGAAGTACTTTAATTATCGGACACATTGGTAGAATCAGAACTCACAGGAACTGACATAATTGGTGGGTCCCAAATTTATGCGTGTGAAAAAATCTGTGATTCTGGCATCTATGCGTGAGAGGCGTGAATGCTAACCACTACGCAGGGACTGGCCCCTGCTTCTTGTTTTATGTGGCCTATTTTGCCCCGCCTTTTAACCCATCTTGCCCCGTACTTTTTGAGAGCCTAAAATGACATACCTTTTAAATGTATTCACAAAAAAAATATGATCCTTGAAAAATCGGACTTGTTGATTTTTTCGGAAGAGATTATTAGTGACTCCATCTAAATAAATGATAAGTGGGTTAAAATTGAATGCGAAGAAAAACGCATCGGGTACTTTCCTTAGGTGACCCGTCTTGCCCCACCTGACCCTATTTATGCTTGAAATACAGTAGGATGTTATCCCATTGAAACTGAAACGTTAATTCGTGGGCCGTAAAACAGGCACTTCAATGTTATCTTGTCTTGATCTACCTGGGTAGGAACCCAGTGATCCTGGGCGAAAATCCACTTTTCTGGCATTCCAATCAGAGTGAATGAAGTCAAGAACACAAAATTTGCGATCGAAATGGTTACGCTTTGGCGTATGGGCTTCATTCATCAATATTAAGGGACTTATGGAAAACTCTTCGAAAATGATCAAGTGTCCAACAAGATCGTCATCGACATTGTAATTTTATGATTTCTTAAAACGAAATTGAAAACCCGATTTAATCCACCTAGTGGTGAAAGGAACCTTTGTTATACGGTCTTACTTGCTATTTCAGATAGAAATCGACACGTCTTCGGAACATAATTCATCTATTAGTTATCGTTGCGTAGTGCGTTGGTTTATATAAAATTTTTGAAAATTGAATAAGTTTACAAAATTTTAACAAAATAGGAACACTTTTAAATTCTGATAGATCCTTTTTTTCATGAAATTGCTGAGTACGGATAAGTAAGTTGTTATTAATCTGAGTAAGTGCAAATAAAAGTAAGTTGTAAGAGGAAATCTTATTCTTTAACATATAAATTATCTAGTAAAGGTCTAGTTGATAGGTTTTTGAACTAAGCATAGTTTCCTGTAATGCCATTCTATTTGAATCACATCAATAGAGTTTCTTGAATTATTTTCATCAATTTTTATTAACCGTCGGTTACTCACGCTGTTGCATTTTGTACAACACGTGTAGGTTTTTCAACGTCATATTGTTATTAAGTTACAAATCGTTGTTTAACTAACGTATATTCTTCAACTAACTTATTGTGAGCAAAATGTCACAATTATTCAATGCATTAATAATTTAAATTGTTGGGAAAATATATTCAGCAAAACTATCAGCCAATGTAAAATATTTAAAATGTATCTGTCTGCTGGTCGAGTAATTAGGGTATTTTTTAAAATCAAAGTTCCACAGATCCTAAACAAGCAAACAAAGAGGTATACTATTTTCAGCAAAGTTGTGTATTTTTACTATTTATACAATTTTGTAGTACATGAAAAAGTCATACAACAATTACAAAAAGAGCAAAAATAGGAAAACTGATTTTACAAATTCATATACAATAAATACGATTTTTCTATTTTCGTTGCAGAGATAGAATGTTATTGTCTTTAGCAAAATTTCTTGTAATAATATGCTCTATAACTTTGCAGAACACATCAATGTGTTATATTGACACTGAAGAAAAATATTTTTTTATTTCACTTTTAGGGGGATTAATCAAAATTTAAATTCTACCGGACGATAGAGCTTTCAATTTCAAGAAACTCTTCCAAAGGTTCGATAAACCTAAACCCAAGTTTTCCCAGTCAAAACTCTAAAGCACACGTTTTCTTTGGTTTGGGGCTATTGTGCGCGCGAGTAACTGTGTTACAAAAGTTGGCGCGAGTGTTCGAGGGTTAATATCTTTTGGTCGGTAAAACCAATTCTTATGAAATTTTGCACATATATTCGTAGTGTCAAAACCTCTCGTTTGATATTAAAATAATTGTAATTAGGTAAATTATCCTGGTTAAAATCATTATAAATTATTGTTAATTTTGGTGTGGTGTATACGGTTGCTCATAACTTTCAAATTAAATATCCAATCAAAAAATCATTCAATAGTGATCTATTAGGATATATTATCTTTCAAATGAGACTAATAGCGCATAAATCGGTCTGGCCATCTCTAAGAAACAGGCGATAATTATTACCTTGTCCCTGTTTTGACAATTAAGCATTACTTTTAAATTACTTGTTTGTTTTCAATTAAAAATTCCTGAGCAATTTAGCTTTAATAAGAGCTTTCATTTGATATTAAGATCGTTGAAATCGGTCATGTAGTTCCGGAGAAACCCGTGTCACGTATTTTTCACAGTTTTGCTTATAACTTTCAAACGAAATGTCATATCACAAAACAACTCAATAGTGATCTACTAGACAATAATACCTTTCAAACAAAAGTAATAGCGAACGATTCGGTTCAGCCATCTTTGAGAAACAGGCGATAGAAAAAATCATTACATACATACACACACACACACAGACATTGCTCAAATCGTCGAACCCTATCGATTGGTATATGTGACTTGGCCGTCCGGGCCTCAGATCAATTTCGTGTTTTTCGACCAATTTTTAAACATTTGTTATAGTATAACAAAGGTAAAAATATTGTAGTATTATACAAATCTTTACTGCATATGGTATAAAAATTCATTCCTCCCGAATTTTCTTAGTACAGATCCTATATGCTTCTAACCTCATTTCTGGTTGCATCAATTCCACCGTGAAGGAAAAAGAAAGATGCTCTCAGAAAATAATTGTGATTAGCTTATAATTTTTGTTAAACTATTTGCAAGGTAAACAAAAGTGCACTAATGTGTTAATTTTTTTTTGTATATTCGAATGATTTTGTGAACTATATTGTTTTTAATGTATTTTATGTTTGAATAATTTGGTTTTAAATACTAAACTTTATATCTAATTTCGCAGGATTTAATGGTTGGTGATGAAGCCTCTCAACTACGGTCTCTGCTTGAGGTGTCTTACCCGATGGAAAATGGTGTAGTACGTAATTGGGAAGATATGTGCCATGTGTGGGATTATACTTTTGGACCGAAGAAAATGAACATTGATCCTACCAACACTAAAATTTTATTGACGGAACCTCCTATGAATCCTACAAAAAATCGGGAAAAAATGATTGAAGTAATGTTTGAAAAATACGGCTTCGATTCCACATATATTGCTATTCAAGCCGTATTGACTTTATACGCTCAAGGTTTGATCAGTGGCGTTGTCATTGATTCTGGAGATGGTGTTACACATATTTGTCCAGTTTATGAGGAGTTTGCATTACCTCATCTTACTCGTCGGCTAGATATTGCTGGGCGTGACATCACTCGGTATCTGATAAAACTTTTACTGCTTCGAGGATACGCCTTTAATCATTCGGCTGATTTCGAAACTGTACGTATGATGAAGGAAAAGCTCTGCTACATCGGCTATGATATCGAAATGGAGCAACGACTTGCTTTGGAAACTACAGTTCTTGTAGAGTCGTATACTGTAAGTAAGATTCATAACTTGGTTAATTTCATAATAATTATGATTGTTATTCTGTTTAGCTACCAGATGGACGTGTTATCAAGGTTGGGGGTGAACGATTCGAGGCTCCAGAAGCGCTCTTTCAACCCCATCTTATTAACGTTGAAGGTCAAGGTATTGCTGAGCTGGTATTCTCCACAATACAAGCAGCAGATATTGACATGCGTTCAGAGTTATATAAACATATTGTTCTATCTGGTGGTTCAACTATGTACCCAGGCCTTCCTAGCCGCTTGGAACGTGAAATTAAGCAGCTTTACCTAGAACGTGTGCTAAAAAATGATAGTGAAAAATTGTCCAAATTTAAAATTCGCATTGAGGACCCACCTAGAAGGAAGGATATGGTTTTTATTGGTATGTATTTTGATTGTTTTTCATGGTAGTTCTTGAGCCTTTTTTCTTTTTTAACAGGTGGTGCAGTTTTGGCAGAAGTAACTAAAGATCGGGACGCATTTTGGATGTCCAAATTGGAGTACCAAGAACAAGGATTGAATGTCTTAAAAAAGCTCAGTTCTAGAACAAGTAACTAGGTTATTGGTTAATAGCTGAGACGTCAATAGACATTTAAATTCGTCGCGTAATTCAGATAAACTTGTATTAAAAGTGTAAACAAAACATTGTTATCGAGTTGCATTTGCCACAAGCTATGGACGTATGATTTTCGTATACTAATTGCTTTAATAAAACAAAAATTATGACAAGTAGTTTTTTGTATCAAACGCATTTATATTCATTAGAATCGAGCTTTATAGACAAAAAAGCAGAAGATTGAAGTATCTGTACTTTAGTTGAATTTAAATCTATAAAATACATTGTCATACGAACATAGGTCAATGTTAATTGTAACTTATAAACTTCGATTAAATACCACAATTTTTGTTCAGTTAAATTTTGAAAAGTATCATTTATTGTTCCTCTCCACCGAAACAATATTTTAACGGGAAACTAGCAGTCATTAACTTTTCGTCGGAAAGCCTAATTTCGAAAGAAGCAGTTATTCGGTCCAAAGGCGGGATTCTGTTTATAAAAATGTAAATACTGCATTCTTCTTGCCAATCTGAACACAGCGAATATATTTTCATAAACAGATTTTTTGTTTCAAACAAAAAAACTGCTTTTGAAATTGGCAGAATCGATGACGACTAATTTCACCTTAAACTATTTATATTATCGCTTTTCATTGTCAGTTTTTGGACTATTAGTCATAGGGTGAATGATTTTCGCCTTTTTATTTCCGGGTATTAACAATGAAATTTTTACCTTTTGTAGAGGAGAACCAGTCCTAGGCTGAAAGCCTCTATAATAAAGAATTCAATCCAATTTTTTCGTTTTATTTCTAACTACCTACCTATATATTCTACTAGCTGACCCGACAAACTTCGTATTGCCACAAATTAACCTGTGTTGTACATACAGCATGAATCTCGGATGATCTTTGACCCGACGGCGGGTCACCGGCAACACTCGCGAGTGGCTCGTCCTGAATGATCTAGTGTTACTATAGATAGTTTTTGTGGTCTTGTTATTGATTAATGTTTTATGGAAGAGTCTTGAATTTCTCGAGTTGGATTAGTTTTTGAGTTTCGCAAAAATTTCTGATTTATTTGCATGAGAGTCCATATCCCCCTACCACAGGGGTGAGAGGTCTCTAACTATCATAAAATAAATTCAAGACTCAAAAATCTCCTACATGCTAAATTTGGTTCCATTTGCTTGATTAGTAGTCAAATTATAAGGAAATTTGTATTTCATTTGTATGGGAGCCCACCCTCTTAAAAGGGGAAGGGGTCGTAATACACCACAGAAAAAAATTCTGGCATCTAAAACTCCCACATGCCAAATTTGGTTCCATTTGCTTGATTAGTTCTAAAGTTATGAGGAAATTTGAATTTCGTTTGTATGGGAGCCCCCCCCCCCTCCTAAAAAGGTGAGAAGTCCTAATTCATCATGGAAAAAATGGTTGCCTCCAAAAACACCCACATGCCAAATATGGTTCCATTTGCTTGATTAGTTCTCGAATTATGAGGAAATTTGTATTTCATTTGTGTAGAAGCTCCCCCTCTTGAAATGTGGAGGGATCCTAATTCACCATAGAAAATATTTTTGCCTCCAAAAACCTCCACATGCCAAATTTGGTTCTATTTGCTTGATTAGTTCTCGAGTTATGGGGAAATTTGTATTTCATTTGTATAGGAGCCCCCCCTCCTAATGTGGGAAGAGGTCCTAATTCATCACAGAAAAAATTCTTGCCTCCAAAAACACCTACATGCCAAAGTTTGTTCCATTTGCTTGATTAGTTCTCGAGTTATGAGGAAATTTGTATTTCATTTGTATAGGAGCCCCCCCTACTAAAGTGAGGAGAGGTCCTAATTCATCATAGAAAAAAATCTTGCCTCCAAAAACACCTACATGCCAAAGTTTGTTCCATTTGCTTGATTAGTTCTCGAGTTATGAGGAAATTTATATTTCGCTTGTATAGGAGCTTCCCCCTCCTAAAGTGGGGAGGTGTCCCAATTCATCATAAAAAAATTTTGGTCTCCAAAAACACACATGCCAAATTTGGTTCCATTTGCTTGATTAGTTCTCGAGTTATGAGGAAATTTGTATTTCGCTTGTATAGGAACCCCCCCTCCTAAAGTAGGGAGGGGTCCCAATTCGTCATAGAAAAAATTTTGGTCTCCAAAAACACACACATGCCAAATATGGTTCCATTTGCTTGATTAGTTCTCGAGTTATGAGAAAATTTGTATTTCATTTGTACAGGAGCCCCCCTCTTCAAGTGGGGAGGGGTCCTAATTCATCATAAAAGATATTCTTGCCTTCGAAAACCTTCACATGCCAAATTTGGTTCCATTTGCTTGATTAGTTCTCGAGTTATGAGGAAATTTGTATTTCGCTTGTATATGAGCCCCCCCTCCTAAAGTGGGGAGGGGTCCTAATTCATCATAGAAAATATTCTTGCCTTCGAAAACCTTCACATGCCAAATTTGGTTCCATTTGCTTGATTAGTTCTCAAGTTATGAGGAAATTTGTATTTCGCTTGTATATGAGCCCCCCCCTCCTAAAGTGGGGAGGGGTCCCAATTCATCATAGAAAATATTCTTGCCTTCGAAAACCTTCACATGCCAAATTTGGTTCCATTTGCTTGATTAGTTCTCGAGTTATGAGGAAATTTGTATTTCGCTTGTATATGAGCCCCCCCTCCTAAAGTGGGGAGGGGTCCTAATTCATCATAGAAAATATTCTTGCCTTCGAAAACCTTCACATGCCAAATTTGGTTCCATTTGCTTGATTAGTTCTCGAGTTATGAGGAAATTTGTATTTCGCTTGTATATGAGCCCCCCCTTCTAAAGTGGGGAGGGGTCCTAATTCATCATAGAAAATATTCTTGCCTTTGAAAACCTTCACATGCCAAATTTGGTTCCATTTGCTTGATTAGTTCTCGAGTTATGAGGAAATTTGTATTTCGCTTGTATATGAGCCCCCCTCCTAAAGTGGGGAGGGGTCCCAATTCATCATAGAAAATATTCTTGCCCTCGAAAACCTTCACATGCCAAATTTGGTTCCATTTGCTTGATTAGTTCTCGAGTTATGAGGAAATTTGTATTTCGCTTGTATAGGAGCCCCCCCTCCTAAAGTGAGGAGGGGTCCCAATTCATCATAGAAAAAATTTTGGTCTCCAAAAACACACACATGCCAAATTTGGTTCCATTTGCTTGATTAGTTCTCGAGTTATGAGGAAATTTGTATGGAAGCCCCCCCTCTTAAAGGGGAGAGGAGTTATAATTCCCCTTATAAAGAGGGGAGGGGTCTCAAATTACCCTAGAATAAATTCTTGTTACCGAAAACACCCACATGCCAAATTTGGTTCTATTTACTTGATTAGTTCTCGAGTTTTGCAGAAATTTGTGTTTCATTTGTATGGGAGCCCCCCCTCTTAGTGGGGGGAGGGGTCTCTAACCATCACTAAAACCTTCCCTGGTCCCAAAAACCTCTACATGCAAATTTTCACGCCGATTGGTTCAGTAGTTTTCGATTCTATAAGGAACATGGGACAGACAGACAGACAGACAGACAGACAGACAGACAGACAGAAATCCTTCTTTATAGGTATAGATTCCGACAGATATACATTTCGCCTATACGACTTGTTTAGGCTTCATCAATGTGTGTTTCAATCTGTTACTTTCGAACTCCGACAGAGATCGAAATGAATATTAATGACATCTGCACAACTGCGAAGTCGTAGACGAAACTAAACGGAACTAAATTACAAAAAAAAAGTGTGCCTAAAAGGGTTAGAACAAATATATGAGTGTCATCGGTGATATAAATAGTCAAATAGTACGAGAGCGAAAGTGTAGTGCCAAATAGTACGAATCCTGGTTTGACAGTCGTTTGTGTTCTCGGTAGACGTTAAACGATCATTTGCTACTGCGTAAAACATCGGTAATTTTTCAAGGGTGGCATCTTTGTAGAAGTTTATTAATAAAATATAGCTAGAGATCCGTTAATCGTTCGTTTAGTTCAGCTAATATTAAAAAAAGTATCCGATAATTTTTAATCGAATACAGCTAGCACGAGCACATGAATTAATCGAATACCGTCCAAGCACCATATTCAAAACAGTACCTAATTCCGAACAGTTGCAAATTTTTCATAAATATTGACAAAATTCTAGCTATTTAAACAATTTAATCACTACATCTGATGATTTCAGGTTATTAAAATGGTTTAAATAGCAACAGTATATGAAATGGAGAGAGTTATCTGGAAGGAGCGTCAAACATAGCTCTGGCTCTCTCAAGCTCCCACCTGGCGCCTCCACGCAGATCTAAGTCAAATGATGACGGTCGATGGCCTTACCCGGAAATGCTTCATGTACTTACTGAAGCTGCTAAGCTAGGAGGTGCGAACTAGAACGCCTGTTCTCCAGGTGAGGGGCGGCTCACACAGCGTCTGTCTCGTAACGGGCGGCTGAATATGAAATGCTGTATCCCGCAAGCTATACCTAAGATGGCAGACCCATCAGCGGGGTGTAGGTATCGCGACCCCGGTGAGGTAGTATACCGAAAATTCAATTACCACGAACAACGAACAAAGAAATTCAGGACGGAACAATCGGTATAGGACACGGCAAGGGACAAGGAAACGATTAAGGGATAACGATTGGAATATGGTACCTGGAATGTCCGAACTCTCCATGAACCGGCACGGCCTAGCTTGCTTGCTCGAGAGCTGCATCAACTTGGAGTGGTGATCGCTGCTATTTAGGAAGTTCGGTGGCCAAATTCCGGAGAAAGGGAGTTCCGTACAGTAGACCCTATTGCATGCACTTCTTTCAAGTACCACATCTACTACAGTGTCGGTAAGAAAGCAGAACATGGAGTCGGTTTCGTATTGTTGGGAAAACAAAAGCAACGAGTTATCCGGTGGAGGCTCGTAGATGACCGTATATGCGTGTTGAGGATTTAGGCGAAATTCTTCAACTATAGCCTAATCAACTTATACGCACCGGCAAATGATAAATTCGATGATGCTAAAGACGAGTTTTACGACAGGTCTGAGAGGACCTATGGAGAGTGCCCAAAACACGACGTGAAAATCATCATCGGAGATGCAAACCCGCAGATCGGGAGGAATTCTTCCGTCCAGTTATTGGAAGACATAGCCTGCATCTGTCGACCAATAATAACGGTCTGAGGCTCGTAAACCAGAGGGACGGCCGCGGCCAGAGGGATGGCCTTCTGTAGCACCTGCTTTCTTCGTTTGAATATTCGGAAACACCTTTTTTTTCCAAATCCAAATGGAGACTCTAGTTCTCAGATCGATCATGTCATCGATTGATTGACGGCCGACACTTTTCGGTTGTTATCGATGTACGGTCTTTTCGTGGACCAAATATCGACTCTGACCACTATCTCGTAGGGAGTAAGATTCGCGTAAGGCTGTCGAACACGGCGAAAGCTCGCACTGAGAGGACGCTGCGTTTCAACATCCAGCGGTTGACGGCAGCCCTACTAGCACAGTTGTCATAAACTAGTTGTAGTAACCGATTAACGACCTATTTCAGTCATAAATAGGTTGCAGCAACCAGAAATGACAAAAGTGTGCTACTTGGGAGACGGCGTAGCAGTGGAGTACGCCAGGAAGCTTGACCAGCGAATCGCAGAATAGCAGGTAGAAGGAGAAGATATAAATAGGCTGTGGAGGAACATTCATGGTGCCATCCAAACAGCAGCGAGAGAGGTGGTAGGCACGACGCGTGGAAAAGAGCGTAACAGCTGGTTTGATGCTGAATGCCAGAGAGTGACAGATGAAAAGAACCAGTCCAGTAGTCGCATGCTCACTGCGGCAACGCGTCAAAACAGAGAGAGATACAGAGAGACTAGAGCTGCGGAAAAAAGAATCCATCGTCTAAAGAAACGCGAGTACGAGGAGCACGTGCTCGCAGGCGCAGAGGAGCGATACGCCAGCAACGACACACGGAGTTTCTATAACACGATGAGATGCAGGAATTTTGCCATGCCTGTGATGTGCAATGATAGTGCTGGAAACCTGCTTACCGACAAAACGGAGGTAGCTGCCAGGTGGAAGGAGCACTTTCAGACACTATTGAATGGAGAGGTAAATGCGGAGATCAGCAGGGACAGGATAAAAATTGTAAGCGATGGTCAAGCTGTGGAGCCACCAACACAGGAGGAGGTTAAGAAGGCAATCAGTGAGTTGAAAAACGGTAAGGCTGCTGGGAAGGACGGTATCCCGGCTGAACTTCTAAAAGCGGGGAGCGAGCGGCTGTACGAAGCAATCCACCGTATCATTGTCAGGATCTGGGTGGAAGAACAAATGGAGGAGTGGTTGGATGGCCTCATTTGCCCAATTTTCGCAAAGGGACATCGAATGGAGTATAAAAACTATCGAGGAATTACATTGCTCAATTCTGCCTACAAGGTGCTTTCCCGTATCCTGTTCTGCAGACTGAGACCGTTAGAGGAGTCCTTCGTCGGCAGGTACTAAGCTGGTTTTCGTGACGGTCGCTCCACGACGGATCAGATGTTTACCCTGCGTCAGTTGCTAGACAAGTTCCGGGAGTACAACTTGCAGACACTCCATCTGTTTGTGGACTTTAAAGCGGCGTACGATTCAGTTAAACGAAATGAACTGTGGCAGATAATGCTAGAGCATGGTTTTCCGACGAAACCAGTGTGGTTTGTGTGACGCTGGACGGATCCAAATCATGCGTTAGAATAGCGGGTGAGACCTCAGCTGCTTTCGTGACGTTGGATGGACTGACGCAAGGGGGACGCACTCTCTAACCTGCTATTCAACATTGCCTTGGAAGGTGCATTACGAAGGGCAAACGTGGAAAGGAATGGAACTATCATCACGAAATCTCACATGCTTCTTGGTTTTGCGGATGACGTCGATATCATCGGAATAAACCGTGGAGCAGTGGAAGAGGCCTTCAGGCCCTTCAAAAGGGAAGCTGCGAGATTGGGACTTACCATTAATTGTTTTATTGTTTTATTGTTTTACAACCCATCTGACTTAAAGTCTAAATTCAGTGCGGCCAAATTCAGTGCGGTGAAATCTGTTAGTCAGCAGTGACGTCGGTCTCAGAGTCCTTTTAGATGCTCGAAAGTTTAGGAGCGACAGCAACTTTGGACAATCAATCTCGCCATTCAGCAGTTTGGCCACGAACAACGCCTGTTGCACCTTACGCCGACACTCAAGTGTATCGAGACCAAGCAAACGACAGCGGTCAGGATATGGGGGTAAGTTATCTGGATCACGCCAAGGCAGATTCCGTAGAGCCAATCGTATAAACCTTCTTTGCACTCGTTCAATACGAAGGTTCCAATAGAGCTGGTGCGGTGTCCAAATCAGACAAGCGTTTTCAAGAATCGGATGGACTAACGCGCAATAGAGTGCTTTGAAACAATGTGGATCATTGAAATCTCGTCCAATTTTGGCGATAAATCCCAGCTGACGGGTAGCTTTTGAAATAATCATCGCACTATGCCGATCAAACGCCATTTTCGGGTCTAATGTGACACCAAGATCGTTAACGCATTCAACCCTTTTTAATATTTGATCATCAATTCTATAATCGAATACTATCGGCGATTTGATACGATGAAATGTCATTACCTCACATTTAGCAGTACTGATAGTCAAGTAGTTTGATTTACACCAGTTCACAAATGTATCCAAAAGTGTCTGAAGACGACGACAATCCTCGATGCAACGAATCGTCAAGTAAATTTTAAGATCATCAGCATATACCAGTCTGCACCCAGTTCCTAGAGCCGAGGCAGCGTCGTTGAAGAATATGATAAACAAGAGTGGACCCAAGTTACTGCCTTGAGGTACACCAGATTTATTTGTAAACGGCGACGATAACTTAGACTCAAGTTTCACTTGCAGGACTCTATTGCACAAATATGAGCGTAGCCAGGTGACAAATTGTTGCGTAGCACCCAGACGTAAGACTTTGTCAAGCAGTATTCGATGATTGATGCGGTCGAAGGCAGCTTTTAAGTCAGTATAGATCACATCCACTTGTGTCTTGCGTTCCATTTCGATAATACAATTAGAAGTGAAATCTAGAAGATTTGTAGTCACGGAGCGGCCAGCAATGAAACCGTGTTGGTCCGAGGAAATGTAGTGTCTGGTACGTTGAATTAATGCGGCACTCACAATTATTTCGAACAATTTCGAGGCAGCAGGCAAATTTGTAATACCCCGGTAGTTTCTGACACTTCGGCGATCCCCATTCTTAAAGACCGGAAACATATAAGAATGCTTCCAAATCTCAGGAAATTTGCCTTGCGCAAAAGATTTGTTGAAAATACAACAAAGCAATACAGCTAAGATTTCGGCGCAACGGCAAAAGACAACGGCAGGAATTCCATCAGGACCAGCACAGTGCGATGTTTTCAATTTCTTGGCGGCAGCGGTTATCATATCCGGAGAAATTTCAAAGATATCGAAATCGATGTAATCGGCTGGGACCTGCAACGTGGCATAATCAGCAGCACTTGATGGTCCAGGATCGCAAGCAAAAACAGACGAGAAAAACGTAGCAAATAGTTCACATGAATCAGATGCAGTGGATGATTCGGTGTCGTCGAAATAAACTTCGGAAGGGACCGAGGAACATTTTCGCTTCGAGTTTACAAACGTCCAAAACTTTTTCGGGTTTCTACGTAGGTCTGTTTGAACACCTAAGACGTACGATTTGTAAAGGTTAGCATTTAGCCGCCTATACTCTTCACTGGCCCGTTTAAAGTCGTGTTTTGTTTGAATAGTACGCCACCGACGATGCTTACGCTGGCATTTATCACGCATACGCTTCAAACGACGTAACAACTGTGTGCTCCAAGCAGGAGAGGAAGCGGGTCTCACAAACGGCAAATTGTCATTTAGCCATAAGCAAACGGTATCACAAAAGCGCACGGCGATGGTATCAACAGAGTCAGTTTCTAATAATTCGGACCAATCAATATTGCAAAGATATGCAGAAAAGGCGTCGAAATTGATTTTGCGATAATTTAACTCGCGTCTTACAGGAACAACACATTCTTGAACGGCGTCTTGGCATACAGTTGCTGGGAGCGAAACGAGCAGGGGAGGGTGGTGCAAGTCCGGATGTGTTAATGGTACAACGGACCTTTCGATGAGCAGATTGGTATCACTTGTAAACACCAAATCCAGCAGACGACCAAGATGATTACGCTGTGCATTGACCTGATATAAGTTCAAATAATCCATGCCGTCGATCAGTGCTGCATTGGCGGCCGAAAGTTGCGCAGAATTATGACACTGTGTCACACCGTTTTGTATAGACCAAGCAATACGTGGCTGATTATAGTCGCCACAAACAATAACAGTGCTATTATCAGAACTATTCCCCAATAGTTCACGCACCGAGGCTGTATGGCATTTTATAATTGCCACATCGTTTGATTTATCCGGTGGTAGATAAAAGGCGCAAAGCAAAATTCTTAAACCATAAATGGTCGCCTTAACACAAACCTGTTTCAAATGTTTCCCTTGTACAGGCTCAAATAATGCAGACGGATGTCGTTTTGCCACAGCAATCAGAACACCACCAAATGAGCTTTTAGTACTATTCAAGTGACTCCTATCGCACCGAAACACGTTGAATGAATTACCGAATAATTGAACAGAATGAATGCGATCGTCTAAGCCCGTTTCGGTAAGAATTATAGCGTCATACAAACAGTCAGTTGTGCCTAGGAAGATTTCGTCGATTTTTGTTCGTAGCCCGCGCACGTTCTGGTAGCTGATCCAAATTTTGTTTGCGTCGTTAACAGGTTGCTCTAAGACAAAGCCGCGGGACGATGTACTGGAACAGCGAAAATAATCAGGTACCGAAAGATCATCATTACAATTATACATGCCTGAGATTGCAGGCTGGAAGACCCCATCCCGCACTCCGACAACAGGACCGGGACGATGTCGACAGCAGGTAACAGCAGAGAGCACGACTGTGTCAGAGGGGGTTGGGGCTTCCATAATGCCTGTTAAAGTGTGTCCCGGGTCCAGATGGCTGTTGGCATCATAGCTGCATTGGTACGTTGTCAAGTTATCGTCGCTTCTCGTTCGCACTCCGTTCACTCCATTCTCTCTGGCGGGGGAGGGATGGTCAGACGATTTAAGTTTTTTGGACGATCAAAAAATTCACGAAACAGCATTCCTACTGGCCACGAGGAAGGGTCGAGTGCCTGAGACTTCATATCAGGATCCAATCCAATTTTGTAGGATATAAAGGACATGTTGGCAACGTCTTTCCCCTTAGGGACAAACCGCACTGCATCAACCGGATCGGTAATGTTCAAACAACGAGAAATAATTTTCTGTACATCACTATCGGTCAAAACTGGATTTAAGCGTGAAAGATACAGCCAAAATTTGTTTGCTTTTGGCGCAATAGAGGGAACCGGGAGATCACTCAGATCAACAATGTTCGTTCCAACATCAGCAGGGGCATCAACGATGGCATTTTCATCAGTATGCCGCCGTTTAGCCGAACGGTTGGTCCAAGCAGGCGTTTTAGGAGTAGGCACAGGCCAATCGAGTTGCAGTTGATTTGTTGATGTTAAATTATCTATTTTTTTACTCAGCGCTTCTACGATGTCAGAAAGTTGTTGAACTTTGACTGGCAGTTCAGTCGAGACAGGCACGTTTGGCATATTTGGTGACCCATGTTGAATGTCTGCAATATATACACGAATGCTGCGACCATTCAATTCGTTTTTGCAAGCAGTACATAACAGCATAAGTTTCCCCTGTGCGAATGGTTCCTTTAATCCGCGCGAGTTAATGCCGCAGCAGGTTTGACTAATATGCATATAGCCATCACAAAATCCGCAGCGCAGCGGTTCGATATCGTTGATATCATTCTTGCATTCCAAGCATTGTTTTTTCTCCATTGCGCTTCACACTTGATTTCGCGCACACGGATGACGAATACAGGCAAGGCAGATAACTTAACGAAGATGATGATGATGGAGGAATGCTTATTGTTCGAAGCAGCCGGCACTAGACAATGATCGCGAGGCAAAATGTACAAATAATAATCAAATAATGCTCGACACTCGTTTAGTTCACTTCAAATAGCTTAATAAACGATTGGGAAAAGCGGATCACCAACTTTTGGTTTGAAACAAACGCTTTTGCAACGCTAATTTCGCCACGATATAGGAGCAATAAAAACAGTGTATACACGATCCGATTTAACGAAAAACTCTATTAATACCTCTATTAATAGTAATACCGCCTAAACGAAGTACATGGTTGCTGGTAGGGAACGTGGGAGCCCAAGTGGTGTTGGTGTCGAGGAGGAGTTAGATGGGGAACGATATGAAGTAGTGGAGGAATTTATATATCTTGGTACACTCGTGACATGTGATAACGATGTAAGCCGCGAAGTGAAACGACGAGTTGCAGCCGCGAATCGGACTTTCTACGGATTACGTAGCCAGCTGAAGTCCCGTAGTTTGCAAATTCGCACAAAACTGGCGCTCTACAGAGCACTAATCCTCTCGGTGGCCCTTTACGGACACGAATCATGGACTCTAAAGGAAGCTACTCGCCGATCAGCTTGGGGTTTTTGAGCGTAAAATTCTGCGATCTGTACTTGGTGGCAAAATGGAAAATGGAGTGTGGCACAGACGCATGAATCACGAGCTGTACCAAGTATACAAATATGCTGTTATAGCGAAGGTAGTGCAATGTGGCAGGCTGCGGTGGGCTGGACACGTGGCCAGAATGCCAAAACTATTTTCAGTAGAGAAACAGGAAGAGGCCGTAGACTCCGAGGCAGACCCCGCACCCGGTGGGTGTGTGCTGTCGAAGACGATGCACGTTCAGCTGGTGTTCAAGGGGATTGGAGAACTGCAGCCCACGACCGACGGTACTGGAGGACCATAATTCGTTCGGCGCAGGATCGGTAACGGACCGTTGCCACTAAAGTAAAATAAGTAAGCTTGCACGGTAGTTCAATTCTAAATTCAGTATTCGACTAGTCGAATACTAGTAGCCATCCCAAATAACAATTTGGGTCTTATTACACTCTTATGATGGCATTTAAAAATATGGCCATATGAATAAATAAAGCTCATATTCTCGAGTACTTTTTCATTTCGATGTATCTGCAAATGAGAGATTCTCTTCGTATCTCCTCTCTTCCGTTGTTTACGGCGATACTAATGCATTTTCACACATCAGCTTTGCATGAATCGGTTGCCGGAGTCACTAGCTAGCCAAATGTTTTGGAAATTTTCTTTTCAATGGATTAGTATCGCCGTAAAAAGCGGAAGAGAGGAGACACGAAGAGAATCTCTCATTTGCAGATACGTCGAAATGAAAAAGTACCCCAGTATTGTTGTATGGGTTGGCGGAACTAGCGCTCATTTCTAGGAGTGCCAAAGCCCCCAGCATATTTTTCGACCATTTCATTTCGTCAGCATATTAAAATTAAATGCACATTAATTAATAACCTTGAGGATTACTTGACTGCAACCAGGTCCCAGGGCTGGTCTGTATCTTTACATAGATAAAAGATGCACACTAGTGATGCCAAATATGATGAAGGTAGTGAATACCAAAATAAACCAAAAGTCTTTGAATCAATTTTGCAGAACGTTAACATAGTAAAACGTCTGTGGTTGCGGGTTACGAATTCCGATTTCTAAAATTTTTAATACCCTTGCACATATTTAACTATCCTGGGCAGCCGTCAAAGGGTTTTTTTTGTCTTTTTTTAAATCCTCTATTGTATAAAAATGAACCTGTTTCGAAGAAGCAATATAATGACATCGATCTTACTCCAAAATTTGCTTAACCCGTAACCGGTACCGGGGCGCCAAAGTAGCCAGCTCAGCTGCACTGGAACTAAGACGTAAAAGACAGACTGGAAGGAAGTTTATCCGGAACAGGTACAAAAAACAAAAAAAAACTTCAAACTGAGGTTGGCAGCGAAGATCACTAGAAGTACCCTCTATAGCAGGTATGTAGGTACAAGGTAGGTCCCCAACATTATTTTGATTAGAGAACTACACAGCATTTGCATCATCTATACACTGCAATCTCATTCTGTTTTTATACTCATCACTATTCTTAGCCTGGGGACACCTAGGTGACAACCGTGTCACCTAGGTAACAAACCCCTGTCACCTAAGTGACAAACCGTGTCTCTAGGTGACAAAGCAAGTCACCTACACTCAAAATATTCTGCACATAACTAATAGTAAATTTCCATATGAAATTCCATATGATTATCATGAGCCGCATATAAACATAATCCTCCCAGAAATTAGCATTAGCATACGTGGTTGCACACATCGTAGGTGGCTATATAATTACATTATATACCTGGAAGTGTGTAGGAATGTTAGTGTAACATCTACTTTAGAAAGTGCAGGGAACCCATACTACTTTCATAGATGTTACAGGAAAATGAAGGATATCGTGTTAGTAGGGCAGGTAAACAGTAAGGATCTTATGTATTTGGTGATAAATTATATTAGAAAATATTATAAAATATTCATATATTCACATTTACTCCACATCTCGCACAGGTGAAGTCGAATTAAAATCGACACTACCGACCGATCAAATACCGACCGAACAGCCATGGTCAATAATAAAGTTAGTAGGAAAATAACAGCTCGAACTCTTAGCCATTGCAATAGAGCTTTCTGACAGCTCAAGCACCCACACTAGCGAACACGAAATACGCGTGTATATACATGATGTTTACCTCATTTCGGGGAACAGCTGATGTTGGAAGAACAAACCGAAAAATAGCGATTACTAGTTGTGTTTCTTCGTTTGCCACACTGCAGAGACCATATTTCGATAAAATTTTCCATTCTGTTCCAAATTCAAGCACATATTTTGAAAATTTGCTGGTATTTAAGCCAGCGGAAGACGAAATTCATTCTGTACCTTGGTGACAAAGGAATGCATCTCTTTTGTTTACTGTTGTTGTTTGCCTCATTTTCAAGCACCAATACACACATAACTGGATAGACGGTCCTGAGTAGGTGCTCCCGTAATCAATTTGAATGTAAACGAGTTTTGAACGAGATGTAGTGTAAATGTGACTAAAGTTGCAACGATACCTGCTCGTCATTGTGTTGGCGAGAGCGAAACGAGGACAAGCGTGTGACAATGAACAACTACACATTAAACATTCGGGTTTTGTGACTTTCCCCCTTCCTCGTATTTCTCTCGCCATAACGAATCTGTGTAGAATCTTCTACCTTCCAATCGTTGATCATCGACTATCGATGCGCTCTTCCTCTCCAAAATCCCAAATCCAGCACACGACACACACTCCTACGTTTAGCGTTGGCCAATATATAGAACACTCGCGCAATATAGAACACACGCGCAATATATATAGAACACTGGTCTGCAGTGCAAACCGCTTTGAGAAAGCGAATCGTTGCGACAAAATGATTTTATCCTTGCTAAACACACACACACACTGGGTATGAAACAAAACGCTACGAGAAATGAAAGCCAGAAGCTAATTCCAAATTTTTTCTCTTCGAATTAAACACTTCACAAATAATATTCACTAAAGAGGACACCATCTCATAATCTCCGACATTTGCACAACCGATAAAACCAATTTAAACGATTTCAGACTTCAAGATTTCGCAATAATTCACAATACTACACTCCTACAACAAAAGCGCGACCGCCCGACCCGACTCCTTCAACAGTTCTCTCATAAACATAATCCTCCCAGAAATACACACGCGCATGAATAGTATGTGCAATTATACACATAAAAATTATACGCATATGAATAGTATGTGCTACCCAGGTAACCAATAAACATTTCCAATGCAATTTAAATGCAAGCCAATAAGCATTTAATGCTACTTAAGGGGGGACCCTACTCTGGAAAGTCGAAAAACAACAGATTTTCGTGAATTTTTGACGTAGGACTGCGTCTTACGGCAAGTTTTGAGATAGGGTGTCATTCCAAAAAATCGAAAAATGCGAGCGTCACGAGAAATGAAAGATTTTGAGCGCTGATAGCTCAGCGGTTTTCCGATCGATTTTCAATATTCTTACACCAATCGATTGGAAAATCTTTTAAGAATTGACCCAAGTAAAGAAAAGTGTGGATTCTTGATGTTGAACTATTGAAAAATTGAAAATAATAAACCTATGTTTTACCAGAATTCTCGCTTCGTGATTGGTTGGAAGATTCTTTACGATGATCTAAACCTATACCAATTTGATATCTGTGCTTGGGAAGTAAGCCAAAACAAGTGACAAAGTTTCCTCATTTCAACAAGATTTCTTAACACCGCGGTTCAACCTAGACCATTTTGATGTCCTTGCTTGTGAAGTACGCCAGAGAGAGTGACAAAGCCCCCTCGTGCCAACAGATTTCTTACGAATGCGATTGAACCTAGTCCAATTTGATGTCTGTGTTAGGGAAGTGTGTCAGAAAAATGACACAAGTTCGTTGTCCCAACAGATCACAAATTCTTTACTGCGAGACGATTAAACCTCGGCGAACTTGATATCTGTGTTGGAAAAATGTGCTACAGCTGTAGTGTTCGGTTATAATACGACTCTGTATGAATACGCATGCTTGCCGTTTCGTTAGAAGTGTAGTGAAAAGATGTTGATAAAATGGGATTGAATTGGTAAAATCCCTTAAACGTGGGAAACCATGGATAATAAAAACAATATTTAATTCAGTAAGGTAGCAGCAATAGTTTGTGTTCTCGATTTTGTTGAATTGTTTGCAAATGCACAATCTTTTGAGAATTGGACGTATGCAATGTTACTACTTTGATAAATGGTACATACAACGCATGTAGCATGTATATATGTTGCATATAGCATGTATACATGAAGAATCGAATGATTACAAGCATGAATACATACTACTATCACTACAAAGAGACTTACGTAGTCCTGCGTCACCTATATATGCGGTCGTGTTTTGTACACAACCCCTCTGATTTTTTCGCACGTTGGAATTATAGTTAAGTTCTGGGGTATTTTGGTTATAGGTTGAGGAGTATTCGAACATGTATTTTCTGTTTTTGAATGCCAAAATAGTGATTATTATGCTGGTGGCAGCTGGGCGCGTGGATGCTTTCTAGAAAATAGTTGCTTGCTGGCGGTACGTGTCGGGAACCAAAGGAGTATGGGAAAACGAATTTCAAGGATGCTTTTGAAGCTTTAGGTCAATACCTAAATTGTTACGAAGCGGTTTTTAAAAATTCGAAAAATTACCAAAACGGCGGCATATTTTCCAAAATAAAGGTGTTTTTTCATCAAAAATCGCTAATTGCGAGCTCATAAAAAATTGAAAAATTGAGATATCAAAAAACGGCTACGTAACAATTTAGATAATTCATGTGTACATGCTGAAAACAAATTTCAGCCAAATCGGACCACTGGATTCTGAGATACACTTACCGCCAGCTGAATAAACAAGGTTTCGAGAAAAACGCGTTCAAAGTTTCGTACAGCGATGCACTTTCCTTGAGGTGACCCCACAGTTTTCGCCGTAACTTTTCGACAAGATTAGATATCAAAAAATCCTTTTGGCGTGACATTTCTGAAGGTATAAGCCTCTCGAAAATGCAAAAAAATAAAATTCTATTTTTCCGAATTTCCAGAGTAGGGTTCCCCCTTAAATGCTATTTTGACAAAATATGCGGCTACTTTTCTGCTAGCCCTCTTATAGTGCTGACAATGCTTATTTGCAGCTAGTTACCAACAAGAAGAATTTAAATAGAATTGTGGATGCCAATTTACAACAGTTATGCAGTCAAAAGGTTGATAAACAGCAACCTGCAGTATAAAACGCCAGGGATGCTAATTAACGATTGATTTACTGCTTGTATTAAGGCTTATTGGTTACCTGGGTAATTTATTGCTTGCACATAAATGATAACTGTTTGGCACATGAAGATCATTTACTGGGCACATTGCAAAAATCTATATGTGGGACACATAGAAACTATACGAAAAGTTTTCTCAGTGTAGGTGGCAATTTTCACCTCATTCGCAGTTGTAGAGTTACGATCTGTGCTTCATGCCCCAGTATACCTTATCATGACGAGAGACAATCGATCGGAAACAAAGAGAAGAGAGTAACCAGCGACGAACGAACAAGCGGACGCGGGCAGCTGGTGTAATGCACTGGAGATGGCACCGAGATCAATATAGTTCGAACCTTTGTAACGGACGGTCAAATAAAACTAAGTGCGATACAAATATAAAAGTCTTCATTTTTAATAACTAGTAACAAAAGGGTGAACATTTCCCTTCATTCCCAGTCCCTACCAGATTCTACAATTGACGTAGTCGGTGCAGAATAAGGTGAGTAAAGTGGAAAAGAGTTCATATATTTCATTGCCTCGTCTTGGACATTAGTGAAAAGATGAAAGTGTTGCTCCCGTTAGTTATTTTTGACGTAGGACTACGTCTTTGTTTACTATACTGGGACTGGGTAGCACTTTGTAAAAACGAAAAATAGAAGTGTAACGTTTGAATGAAATATTTCAAACGCTAATAGCTACTATACTACTGAACGAAACATAACAGTTAATATGTCGTTGGATAGATAAAATGTCCAGCAATTTTATAGTAACATATTAATAATAATTTTTTATACGCTAAATAGTGAAAATGTGTGTAAAGTTTTAAGGCCGAATTTTCCCATACATTTCCCTTGTGATTGCCTAGCTTCACAGGCACGGACGACAATTAGATACACCAAAGGATTTGGATCCAAATGATAACCTTTGAGACCACTTTGTAAGCCACACCCCTTTTCCAATCCAATTGGCAACATCGATGGCTATTGACGGCAACACCGACCCCGAAGACAAGCGGAATCAGCGTGCAATGGCCAACGTGAATCCTACACGATGCACTTTACGCTACATTTTGCATTATCCCCATCGCAGACATGCGAAATTGTTCGATAGCTTGCTCAATCAGTGTCGGACAATCATTTAAGCAGCAGCAGCCGATATGGTTTCCTCCACCACCTACACTAGCTTACAAGTAGCAGCGGCAGTGCCAGTGACTATAAAATGGTACACTTGGTTCACCGCCTGCTCATTTATCGCACTATCGCACTGACGGACGGTCAGTATTTTATTTATCATCGACGGCTATCGGACACTGAAGGCAAATGGAAACGGATCGACTGACGGGCAGCAAATTCAGCAGCAGGCCGTTGTGGTCGTAAACAGTTCTTATAAGAACTATAGTAATTGAAGAATGGAAAGATTTTTCTACATTTTCTAAAATGGTTTACGTTCCATTTTGCGTTATACCATGGTAACATGGGAAATGCTTGCTCAATCAGCGTCGAATAATCATTCGAGCAGCAGCAGCAGTTGATCTGGTTTCCCCCACCACTCACCCGCCTGCTCATTTATCGCACTATCGCACTGACGGACGGTCAGTATTTTATTTATCAACGACGGCTATCGAACACTGAAGGCAAATGGAAACTGTAAGCTCGCCCGTCGATCAGTCAACCCCTCGTTTCACCGCTACGACGTAGCAAGTGAACAACGCCCACTGTCATCGCTGATTTAGATCGCATCATCATTGTCATCTGTAGCAAGTCTTAAACTGTCATCGTAAATGATAAGCGAAACCACGTTACGTGCAGCTAAAAATTATTCGTTGAGCTTATTTCCTAAAATTTAATATTACCCACAGCTAAAAGTGCTTAAAACTATCGCTTAAAACCTTTACTTAATCTAGTGCTATAGGGTATGTAAGTTGACAATGACACAAATTGATGATTTCAAGTGAATTTCATAGTTTATTCTTACCAGCTCTATAAGTCACATGCTCTCTCGTAAAATTACATGCAAGGAACTACGAAGCAACACAATTAATCTAATTATTGAAAATTATCTATCAAAACGGTAAAACTAAATGCAAATCAATTACTATTAGTATATTTAATTTTGCTCGTTCTGTGCAGGTACGCGAGAACGTAAAGTGTACGGAACGTGTCATCAAAAGTAGGGTTAGAAGAGAAGTGAATTGCTAAAAGTATGGTTACAATTATATTGTTACATTCGCAAGCTAATTTTACTATTCCCAACAGGAATTTGTAACTCATATTGATGAAATATAGTTCATAGATTCGTAAATTCTGGCGAACTTCGCAGCTTCTCTCCCAACATTTTACAAATTCTTTTATTTGATCTAAGAGATGCCGTCATCGAAGCATTCCAGGTTGCAGATGAGCAAGGTGGTTCAAGTGAACAGGTAGTCAATGACGATGTCATGCAAATCCCGCCCGGTCGAGAGAAAACTTCCGGTGCTATTTCGAACACCCAGGTAATTGTAGAGAATACCAATAAAACGAATTGCCCCGTAACGGGAACAATGCCAAAAGGGCATGCTGTTGGAGATGGTGTAAAAAATAAACCGGGTAGCGCTACGAGTGTCAGACGTAATCCGCCGCGGAACGGTCGCGCGAATCGGGTGTCAAGTTGTCAGTTGTGTGATGAGCTAGATAACGAAGATATGGTTCAGTGCGATAGCTGCGATATGTGGTACCATTTTGCATGCGTGAATGTGACGGCGGAAGTTCAATACGTTGACTGGAATTGTTTCAAGTGTGCTGCAGCAAGTAACAAGCAAGTGGCTCCCCCTGTAGAAAATCCAAGCAAAGGATCTTTATGTCAGCCAGGTCCACCCCCATCCCTGCGAAGTAAAGGTGGTGCACGGAGTGGGAAAAGTGAGGCGAGGAGAAGGTTGAAATTGGAGTTGTTGAAGATAGAGGAAAAAAAGAAGCTCGAGCAGAAGTATTTGGATAAGAAGTTTGAAGCGCTTCGTGAGTTCGGAAGTGATACTGCTTCCGTCATAAGCTATTGCGGAGCGAGTAAAGAGTCGAAGATCGTACAGTGGGTAGCGGATACCGAACGTTGTGGGGAAGTGGATTCCGGTTTAGAGCCTGAAGAGAGGGAAAGGTTTGTACCAAGCAACTTGTTGGAACCTGCAGAGCATACTGCTCCAAATCTCAGAGGGAATCCTGATGTTACCGGGTGCAATCGTACTGTTCCTCGTGTCGTGGATAATAATCCGACGTTAAGTGATCCGCGTATGTCTGCCCCTGCTCCAGTTCTCAGAGGGAATCCTGATGTTACCGGATGCAATCGTACGGTTTCTCGTGTCGTGGATAATAATCCGACGTTGAGCGGTCCACGTATGGTTACCCCCGCTCCAAAGCTCAGAGCGAATCCTGATGTTACCGAATGCAATTGTACTGTTCCTCGTGCCGTGGGTAATCATCCGACGTTGAGTGATCCGCGTATGTTTGCCCCAGGACAAAAGTCAACACCAATGCGCTTGAGCCAACGAGCCCCAATGCTTCCGCCCGCGCCACCAGTTGCTGATGAAACGGTATGCATCCTAAACAGGAGTCAGCTTGCTGCAAGACAGGCAGTGTCTAAAGATCTTCCCGACTTCAGCGGTAATCCTGAAGATTGGCCGCTCTTCTTTTCTGTTTTTAGTAACTCCACTCATATGTGCGGGTTTACGAATGAAGAAAACATGCTGCGACTCCGAAAGTGCCTGAAGGGAAGGGCCCTGGAAGCTGTCAAATGCCGTCTGCTCCACCCGTCCAACGTCGGAGGTGTTATGTCTACATTAAGAATGCTGTATGGGAGACCGGAAGCAATCGTGCAAGCAATCGTCAAGAAGGTTCGGGCTTTACCGTCACCAAACATCGATAGGCTAGAGACTGTCGTCAATTTCGCGCTCACAGTAGAGAACTTGGTCGCAACAATCCTAGCTTGTGAAGTACACGACTTCGTGTACAACGCCTCGTTACGATACGAATTAGTAGAACGACTACCTTCGACACTGAAATTAGACTGGGCTAAGTACTCCAGGGACAAACCCAATCCTAATCTGCTCGACTTCAGCTCGTGGTTATACTCAACGGCAGAAGATGCTAGTGCGGTAATGCCCTCGGCAACCGATTATTCAAAGTCACGCTTCAGTAAGAAGGATGGATTCCTGAACGCTCACTCAGAAATCGAGGTAGCTAGCTCCAAGTCGTACACGGTTCCGCCAACAACGAAGTCTGCTAGTGTCAGTGAATCCGAGAAACAATGTCCCGTGTGCAAAGGTGCTTGCCCGAACATTTCGAAATGTAAGCGCTTCGCGGAATTAAGCTACGACGCGAGGTGGGCAGCGGTAAGAGAATGCAAACGGTGCCGAAAGTGTTTGAGGAAACATAACGGATCATGTAGGCAACAAAGACCATGTGGTACAAACGGCTGCACATTCCTGCACCATCCCCTTCTTCACAGCGATGAGCGACAGCAAGCCCGTGGCTTCGCAACGGACACGATTGCTGATAGAGCGAACGGCAAGACCTCTTATCAAAATTGTAATACCCATCAGGGTAATTCAAAACTCCTATTTCGGATACTCCCGGTCATTCTCTATGGTCCGTCGAAATCTGTTAATGTATACGCATTTATTGACGACGGATCCGATATCTCGTTGATGGAACAGAAGCTGGCAGAAGAGTTGGGAGTAACCGGTTCATCGAAGTCGTTGTGTCTCGGTTGGACAGGAGGTGCGCACCGAATGGAGACTTCATCAGAGTGTATGAATTTACAAATCTCCAGCTGCAGAAATCGGAAGCTGTACAAACTGACATCCGTACATACCGTAGAAAGTCTTAAAATACGTCCGCAGTCACTTCAGTATTCCGAGATGCAAGTTAGGTACCCATACCTTGCTGGCCTACCAGTTGAGTCGTACAAGAACGTCTGCCCTCAGATCCTGATAGGCGTCGATAACCTTAGTGTCGGAAACATACAGAACGCTCGAGAAGGACGAGCTGACGAACCAGTTGCCGTTAAGATGCGAATAGGATGGACAGTATTCGGAAGATGTGGGTCCGGAAGCGAAATGGTACAGTCCATTAACCACCATTCCGTTAAGGTCTGTCAGTGCAACAAAGACTCCGATGAAGACCTTCACCAAACCGTAAAAGGTTTTTTCTCGCTGGACAGTCTCGGAATCAGTAAACCAGAAAAAATGCTCCAGTCACAAGAAGATCGTCGTGCAGAGATGCTGCTTGAAACGCTAACGAAAGCGAAAGATGGGAGGTATGAATCTGGACTTCTCTGGAAGTACGACAATGTCTGCCTTCCGGACAGTAAAGGAATGGCTCTGAAGAGATGGCAGTGCCTAGACCGACGAATGAAACAGGATACGGTGCTGGCAAAGGCAGTGAGAGAAAAGATAGAAGATCACGTACAAAAGGGATACATTCGAAAGCTGACTGAAGAGGAGATCCAGGCCGAACAACATCGTGTGTGGTATTTACCCATATTCCCGGAAGTAAACCCAAACAAACCTGGGAAGACAAGGCTCGTATGGGATGCAGCCGCAGCCGTCCATGGTGTTTCACTTAATTCTGTACTGCTAAAAGGTCCAGACCTACTCACGTCTCTGCTGTCGGTCTTGATCCAGTTTCGCAAGTATCGTACTGCCGTTTGCGGTGACATTCGGGAAATGTATCACCAAGTTCAGATACGAGAGGAAGATCAGCACTGCCAGCGCTTTTTCTGGAAGGACAAGGAGTCCGACGTGAACCCTAGCACATATATAGTACAGGTAATGACCTTTGGAGCCTGCTGCTCGCCGAGTACCGCACAATATGTGAAAAACACGCATGCGAAGAGATTCGAGCAGGAATACCCCGCAGCCGTTGAGACGATAGTCAAACGACACTACGTCGACGACATGTTATTGAGTGTGGAAAGGGAATTACAAGCAATCCAACTATCTAAGGAAGTGCGAATGATACACGCATCAGCCGGTTTCGAGATCCGCAATTGGACATCGAATTCACCGGCGGTCCTGCACGCGATGCTTGAGACGACGGCAGGGGAGAAGAATCTAAGCGGCGAGAATTCAGTCGAGAAGATCCTCGGCATGTGGTGGGATAGCTCCTCAGATCATTTCACTTACAAGATCTCCACTCGTATAGACAAGCTTCTTCTGTCCGGACGACTTCGACCAACCAAACGGCAGGTTCTTCGAACTCTAATGATGGTTTTCGATCCATTAGGGCTCATAGGACATTTCCTGATGATTCTAAAAACGAACTGATTCTGACGAACCTCCATCGGTTGGGATGATCCGATAGAAGATTCACACTTCGAAAAGTGGAATACATGGTGCTCAGCACTCCCAGCGATAACTACCCTCGAAATTCCTCGCTGCTATCGAACGCTGACCACCACAGGCGACGATAACGATATCCAGCTACATATATTCGTGGACGCAAGCGAAACTGGCTATGCTGCCGTGGCTTATTTGCGATTCCAGGAAGGAAATACCATCGAATGTGCGCTAGTAGCTTCCAGGACCAAAGTTTCGCCACTCAGGTTCCTCTCCATTCCTCGTTCCGAGCTTCAAGCTGCAACTATCGGTGTCCGACTCGCTGACACAATCTGCCAATCGCTGTCCTTCCAGGTGAAACAACGAATGTTCTGGACGGATTCGAAGGACGTAATCTACTGGCTAAACTCCGACCATCGGCGATACACTCAGAACGTCGCATTCAGAGTTAGCGAGATTCTGGAAGGATCTGATATGCGGGAGTGGAATTGGATTCCGAGCAAACTGAACGTCGCGGACGAAGGCACCAAGTGGAAAGGCCACCCGGATTTGACCTCTTCTAGTCGTTGGTTTCGGGGACCAGAGTTCCTGTGGAAAACGCCAGACCTTTGGCCCATCTCAAAGGTTTACATAGAAAACACCACCGAAGAACTTCGCCCTCATCTCTTGTACCACACCACCAGAGTTGTTGAAACGGTAATAAATCTGAGTCGTTTTTCCGATTGGCGAAAGCTGCTACGCTGTACTGCTCGCGTCCTCCGTTACGTGCGTAATCTGAAGCTCTACACACAAAAGAAGATGCGAAAGGATGGCCCGCTACGAAAAGACGAACTTGCCGATGCCGAGTGCTATTTATTTCGTACAGCGCAGGCGGTCTACGTTGACGAAATCACCATGCTCTCAAAAAACCAAAATTCGGAGAACCCTGACAAGAACATACCCAAAACCAGTCCACTTTACCACCAGTGCGTCTTCCTTGATAACAGCAATCTGCTTAGAATACGAGGCCGAACACGTGCCTGTCCTTTCGTCACCAGGGACGCTGCTCAACCAATAGTGCTCCCTCGCGAACACACAATCACCCGGCTCCTTCTGCTCGGCTTTCACAAACGATTCAAACACCAGAACCATCAAACCATACTGAACGAAGTAAGACAGCGGTTCCGTATCCCCAAATTGAAAGCCACTTACAACAATGTCCGCAAAGAGTGTCAAGAATGCAAAAACAACCACGCGGTTCCCCAGCCTCCGGCAATGAGTGATCTACCATCACAAAGACTCGCTGCGTTTACCCGACCGTTCACCTACGTAGGGGTGGACTATTTCGGCCCTATGACAGTAACCGTAGGAAGACGGTCCGAAAAACGGTGGGGAGTCTTAGCAACATGCCTCACAATACGCGCTATCCACATAGAATTAGCTCACACACTGACGACCGATTCGTGCATCCTAGCAATCCGTAAATTCATGGCCAGGAGAGGCGTGCCATCCGTCATCTTCAGCGATCGAGGCACCAACTTCCAAGGGAGCAGCAAAGAGCTTCGGGAGGCTTTGAAGAGCATCAACCAAGAACAGCTCATCAAAGAGTTCACGACACCCGACACGGAATGGACTTTCATCCCACCGGCTTCCCCGCACATGGGCGGCGCATGGGAACGCATGATCCAGAGCGTGAAGTTAAATCTGGATAAACTGAAATGGGGAAGGCTTCCAACTGACGAAGTCCTACACAGTACGCTTCTGGAGATCGAGAACATAATAAATTCACGACCACTAACCACCATTCCCATGGACAATGACGAATCACCAGTACTCACGCCTAACCATTTTCTGCTGGGTTCATCAAATGGACTGAAACCGCTGGTACCTTACAATGCTACTCCCACGATGCTTCGAAACAGCTGGAAACAGCCACAAGTTGTGGCCAACGAATTCTGGCGATGGTGGTTGAGAGATTATCTGCCTGTAATCACCAGACGTACGAAATGGTTCATGAACGTGAAACCGATCGAGGTAGACGATATTGTGCTAATCGCAGATCCTAAGGCTCCTCGTAATAGCTGGCCCTTAGGACGAGTCATCGCAACTAGACCAGGACGAGATGGACAAGTGAGAAGCGCTACCGTGCAAACCAACAAAGGCATCTACGAACGACCTGCGGTGAAACTCGCCGTGCTCGACGTAGGCGTTAGGGATCAACACGCCTTCGGAAGACCTTCTGCGTATTCGAGGGGGAGTGTAAGCTCGCCCGTCGATCAGTCAACCCCTCGTTTCACCGCTACGACGTAGCAAGTGAACAACGCCCACTGTCATCGCTGATTTAGATCGCATCATCATTGTCATCTGTAGCAAGTCTTAAACTGTCATCGTAAATGATAAGCGAAACCACGTTACGTGCAGCTAAAAATTATTCGTTGAGCTTATTTCCTAAAATTTAATATTACCCACAGCTAAAAGTGCTTGAAATTATTGCTTAAAACCTTTACTTAATCTAGTGCTATAGGGTATGTAAGTTGACAATGACACAAATTGATGATTTCAAGTGAATTTCATAGTTTATTCTTACCAGCTCTATAAGTCACATGCTCTCTCGTAAAATTACATGCAAGGAACTACGAAGCAACACAATTAATCTAATTATTTAAAATTATCTATCAAAACGGTAAAACTAAATGCAAATCAATTACTATTAGTATATTTAATTTTGCTCGTTCTGTGCAGGTACGCGAGAACGTAAAGTGTACGGAACGTGTCATCAAAAGTAGGGTTAGAAGAGAAGTGAATTGCTAAAAGTATGGTTACAATTATATTGTTATATTCGCAAACTAATTTTACTATTCCCAACAGGAATTTGTAACTCATATTGATGAAATATAGTTCATAGATTCGTAAATTCTGGCGAACTTCGCAGCTTCTCTCCCAACAGAAACGGATCGACTGACGGGCAGCAAATTCAGCAGCAGGCCGTTGTGGTCGTAAACAGTTCTTATAAGAACTATAGTAATTGAAGAATGGAAAGATTTTTCTACACTTTCTAAAATGGTTAACGTTCCATTTTGCGTTATACCATGGTAACATGGGAAATGCTTGCTCAATCAGCGTCGAATAATCATTTGAGCAGCAGCAGCACCAGTCGATCTGGTTTCCCCCACCACCTACACTAGCTTACAAGTAGCAGCGGCAGTGCCAGTGACTATAAAATGGTACACTTGGTTCGCCGCCTGCTCATTTATCGCACTATCGCACTGACGGACGGTCAGTATTTTATTTATCATCGACGGCTATCGGACACTGAAGGCAAATGGAAACGGATCGACTGACGGGCAGCAAATTCAGCAGCAGGCCGTTGTGGTCTAAAACAGTTCTTATAAGAACTATAGTAATTGAAGAATGGAAAGATTTTTCTACATTTTCTAAAATGGTTAATGTTCCATTCGGATAATTATTTGAGCAGCAGCAGCAGCCCATCTGGTTTCTCCCATACCTACACTAGCTTACAAGTAGCAACGGCAGTGCCAGTGACTATAAAATCGCACACTAGGTTCGCCGTCTGCTCATTTACCGCACGATCGCACTGACGGATAGTCAGTATTTTGATAAAACTAATCCATTTCTACTTTATAGTGATTTGGTATTTCCTATCACTCCTGTATTAGCGGGCAACCATCATCCTAGAGTCTAAAGGACCGAATAGCGACATCCATCTGTATATTGGCAACAGTAATTATAGTACTGATTTTTAAGAAGTGCTATCAGCTCAAACATAGTTCTTTTCAGGGCCACCAAACAATTTCAAACGGTTTTTTTCAAAACCACCATTGATTCAATGAAGAATTAAATCAGAATATTTCGCTCTTCTTTTACAAATAAACACTCAAACAATGATACTCACAAATACTCAAATATGCATCTGCCAGAAATGCAGTTTACATTAGTCTTTGATTTAATGATCAGACATAAAGTTATACTTCATCGCTTAAAACATGTTATCAATATAATGAGTATTATATGACACAGTCCTACGTCACCCTTTCGTACAACCCTTAGGGCTGTATACCTTGTAGTTTTTAGCAACGATATGTGTTCCAGTAGATCTGACTTACTGACAAGTTGAGCAATGTTGTGAAATTCGAAAAGCGAACATTTAATTTGCAAAGTATCGGTAACAAAATGGGCTGTATGGTACCCATCGACAAAGTTGATTGTGTGAATGTTTAATCTTGTGGCAGCAGAATTGCTCGCAGGTCTGTGAGTTTGACCAAATCGAAAGAATAAATCAGCCGATTGAATATCGATATGCACCCATACCAACGGCGAGGCCGGTTGAGGACCGAAGCGCCATAGAAAAGAGCGAGCCCGACTATATGTCGAAGCGCACCACTACCAATGGCGAGCCCGGTTTAGAACCGTAGCGCCGTAGATAAACCGAGTCCGACTGTATGTTGAAGCGCACCATTACCAATGGCCCGGTCTCGCCATAAGGCCGAAGCGCCGCGGAAAATAGCGAGTCTGAGTGTAAGCCGAAGCGCACCATTAACAATGACGATGACGAGGTCGATAGAGGTAGGGCGCTGAAGGAAAAGCGAGTCCGACTGTAAGTCAAAGCGCACCACACTATTAGCGAGGCCGATTCAGAGCGCAGAAAAAAAGTGAGACCGATTGCAAGGCGCAAATCAGGACTAATACTAGTTGAGGAATATAGCATATGGGAGAGTGGAAGTTTCAATACGAAAACAGGCATATTCGTGTTTGAACGAAATTAAATATGTACATTTTTCTATAGCTACCTTAAACAAAATGTTAAAACATTGTCATTTATCATGAAGTAAATATTGTCCGATAGATTGTAGTACTGTATAGAAATTGTTTACATCAATTTTCAGATGGATACCGAAAAGCAGTGGCCATTAGATCCGTTCAACGATTCAGTGGATGCGTCTGATTTACGTCGAGAGTGGGAGGAATGGTTGACAGCATTTGAGCTTATACTGGAGTTGAGAAATACAAACTCCCAACGCGAGAAGTTAGTGCTTATGCTCGCTCGAGGTGGACGAGGTCTACAAAGAATATACTCCCATTTGAGGCCAGTGCCAAATGAGATCTACCCGGAACGGGTGTTCCGTGCCATAAAACAAACAACTGATGAGTCGTCTAACCACTTTATTTTGAAATTGCGTATGCAAGCTGACAGACGCGATTTTCAAGATCGAGAAGAGAGGGAAATACTGCAGCAAGTAACTATGGGGGCGCGAGATGAACGTGTCAGAGACAAAGTTCTCGAAAATGTAATAAGTTGGATGCACTCACAAACTATGCCATTAATCGGGAGATTCTGGATAAACAGAAAGGAAAACTACATCCATTTGGAACTGATTCAAATACTACTACGATTGCTTATGTGAAGCAGGAAACAAACAGGGGCAAATCTACATTCAGCAAACAGGATACAGGATCGGCAAAGATAAGCGAAGCATCGAGTGCGATCGATGTGGATCATGGAAGCATCGCAAGGACACTCGTGATTGTTTTGCCCGCAACGCACGGTGCAATAGCTGCGGCCGTATTGGTCACTTCGCAAGGAAATGTCAAGTACCGGGTTCGACATACCGAAGCGGCCCATTCAAACCTAATCCTTGGAAGCGCTTTTCATCTGAAACAAGGGACGGTCGAGATCACTCGAAGGAGGAACAGCTTCGCTATGTTAGATCGGCCGACACACGGGAGGTAAAATAACTTGGTTTTCTTTTGTTTCATTTTTCATAAATATGATTGATTGATGTCTCGTAGCATCTGCAAGGGGATTACATAAACATTTTCCAAATAATATTGCAGATTGCAAGTAAAAATTTTACCATTCAAAGTGCGCAATCGTTCATAAAAGTGCTATTTTGGCTTAAATCGTTTCGGTCTCTTCAGCGCACTTATTGCTTGGAATGTAACGAAAAAGTGCGCCGAAGATACCGAAACGATTTAATGCTGGATCGCAGTTTTATGAGCGATTTTGCACTTTGGATGGCACAATTTTCCTTGCAATCAGCAATAAATACTAAGAAAATTTTCTATATTTGTTTCATTAATTGTTGATAGGAAAATATTGCCAGCAGTGGGGTGATTACTTGCAAGATCGGTAGTTCTCCGGTAGAATTTTTAATAGACTCTGGGGCCGCGATAAACACGGTTACCGAACAGGCATGGAATACACTTCTGGAAAATGGAACAGTACTTTACAAAAAGAAGTTCGATTGTGATAGACGTGTTACTTCATACGCAAGTCAAAAGCCGCTAAAAGTGTTGATGATTTTTGAAGCATGGGTATCTGTAAATAACGATAAGCCTAAAACATACGCGGAGTTCTTTGTTATTGGAGGAGCCTGGAAATCATTGTTAAGTAAAAGGACAGCTGAAGAGCTTAAGGTTCTGAAGATTGAGCTTGATGTCAATAACATTAATTTAAAAACCAAAGCTTTCCCAAAATTTCCAAATATTCAAATAAAGTTGTCAATCGACAAAATTGTTCTTCCCAAGAAATTGGCCTATTTAAGAATACCGGTCGCCATGGAAGAAAAGGTCGATATGAAAATTCAGCAAATGTTAAATGATGATGTGATTGAGCCAGCAGTTGGTCCGCCGGAATGGATGTCTCCGATGGTAGTCGTGCCTAAAGGAACGAACGACATAAGGCTGTGCATCAATATGAAATATTCAAACCAGGCAATGTCGTGCTTTTTGCTCTTCGACTTCAGGAGCAACTTGCTTGTACAACGTGAACATTATCCTTTGCCTATGATTGACACACTTTTGAATAAGTTAAGAGGATCAACATGTTTTACGAAATTAGATATAACATCGGCTTTCCACCACATAGAACTACATCCGGAATCACGAGGGATCACAACCTTTATGACTAGTAGAGGCTTGATGACGTTCAAGAGATTGAGATTTGGGATCAACTGTGCACCTGAAATTTTCCAGCGTATTATGTGCAACATGTTGGCTGGTATAGAAGGTGTTGTAGACATTGATGACATAGTAGTGGCAGGAGCAACTAAGGAACAACATGATGCAAGGTTAAAAGAAGTATTGTCGGTTCTTCGTACTAACAACGCAACACTTAATAAGGCGAAGTGTTTATTTGGGGTTGAACAGCTCGAGATATTAGGATATAATCTCAGTGCTTCTGGAATAAGTCCATCAGATGATAATATTTCAGCTATCCGCGATTTCCGACAACCAGAAACAAGAGAAGAAGTTCGCCTTCGCAGTTTCTTGGGTCTCATCAACTTCGTCTGTCAATTCATTCCTGATTTGTCTACTAGAACAGAACCTTTGCGATAGTTTATGAGAGGGGATGTAGATAACTTCGGTAAAGACCAAAAAAGAGCATTTGACGATCTTCGAAACGAATTGTCCGTCACTGTTCGTCGGTTGGGATTTTTTGACCCGAAAGATGTAATCGAATTATATGTTGATGCATCCTCAGTAGGCTTAGGCGCGGTCTTAACGCAAAGAGATAACAAAAATAAACCTCGAATCATATGTTTTGCATCCAAGGGTTTAACGAAGGCGGAAAAAGTCTATCCTCAAACGCAACGTGAAGCCCTTGCTGTAGCGTGGGTTGTGGAAAAATTTTACCCATACCTGTTCGGAACTGAATTCACTATATACACCGATCACAAGACTTTAGAATACATCTATAGAAATAAACATAGAGATGGTGAACGGGCTTGCTCTAGAGCAGATAGCAGAAGGTTGGGCCCTAAGGTTGCAGCCGTACAATTTTTGTATAAAACACATTCCAGCTCAAGTAATATTTCGGACATACTGTCACGGCTTTGTCCACAATCTAAACCTGAGGAACCCTTCGACGAGGAATCTGAGCACTATCTATATGCTATTGAAAACGGATTAGCAGCTATCATCTTAGATGAGATTCGAAATGAGACAGCTAATGATGAAGCATTAACTGCAGTAGTTGAGGCTATTAAAAGCCAGCTCTGGCCACCAAGTCTTTTGCATTATCAGCTTTTCTCCAAAGAGCTTGGACTAATTAAGGGTGTAGTAGTTCGGGATGACCGCATTGTACTCCCAGTCAAGCTACGATCAAGAGCTTTGGATATTGCTCATCGGGGACACCCAGGTGTGGTTAGCATGCGGCGAATCCTCCGTGAAAGTCTGTGGTGGCCTTACATGGATAGAGATGTTGGTGATCGAATCCAGGAATGCGCTGGGTGTGCAGCTGTAAATGTCCATGGTCCCGCGGAACCGATGATAAGGAAAGAAATAGCGATCGACTTTTTCTCTGCAAAAGAATGTGCTACCTTTCTTGTGGTGGTGGACTATTCTAGTCGCTTTTTGAAGGTCATTGAGATGAAAGGGACAACAGCAACGAAAACCATAGAGGCACTGGAATCTATTTTTATCGAACAAACATATTCAGAGACAATCCAGAGCGATAACGGCCCGCCGTTGCACACTGGAAGGCCAGTAAAAGATCTTTTACCATCTTTAAGAACAGAGCCCTATTGGAATCGTGACGATAATGTACGTGACAACGACGCAATTAAAAAGGCCAAAGGAAAGATCTATGCCGATAAGCACAGACGTTCCAAAATATCCGATATTGTTGAGGGTGATATAGTAATGTTAAGGAATTACGAAAAAGGGAAATTAGAGCCCAATTTCAGACTAGAAAAGTTTAACGTTGTTAGAAAGAAAGGTAATGATACAGTTGTTATGAATGAGGAAGGAGTAAGATACCGACACTCCGTATCCCATTTAAGAAAATGGCCCGACACTACATCGCAGGCCATTAATAATGAATCCGCCAAAGAAGAAAAACAGGAGCAATCAGGGATAGATCGCAACGAGAAAAAAGAGGAAATGATGCAGAGTAATGCAACGGAAGAAGAAACAACATCCAAGCGTCGGAAAAGAGCTCGGAAATTGCCAGCCAGATTTCATTAGTAAGTATTTCTATTCTATTTACTTTATATTTTCTTTTTTTTTGCGATCTGTGCTTCATGCCCCAGTATACTTTATCATGACGAGAGACAATCGATCGGAAACAAAGAGAAGAGAGTAACCGACGACGAACGAACAAGCGGACACGGGCACTGCGGGTGTAATGCACTGGAGACGGCACCGAGATCAATATAGTTCGAACCTTTGTAACGGATGGTCAACTAAAACTAAGTGCGATACAAATATAAAGGTCTTCATTTTTAATAACTAGTAACAACAGGGTGAACATTTCCCTTCATTCCCAGTCCCTACCAGATTCTACAGCGGAGACTCCAAATTAGTCAGTCACTCGCCTCGCAGAATAAGGATGTAAGTTAGGAAACTTAGTACCCCCGAAGGGTTGTCACACGGGGAGGGACGCTCCCGCGAGCATGAGACAAAATATCATTAGAAGAAAACGAGGTGGAGATGTTGGCCCGTCCTGGACGGTCTACAGACAGGTTCGCGATTCAGCGCAGAAGTTCGACAATTTCTCACGAAATCACCCAGTATACAAAGGAAATGTATCAATTTCACATGAGGAGAAAGAATGGCTAACCTTTAACTAAACCTTTATTGTCCCACCCATGACCACTTAAAGCTAGTTCACTTATCTGCTATCGTGTTGAAGTTTGTGTCAGTGTCTGGTGTGTTCCCCTGGCATCGATCTCCGTGCTGCTCCTCTGCTGCCTTCGACGTCGGTCCACTCCGTTGATGCACCCAGTGCATCGCAGCACCACTATGATGCAACCCAGGCATGCCATGTTGGTGGTTAGGCGGCATTTGTGCAAAGTATAATAGGCCTGCATGGTGGGATCGAAAGGGTGTTTTAGCAATGATGGCCGACAACGCATCATAGGGCTGATAACTGCTTACCGATCTTTATTGTCCCTCAGGTTCACCACTCCATGGCTGTGTTCGTTTTCCCGAATCTACAGCTCATCTGGTGCATATTAGTGTCGCTCAATCTGTCTGGTGAACTAGCAATTTTATAGCAAATTTGGGAAAAAACAGCCAGGTTGCCGGTACCAACCTTGCTAATAACACTAATGGGCTTAGGCCGGCGATTCCCAGCCTAGCTGCACTTCGTTAATTCACTTCCGTTTGAAGCCAAGGATCAATTTCTAACGCCAATTTAGCTGGATGGCCTCGAAAGGCACGGTCAATCTCAGCCCACACTTTTCTCAGGCACTAAAAGTTGGGCTTGCGTCTCGACAGGCACGTTTTATCTCTGATCGCACTGTTAACTGGTGGTTTGAGCGATCACCAACGGAATGATCTTGCTGGTGAAATCTATCGGTCACTTGGTTCGTTCTTCGATCGGTGGTGTCAAGATCGTGTGAGATCGGTAATGAGAATTGAGCGAGCGGGTGGCATTCTTGCAGTTATCAAGAGTGTTATCGGGGCGCGATGTTTTTCCCCTTACGCAATTCCATCTGCTGTCTGAGATCTCCATCTGAGATCGGCCTGTGATTGTCTATCGGAGCACATTTTCGGCCAGCAGCAACTTGAGTGTGTGTCGTGTTGTTCTGTTGATCGTGTGCTGAGGTACATTGGGGTAAAATAAATGCTACATTCCACTTTGTTCTGGGGGAATATTAACCATTCCAAGGCAGCGGTACTAAACACTGTCGCACGCTGCCTTTGGAGCGGGTGATAGGGTCCGTCATGCGGAATTGCAAAAGAGTTAAGCCCTTTTATCCGGAGCAAACCACACCACCTCAAATCTCAATCCATGCCCCTTATAAGTAGGCATGAATGAGTTTGAGGGAATGGCATATAGAGCCCTGTGCAGGTCTCTGAGAAGCGCATCTTTCAAAGATGCCGTAAAACGTCCGCTTTCCATCCTAACTTAGAACCGCAGGTCTGTAAAAGGCAGGCCCGGACGAGAAAAAGTATCTTGTCCGATTTTGTTTCGATTTTGCTTTTTTCGCAGATTTTTCTCATAATGTTTACCTTTAGCTGAAGTAGCCGACGCATTTTTATGACAAAATTCTGCTAAAAGACTCACCGCCGGTTTCAATCCTAGTCAGTGTAGCAAATATAAATTTTTATCTTCACGCTTTCATATTTAGTAAAAGTGAATAGATAACCCGGCAAACTTCCCAGCATAATATTCAACGTAAAAAAAACTTGTAATTTCCATTCTTGTTGCTAATTTTGAGTTATATTCGAAAACCAGGAATTTTTCAAAAATCGACCAGGAAAACCGGGGAAAACCCAGGAATTTGAAATCTCAGAATGAATTGCCACCCTAAATAATGAATACGTGTCCAATTCGTCGAAGTTTAGCAAAATTTGTAATAATTTGTTTATACTATATCTACGTAATGCAGAGAGTTTTAATTCGGCAACGCTGGATTTTTGTTTATCCACCTTTTCGCTAGCGTAATGGCGGCTAGTGGGTACAATTTTCGAAAAACGTTAGCATGCCTTTGGCAACTTTATTCACATCAAGTTGATATTTCCAGCCTTAATTGTTGTTGTAGAACTTTCAAGCATACGTGACCGGAGTTCCCAAAAGCAAATAAATATTGTCGAAAAGTGTCTAACCGCCATTAAACGTGCGAAATGGTGGATAGCAACCAGCTAGAAACCCACGTGTAGTTTGACAGATAACTACTTTTTAGCGGACGTGCAATTAAAAGACGGTGCGACTAGACGAGGTGCAGTTAGCGCACGAGTGCTGTATCCACTACTTTCCGATCTATCATCTCCCTATCTGGCATCGGGCACCAGGATTCACTCAATCAGCAAGATTATTATTCTGAGATGCCAAACCTATCCCTCTACCTTAGCGCAGCATGGAAAGTAGAGATATTTCTTACTGGCGAGTTGGTCTCCTAGACCCCAATATGCGCTAAAAATAAAAAGACAATACACAACGATTAATCGGTGATCCACTATAATTGAAAATTTCGGACAACATTATAGTATAATCAATATATATAGAATGCCAGTGTCGCTGGTATTTCATGGATATTTTGGTGGCAAACATGTTGCTGGTTCGTGTCTTAGATACGGGAACAACATTGTCAAATTGCCCAATAGAAAATTTTCGGCCGACGAAATACCCCAAAACGACCAAATCGGGTGATTTATCCTACGTGATTTACGGAAAAGCAGGATTTTTTATTGGGTTGCCTTTTCAGTTTGACAACCAGATTCCCGTTTGGAATCGATCACTCACACATATGCGCATACAATGTAAATACATAATTTTCAAATGTGTGATGTTTACCACGAGCACTGCAGCGACACTGGCATTCTATATATATTGATTCTACTAACATTATATATGGTGTATATGATATGATTTATTGTGATTAAAAGTGACTACTTGTGGGCTATCCTGAAAAGAAAAGAATATTAATTAGTTGAATGAAGAGGTGAAAGTCGTAATTAAGAAATGAAGTGATTATTTAGGCTAATTACAGTTAAATCTGAACAGGGGCCGTATTCTCACAGTCACCTGGGTGACTGTACAAATCACATGGGGCCTGTAAGGTGAGGTGACTTTAGGTGAGGTGACAGGAAAATGAACGAAGTGGGGTGAGGTGAGGTGAGGTGACTGTGAGAATAGGGCCCCAGGTTTAGAACGAATAAACCGTCAAACAGCAACCAAATAGCGAGTTATTTATTTATTTGTTTATTTGATACATGACGTAAGACAAGTATTTTCTGTGTCATTAACGGATAAAACTATTTTCTAATATTATGCATTTTAATAGTTCTAGCAACTAGTCACTTCTTATATCTAGGGTTGCCAAGTCTGAAAATTACAAATACCGGCCGGTCGGTTCTGCCTTTAAAAAATGCGGGGGTGTGTGGGCAGCATATTTGCATATTTTTATAGAGGATTTGCCTGGAACGTATAATGTGCGTTAATGACATTATTTGGGTAGTCGGCGGAATTCGGTTGACAGTTTCCCGTGTAAATAGGATAAACAGTCAGCTGTGGAGATAGCGAACGGTAAGACATCACAGTCGAAACCACAACGAATGGATTATTGAAGATAGATAGTTTCAGAGTGACAACTACTTACTCCTGGTGCTAGTGGACAATTTAATGTAAATTACCGCCTGAAGTAAAGTACTATCGTCACTGCAAAACTGGCTATCTTCAATAATCCACTGCTCAGGATTGCTAATAAATTTATCAGAAAATTTAACAAATCAGGCAAAAAGTACAAATCCGGCTTCATATGTCGAAAAACCGGCCTTTTTGCCGGATTGACCGACCACCGGCTTTGCAAGTGAAAAACTGGTCGGACCGGCCAAAAACCGGCCACTTGGCAACCCTACTTATATCTACAAACTCTCAAAATAACTTTTTGCAGCTTTTTTATGCATTGCTTCCGAGACTATTCGTTTTAATTCAGCAGGCTGTGCATTCTAAAATACCACACCTCTCACAAAGAAAGTGTCGCCATACAGTGTAGTCCGGTGTGTAGGAACCATAAAATTCGCATTCTGTAAGTTTGTCGTAGAGGTATGATGGACCCTGTCGTTTGACTATCCTAGATAGAGGCGCGCCCTCAGCTCATGAAATCTGCGAAAAGTGCATCCGAGTAGGTTCTTCTGAAGATGACGAACTGACGTGTAACGATTCAGGTTATAAACATAGCGGGCGCAATCATAAAAAGCTACCTCCAGCTTCGACAATATAGCAGAACGCATGCTAAGATGTATGACATCCCCATAAATACAGTGCGGTAGTAACAACGTTTTGAATAATCTGAATTTGATATACTATGGAAGATCAGACGTGGTAGCTCTCAGAGTACGAAGTCCAGCATAAATTTTCAGTACACTGGTAGAATACTGCTTTGTCCCAACGCAGATTGCTTTGGAAGATGATACCCAAATTTAATTCGATTTGTTGTGCTTCGAGCAAAACTGATATTTCCGTTGAGTTTATATCCTGACGTGGCTTTTGTCTTCATATGGTTGATACTGAGCGAGCTTCTAGATGCCCACCGAGAGACACGTTGTAGATCACCATTTAGTTTAGTAACAGCTGTGAAGGATTTGGGATGGATGCAGTCCAATACTACCGGAAGATCGTCAATATATAGGGAAAAAAGCAAAGGACCAAGAACGGATCTTTGAGGGACGCCAGAAATAACCACTACAGATCTAGACATAGCTCCATCACAGTACACAGCTTGCTACCTACCAGTTAAATACGATTGAATTAGGCAAACAGCTGACGGTTCAAAGAAAAAACAAGCTCGAAGTTTATCGCACAGACGAAGATGAGAGATTGTATCAAACGTTTTGCTAAAATCTATCAGCAGAAGAACAGCCTTGTCTTTCTTGTCCACCGCAACAGCAATATCGTCATATACTCTTAGCAATGCGGTTTTAACTCCTTGCCCTTGTCGAAAACCAGCTTGATACTCGGAAATAAGTTGCGCAGAAGATAGAAATGAGTTAATTAGCATTTTAACAGCTTTTCAAAAACTTAATATATAGATAGAGATAGAAGAAAGGTGAAGGTAACGTTTATCCATCTTTTCACGTGCGTAATGGCGGCTAGTGGGTACAACCTTCGGAAAATATTAGCATGTCTTTGATAACTTTATTCAAGACTAGTTGGCATTTCCACCTTTGATTGTTGTTGTAGAAGTATCAAGCGTAAGTCAGCGGAGTTGCCAAAACCAAATAAACATTTTCGAAAAGTGTACCCACCAGCCCGCATTAAGCACGCGAAAAGGTGAATAGTGTGGAAGAGGGTAGACAACCCATCAATGTTACCCCAAATTTATACAGGTATACCTCGATAGGACGTACACCCGCGCATCGTTTAGCGTACGTACTATCGAAACGTACGTAATATCGAATCACAATTTTTAATGTAAAGTATTATTTTTATTATGCTAAATATTGTCTAAAATTTCCAAATTTTAAGATATAATAAAATAAATAATCACCTTGGGAGCGTGTAGGGCGCTATATCTCTACATATTTGCGCTGGTAAGTGGAAATGCTTATCAACTTAGGGACCAATTACTTCAAGAAATGGTTTATTGGTTTCACTGTTCCTGGTTTTTGCTGTCAAGTATTGTGACCAGTTAGCAATGCGTGATTATCTACGTCTTTATGAAAATTGCCAACAATTTGAAATGGTTTCGCAATGATCAATGTTCCTAACTTAATTCTAATGATTATTGAAGCAAATTTTTATTCTCAGTTTTCGTTAATAGTGCTGAGGTGTTCAAATTCGAAATATTTTATTGTAAGGGATCAGCATCGCTTGCTTTCGTGTCTCGTTCGTTGCAAAATCTTTGACAACAAAATTTTTCGGAGCCGTGACAATTACCCAGTTTTAAATTCGAGCCAGTAGTTTGGACTTTGGAATAGTAGTTTGCATTGTAATTTACAATAATATTTGACTCAGGTGAAAGGCCGAAGTCGCAGATATTAATAAAATTTTTATATGTGACGGTTTGTAAATGAATTAGAACGCGTGATTTTGATGACCACTTCGATATCTTTATCTTGATTTGCAAGAAACCTCATCCTCATCTAACAAGACGGATGCAATATTATTCGCCCACACAGTGGATTCGCGCGGAACTGGTTTTGCTTACGGAAATAAATATCCAAGGCATAATATTCATATCATCGAAACAAATTCAGGCCCAAATATATCGCACACGTTTTCTAGACGACTATTTGTTTACAATGGTGATCGCGAAAAGTTGAGAGGAAATGTAATCGCTGACGCGTTGTTTCGTTGGATCATATCATCTACCAAGATGAACCCTGATCTGTACCTTACTAACATAAATCCTGTCCCGTGATACTTGTGGATATGCAGTGGTACCTGCGGTCCCTAGCAACAACAAGTATCGGACTAATATTCTTTCCTTTTCCCATGTAGTACAGCCTTTTGGTCGTGGCCAGCGTCGTTATTGGTCAATTTTCAAAGTATTGAATCAGTAAAAATTGCACGAGTATGTCATGCTATTGTCAAGCACTAATTCAATTGGTTCTTTGTGCAATCTTACTGGTTCGACTAATTACGGAGTGCAACTACGGGCATTCTACTTAAGCTAAGCTAATTATAAAATAAACAATTATCTTGGTAAAATTATTTCAGAAAAAAACACTACAAATGTAAAAAAATAGTTGAAAAGTAAAGCAAAAGAAATCCAAAAACATTTAGTTTATTGCAAAATTCTCTCTCAAATTGAAAATTTACATATTTTAATCGAACAAATCTAGGTAAAGGTTTGGTACATAGTTGCCAATATAAGCTGAAATGTTCGAGTCTCGGTTAGACGGTGCTGCTAGATAGAGTCAGTAGGATTGTTGCACTAACCCCGAAACAGCCGGCTGCGAAGTCTGCCGATAAAGAAAGGTCAAGTCTTAGAAAGATGCTTAAGCTCAAGACTATGCTTTATGGGACCAAAATTGGTCATGAAAATCGCCATAAGAGTACAATAAAACTCACATTGTTGCTTGGGCAGTATCTGCAAGCAAACGAATATAACATTGCCTGCTGTTCCCCCCATCGCAGTTGGAAAGATTGTGAATCGCAGAAAAGGTTAATTTTCTGAGCAAAAATCTGCAAAATCAGAATGCTAAGACAACTGTTATTTAGAACGTATATTTGATTAATTTACTATTTAGGAATTGTTTTTAATTTTAAAATAATGGTTTTTACATAACAGAAATAACTGATATTATTCAAAAATTTAGAATTATTGAATACGTTTTTGCTTGTATTGACTCATAAATATTCATAAAAAAGTTTCTGCTTTATATAGAAAATAAAAAAATATCGTTGCTGGAAAATGTACGTACTATCGAGGCAAAATGTACGTATTATGGAGGGTACGTATTATCGAGGGTACGTACTAACGAGGGTACGTACTATGGAGGTATACCTGTAAAACTAAAACTTTGATGAAAAAAATTATTTAGCAACTTTAAAGTTAATATGAAACTGAATGCATTAACTTTTTATGTACTGAGGACAAGTACTGGACTACTTGTTTTAAAAAAGAAATATGGGAGAAAAACGGTAAAAAATGATCAATGTTACCCCGTTTTACGGTACGTCCAAAAACATTTTTTTCTTCAAAAAAGTTACAGAACACATTAGCTCTCAAATGATCAACCAAAAAATCAACGCAATCAGATTAACCGGGTACAGATGTACCCACTTAGTAATTCAATGATAAAAAGTGCACCGATTTTGCTCAAACTTTGCATACCTGTTCGTTTGTGTGTGTGTTTTTTTTACGCTCAATGCCAGGCACACTAATGATATATTGCTACATCACGTGGCACAGTGTGGGACTCTAACCCACTAAAAACCTCACGGGCGTCTGACCTTAACCCCCCCGGAACTACCGTTAAGTATTACTTCGGGGGGAGGTTGTGTCTGTACACCCTGATCCGGAGATAACCGTCATAACGTCCACTCCTTCACATTCACCCTCGCAGGGTTCTGCCATTCTTGTTGCTACTACATTCTCCTTCACCGTCCACTTTCCTTGCACCTGTCGAGACGTGTACCGATGTGTGTGTGTGTGTGTGTGTGTGTGTGTGTGTGTGTGTGTGTGTGTGTGTGTGTGTGTGTGTGTGTGTGTGTGTGTGTGTGTGTGTGTGTGTGTGTGTGTGTGTGTGTGTGTGTGTGTGTGTGTGTGTGTGTGTGTGTGTGTGTGTGTGTGTGTGTGCGTGTGTGCGTTACATAAAAAAATGTCCAGAAAAAGTATTGAAAACATATTTTTCTAACATATTAGCAATAATGCAACGATAAACTTTCTGAGATTTTTTATTATTTGAAAACAGTTGTTCAGATCTTTCAAACGAAACCAAGTTATTGAAAATCGGACAATTCATTCAAAGGTTATTCAAACACTTAAGCGTCATGTATTGAACCGTTCGAAGCGTGTAAAAACAGAATATTCCAATCGAGGATCGATTGTATTCAATGTATATGTGTATGAATGTATGTATGTATGTATGTATGTATGTATGTATGTATGTATGTATGTATGTATGTATGTATGTATGTATGTATGTATGTATGTATGATGTATGTGTGTACAATTTACAATTTTGCAATTTGCATTGAAATACAGGAAATGTGATGAAAGTGTAGAACGTTAACATTATCTCGGTATGTCTCGGGTTTTTGACAATAATGAAAATTACTGTTTTCAGCATGGTTGCTCCGCAGACCACGATCTTTTAGTAGGTGGCCGAAGGTTCATACGTTTTTCACCAAGTGGCGGTAGTATCCGAGTAAATGCTGTTCTGTTTTAGCATGCCTATGAATCTAAGTTGGTGCGAGCAACTAAAGGTTAAGTATACAGAGTAGGGCGGGGCATAAGTACGATGTTTGAAGTTGTCATCGATTTTCGTGAGATATAAAGAAAGACAACAACGTAATATATTTTATAGTGATGTAGTAACTCAATATCTACACATTCAACTATAAATAATCTGCGGTAATAGTGTTTTGCAAAATAAATTCTTCTTTCTTCTGATCAAGTGCCGACTCGCACTTTTACCCCACTAGCGGGGCAAAAGTGCGAATACCGCGGGGCAAAAGTTCGAAGCTAGAATCCATGAAATCAGCCCAGCAGTAGCTAACAAAACCATATTATCTTCAATCTACGTTATGTTTCGGTTAGGAATATTCTCAATTTGCACCTTTTCTATTTTGCGCTGGTATATTGGAGTCTCCGTTAGATCGAAACTTTTCCAAACGTTTGTTTTTTGTTTCATTGGCGGAAACACATTGTTTTTCTTCGGCCAACATCTGTAGAGCACACAGTTTTCTGTAGATCTTTCATTTCTAGTATCTGTAATATAGTGCCTAAGGCTGTACATAATAAGCTATACATTTTTGCCTCGTCCTTGAATCGCACTTTTGCCCCGTCCGCGAATCGAACCCCGCTAGGTGCTTGACGGGGTTAGATTAAATTACGGAAAAGCGAAATATATTTTGTAAATTATTTTCGCCGTATTTTCAAAACAGATATGTGAGTGATGTAAAACGCTGCTACAAATTTTCAACAAGTAATATCCTCCTGTGGATATCGTATTTGCCGTATAACGAAAAATTACATCAAAACCGCCCTAAAATAACATTTGCACATAACTCAGCAACTATGCTTCGTAAGCAACCAAAGCTTACGTTAGATTCAAGCTGTCAAAGTAGACACCCACCCATACCAATGTAGACAATTTACTCTGAATCTGCACCGATAAATCATTGAATCGTACTTTTACCCGCATCGCACTTTTACCCCTCCTTACTCTGTCTGTGGTGTCTAGAATTGAAAATGCTAATAAGTTGATTTTTCACATGAATTTAAATAAAATTCAAACAAATTTAGTGCATATAGGATCACTTATGCCATCTAAAAAGACTAGCGCTGGAAAAACGATCATTTTTTCCATGCTCAAGCACCGCTTGTGGCACCGCTTTTGCATTATTTCTTTGATTTCATCTCGTTTCCTTAATTTATAATTTTCTACATATATCAATTTGCCCGCCCAGTTAACTCCGAAATACAACGCTAGTATAACAATATAGTCAACTCAATTATAAATGATCCTGAGAAAAAAATATTGTTACAGTAGAAAGGCCAGGTCACACCACTAGGTGGATTAATTCAGGTTTTTTACATGCACTTGCCGTATGTGAACAAAAAATGTTGCGGACTTTTTGACGGAGTACGAATGGATAGCGGAGAGTGGCGTAGGCCGGACGACTGTGCAATGAAAGCCGTTCTCTTCACAAACCCCAACGGCACACAGTGGCGCCAGTCAGAACAAAACTGAGACAAAACTAATAAAGCTAGTAAAGTAGCATGAAACTTACATATTTTATTCATAACTGTGAACCAAATTGACTACTAAAACTAAAAGTTTTCAAATATTAAAAAAATTTATATTCAGGGTGTCCCTAAAATAATTCTCTAAGAAAAGTTTTATAATTACTTGAACTATTATTTTTATTTTTTGTTTTTCGCATTGGGATAGATAGGAGAGGTAGTAATGACCTTGTAACACTCAGCAATCCATAACGTTGAGCCACATTTAAAAATAAATTTTAAATTTCAAAAATAGCGCTTTCTTCAGCGAATAACCATGTTTATTTACTAAAATTTCAATATCATCGAATCACTACGTTTCTGTTGATTTGATACTTACCTTCAGCTACTAAATGCTCAAGAATTTACTTGAAAAAATATCTATAATAGTATAGATAGAAGTAATTACCAAGGGAATTTGCTTTAAAACACGTGGTATAATAAAATTCAATATTTTGAGTCTTTGCGCAAATTTGCGCAAAATGCGGATATGGTATTTGGAAAGTGGACTAATTCTACATAAAATATGAAAAAATGACGGTTACCTTCCGTTCCCAAAAAAGATGCTCAACTTTGAAAATGAGAAGTCACATGCATGCCACTATTTTGAGATTTGAAGTAAATATATTTTAGAGTGTACTTGATTTTCGTCGATCTACAAAATAAGGTGCTAATCTATAACTATTTCAATACTAAATCACGTTTTCTTTGTATGCAAATACCTAACAGGGTACGATTAAAAACAGTTTTTCGAAGTTTGCGAATGAAAAATATGGGAAATTGTCACACAAACCTCAGATTAAAAAAATTCTCCAAAAGGTTGTATCATTCCCAGTGCTCTGAAATTTTGGAAAATAGCTATTTAGTCTGTCTACTTTCATAGAAAAATAATACTTCATAAAAAACTTCAACTCCATTTTGGGTGTTTTGTCCCATTATTTTCCACTGTGCGGCACCAGGAATAGAGGGGCCCAAAGTACTAAATGGCTCGACCAGGTTGAAGCCGACTTTCGTGTATCGAGACGCGCCACGAATTGGTGACGAGTAGTCCAGGACCGAGTACAATGGAAAGGAATTCTTGATACGGCAAGAGCCACCCCGGCTCTCGGCTGGTAAAACTACTGGCGATCTGTCTAAATCACAGGTTACTACAATAGATCAATATAATGGTCGCAGTGCTCTTACCTTCCCACAAAAGAAATCACAGGTATTATGCTTATCTCCCACATGTAAGTACAAGTCAGAGTTATGGAAATTGTGCAGGATGTTGACAAATTGAATCAGTGCATAAGTGTTTATTCTGTATTGGTAACTTTTTGCTTTATTTGGATTGAAAGTTTACTTTTTCTCAAGTATCTGAAGTTATCGATTTTTTTACGCGAAAAATTCCTAAACATTTGGTTCAAAAAAATTGCAACGTGTCCAATGAACGGCATTAACAAGAATTGAGTAAATGTTATTAGTGTCTGCAAGCATATGGAGCATCTTCCGGATCTTCGCAAGTTAAAGAATTCTCGCTGAACACCTTTCCGTCGCCACAGGTGATTAAACGTGGATGACCGTCGACGCAGGTGATAAGCCGGTGACAGTCGCCCGGAACTGGAAATCTTGGATATGGCCAGAAACGATGGTTGATCGAGTTTGATGGAACAGATTCCGGGCACTTGAATCCAATGACAGCCTCAGGATTACATGTATCCAACATTAGATCGGGCCATTGACAACCGTGAATACGATGATCGTAAACTAGGCCTGCATCACAATGTTCTGAGTGTGGTTCTCCAAAGGCACATTTGGTATACGTGGTAGAACATTGCGCGCTATCTGGATATATTCCGAACAGGTACTCGCATCCCGGCGTTGAAATAGGCGATTGATCGGTGACAAATTTCCTATCGCCACAATCAACAGCCCAATTGTAGTTGCAATGATTATGAACGGCTCCTTTTCCGTCAAACAATAAACCATTTTCACATGTTTCCAATGTCAGTGTGCCATTTGTACACAAGAAAAATTGGTCGCAGTGATCTGGATGCAGATAAGCTTGTTCGCCATGTGGTTCCGGACATTGAGGAACACCGATTGCACTGCCTGGAAAGATATTTATATATCGTTGTTTAATACTGTTATAATTACTTTATTATAATAATATAATAATAATTTAATATTATATTATATTATAATAACAAGGTTGACCTGTCGTGGCTAGTCACGATATCAATACCTTTGAAAATGTAATATTCATACAATTCAATAGCAAATATTCAAAACTTTTAGTGAAATATCTCCAAAATTTGTAACCTTCTATTAATTGAAACCAGTGCTGGAAAAAATCACCTTATCGAAACTCTTTTTCCAGAAAGAATATGAATATCATTGAAATAAAAATTCATTGATAAACCGAACCGCTGAGTTTCGATGTTGCTGTATATTCGTTTCCAAAAATTTCTAATGAGTTACAAAGAAATTAGAGCTGAATATCATTTACAGTTCCGTGGCAGTGAATATGAATATCAGTATTAGCGCCTTGCACTGAATATTTATATTGTAGTGGATTGGGATCTAACAGATTGCAGTAGGCTTTGTGATGACAATTTATTTTCAAATTGAGATAACTGTTTCCGCGGTTCGTGGTTGAAATCAAACGTTTATGGTGAATACAACGCTTAATGAAAATATCAACGCCTCGAGATGTAAGTGACATTTTTAGTACTGAGAATCAATTTTCTTTTCGAATTCGTTGATACTGATTTTTGATATTCAGTTTTAGAGATGGAATAATGATTGTCTGTTCCAATAATATCGTGACTGGGTATTGAAATTGATTTTCATGTTGATAATTATCAGCTACATTGCGAGCGAGTTGACATTCAATTTTACGAGTATCAACTGATAATTTTAAGCACTGATTTAAACACGTGCAATCGATAAACGAAGCAAACGGTGTTAAGATATAAAGGGTAAAAATCTACCAAGCCTGAGGAACGTGCTACTCGAGGTAGAACATTTTGAAACAGTACTCAATTTTAGATGCGAAACAAAATTTAGATTCGGTCTAGTCAAAACTCTGATTGCAGAAAATGTTGATTGCATTATACAGGGATACCTGGTTATAAGATAATTTATTATTTTAAAAAGCTGTCTTATAGGTATCGAAATTGTCTTTTATCGAAACATGACTTTTTCAAAAGAAATTTGCATTAGCAATCGAGTAATCGTCAATTTTGCTCTGTGTTGTGTGTTTGCGTTTTTTGAACTATTTATTGTTGTTTGAGCTTCAGTTTTATACAATTTTTAGGATTATTTTGAAACAATGAACATCTTCATGGCGCCGCTTTTGGAAAGGAAAATTCGCTCTGGTGTCGTTATCAAATATGTCAAAGGAATTTGTCATATATCAAACTGTCTTTTATCGAGGTTGTCTTATATCGAGGTATCCCTGTACCGCCCGCATAGAAATGCATAACGAATATTAATGTAAAAACATTACGGTTACTATGAATTTTACTGTTTACAACACTTTATGCTGTAACTTCACTTTTCATATTAATGTAAAAACTTTACGATTACAATGAATTTTATTGTTTACTACACTTTATGCTGTAACTTCACTGTACCGTTCTTGGAAAATTTTTCATATAATTCGGCAACAATGCAAATTGTTTAGAAGCAGGAAATAATCTCTATCTAAGGTCCAATCCTTGGCAGGTTGAGTTATTTGTAGACACAAATTGTGTCTCTTCCTCCGTCTACTGTAGAAACCACTGATCGAGTAGTTTAATCTAATTCGTTTTACTGACGGGACGACGACATTATGCAAGCGCTTGCGACTTACTTGTTCGTCTGTTAACATATTAGCGGCGATTCTTAACGCGGTTGTTCGGGGAAAGGCTCCGTTCCTATGAAATAGACCAACCTCGTTGTTTCTACGTCTTGACATCGAATGAGGTGTCAGGCATATAATTAAGTTTTTATAATTGACAGAGGGAAAGATAGAAGACGGTAATAAAACAAAGAGTCGATAGGATCTAACAGATTGAGATAAGGCGTGAATGGGAAAGAGCGGAATTTGTTTATGTAGGTGTACTGTACTGACTTCTAATACTTTCCGAATATGAGCGATGAATGCGGCTCGAAAATCATAATAGTTCGATGTCTATCAAACTCATTGTCGTCATATCTTTTCAAAAACATGAAATACGGTAATTAATCAGCCGGTTTTATTTTGTCCTAATAATCCGAAAGCCTACAATGTTTTTGCAGAACTCACCTTAAATTTCATTGTAAATTCGTTGTAAAACAGTGTAAAACTTATAGTGAATGTACCACAAATTTTACTGTTTTTGGTTTTTATTTGTATGGGAAAAAGCCGAAAAATTTAGTGTTACATCACTTAATCACCCCCTTATTCGCTGTAAAATTGGCGGTTTCCATTAAAATTTACTGTGAAAACAGCGGTATTCATGGTAACTTCAGTGTAACTTTTACAAAGATTTTCACTGTTTCAATGTGGTTTTTCGAAGTTTTTCAATGTTTGTAACAGTGAAATTTAATGTTTTTTCGCTATACTTTTTTATTCGGGCGGGCAGACGCTGGTTCACAGAACGAAAAAATGAATCTTACATTCGACGTAAATTGAAATGCCCATAAATTAATAATCACGTAACCAAATTCACATATATTGATCCATTAAATAAAACGTCAATAGCCAAAACCATCTTTAAAGGTACATTTTTACATCAAACCACATTGTAATTTAATAAGCCTACATGTATGCAATGCGCTACAATATTTTATATTGTGAAATAACACGTAATTTTACATGATTTACGATGCTCCATTTATGTGCATCTCAAAAGACGTAAATTTACAGGATTCGATTCAATTTCATAGAGCAAAACGATGCATAATTAGCTACGTAACAGAAGGGGGAGCTGACTGATAGAACCGACAAGTAGGGGGACGAGGAACGTGAGTATGAATGTATGGTTCGCCATTCGCTATGACGGTGCCGCAGTGGAGACACCTACATTAGTTTCGAGTTTGCGTGAAGCAGAATAGCGATTTGTTAAAGAGGGCAAAAGACAGAATATGTCGAAAATAATTTTCACGCATTCAGCTACGGGCAGTTCTGTAGGTGGAAAAGAGGTCGTGCGGTGCCGTCATAGCGAATAGCTGCGGAACTTCTGGACTGCCCGCATAGAAATGCATAACGAATATTAATGTAAAAACATTACGGTTACTATGAATTTTACTGTTTACAACACTTTATGCTGTAACTTCACTTTTCATATTAATGTAAAAACTTTACGATTACAATGAATTTTATTGTTTACTACACTTTATGCTGTAACTTCACTGTACCGTTCTTGGAAAATTTTTCATATAATTCGGCAACAATGCAAATTGTTTAGAAGCAGGAAATAATCTCTATCTAAGGTCCAATCCTTGGCAGGTTGAGTTATTTGCAGACATAAATTGTGTCTTTTCCTCCGTCTACTGTAGAAACCGCCCATCGAGAAGTTTAATCTAATTCGTTTTACTGACGGGTCGACACCACTATGCAGGCGCTTGCGACTTACTTGTTCGTCTATCAACATATTAGCCGCGATTCTTAACGCGGTTGTTCGGGGAAAGGCTCCGTTCCTATGGAATAGACCAACCTCGTTGTTTCTACGTCTTGACATCAAATGAGGTGTCAGGCATATAATTAAGTTTTTATAACGGTAGATTTTACAATTGACAAAGGGAACGATAGAAGACAGTAATGAAACAAAGAGTCGATAGGATCTAACAGATTGAGATAAGGCGTGAATGGGAAAGAGCGGAATTTGTTTATGTAGTTGTACTGACCTCTAATACTTTCCTAATATGAGCGATGAATGCGGCTCGAAAATCATAATAGTTCGAAGCCTATCAAATTCATTGTCATCATATCTTTTCAAAAACATGAAATACCGTAATTAATCAGCCGGTTTTTTTTGTCCTAATAATCCGAAAGCCTACAATTTTTTTTCAGAACTCACCTTAAATTTCATTGTAACTTCGTTGTAAAACAGTGTAAAACTTATAGTGAATGTACCACAAATTTTACTGTTTTTGGTTTTTATTTGTATGGGAAAAAGCCGAAAAATTTAGTGTTACATCACCTAATCACCCCCTTATTCGCTGTAAAATTGGCGGTTTCCATTAAAATTTACTGTGAAAACAGCGGTATTAATGGTAACTTCAGTGTAACTTTTACAAAGATTTTCACTGTTTCAATGTGGTTTTTCGAAGTTTTTCAATGTTTGTAACAGTGAAATTTAATGTTATTTCGCTATACATTTTTATTCGGGCAGACAGAATCACAGATTGACCACGTTTTGATCGACAGGCGGCACTTCTCAGACATTATCGACATCAGATCCTATCGAAGCACTAACGTTGACTCGGACCACTACCTAGTGATGCTTAAGATGCGCCCAAGACTCTCCGTTGTGAACAACATTCGGTACCGACGCCAGCCTCGGTTAGATCTCGCGCGGCTGAAGCAGCCAGACGTCGCCGCAAACTACGCGCATTCACTCGAAGCTGCACTGCCGGAAGAGGACGAGCTGGACGAAGTCCCTCTCGAGGACTGTTGGAACACTATCAAAACAGCCATCAGCAGTGTAGCGGAGAGCTCCATCGGGCATGTGGCCCGGAATCAGCGGAATGATTGGTTTGACGATGAACGTAGGAGGGTGATGGATGAGGAGAATGCTGCGCGGGTGGCCAAGATGCGCAGTGCCACACGTCAGAACGTGGAAAGACACAAACAGAAGAAGATGCAGCGAAACCAAATCTTTCGGAAGAAAAAGCGCAACCTGGAAGAGCAGGAATATGCAGAGTTGGAGCAGCTGCATCGTTCTCAGGAAACACGAAAGTTCTACCAGAAACTGAACGGATCCCGCAAAGGCTTTGTGCCGCGAGCCGAAATGTGTCGGGATAAGACTGGCAGTATTCTGACGGACGATCGTGAGGTGACGGATAGGTGGAAGCAGCACTTCGACGAACACCTGAATGGCGCCCAGGCGGAAAACCATGGCGACGGGGAAAGCGATTTCGACGGTGCAGCAAACGGGGAAGAGGTGCCAGCCCCAACGATAGGCGAAGTTAAGGAGGCCATCATGCAGCTAAAGAACAACAAGTCAGCTGGAAAAGATGGCATCGGAGCGGAGCTTATTAAAATGGGACCAGAAAAGCTGGCCGTTTGTCTGCACCGACTAATTGTTAGAATTTGGGATACGGAACAGCTAACGGAGGAGTGGAAAGATGGGGTTATCTGCCCGATCTACAAAAAGGGCGACAAGTTGGACTGTGAGAACTATCGGGCGATCACCGTTCGCAATGCCGCTTATAAAGTGCTGTCCCAAATCATTTTCCGCCGTCTATCACCAATTGCGAATAGATTTGTGGGAACTTATCAAGCCGGCTTCGTCGAAGGTCGGTCTACAACGGATCAAATATTTACACTGCGGCAAGTCCTCCAAAAGGGCCGTGAATACAGAGTTCCCACGCATCATTTATTCGTTGACTTCAAAGCCGCATATGATACCATCGACCGGAAAGAGCTATGGAAAATCATGGACGAGAACAGCTTCCCCAGGAAGCTCATCAAACTGATTCAATCTACGATGGATGGTACACAGTGCTGTGTTCGGATTTCGGGTGGATTGTCAAGTTCATTCGAATCACACAGAGGGCTTCGTCAAGGTGATGGTCTTTCATGCCTGCTGTTCAACATAGCGCTACAAGGTGTTATGAACCGAGCGGATATCAACACGCGGGGCACGATATTCAACAAATCTAGTCAATTCGTCTGCTTTGCCGATGACATGGATATTATCGGCAGAACATCTGTGGCGGTGGCTGAACAGTACACCAGACTAAAGCGCGAAGCAGAAAAGATTGGGTTAAAGGTAAATACGTCTAAAACAAAGTATATGCTGGCCAGCGGAACCGAGGCCGAACGACACCGCTTGGGCAGTAGTATATTGATCGACGGCGATGAGTTTAAGGTAGTCGATGAATTTGTCTACCTTGGCTCACTGGTAACGGCGGACAATGATACCAGCCGTGAGATTCGGAGGCGTATTATGGGCTCCACAAGCAATTGTGGTCGAGCAGACTAAGTCCCCGTACAAAGTGCACCCTGTACAAGACGCTTATTAGACCGGTTGTTCTCTACGGGCATGAAACATGGACAATGCTCGAGGAGGACCTGCGAGTGCTCGGAGTCTTCGAACGACGAGTGCTAAGAACGATCTTCGGCGGCGTACAGGAGAACGGAGTATGGCGGCGGAGGATGAACCATGAACTCGCACAGCTCTATGGTGAACCCAGTATCCAGAAGGTAGCTAAAGCTGGACGCATACGATGGGCAGGGCATGTTGCAAGAATGCCGGACAACTACCCTGCAAAGATGGTGTTCGCCTCATATCCGGTAAGAACACGACGACCAGGAGCTCAGCGAGCAAGATGGTTAGACCAGGTGGAGTGAGATCTGGCGGAGAGTACTCGGTGTCCGAGGAATTGGAGAGCGGTAGCCCTCAACCGAGTTACATGGAGAAATTTTGTTCAACAGGCTTTGTCTTAGGACGGCAAGCCACCTAAGTAAGTAAGTAAGTAAGTTAGTAAATGCTACTAAGATGCTATTTTGGCAAAATATACAGCTACTTTACTGCTAACCTGCTTATAGTGCTTTTCACATACTCTGATAGTACTGACAATGCTAATTTGCAGCTAATTACCCACACGAAGAATTTGAATAGAATTTTGGATGCCAATTTACAACATCTATGCATTCAAAAAGCTAATATACAACAACGTGCAGATATGCTGATTTGCTGCTTAAGGGCAAAGGCGTTCCCAGAATTTTCTTCCTTGGCAATCAGCGGAACTTCGACGCTTGAAAACAATAAAAAATGCTGCATTCAGGAGGCTCTCTGCGAGCGGTACACTACAAATGCGTGAATATTATCGAGGGATCAACTACGATTACAAAAGACTAAGACGACGCTGTTATTCGAATTATAAACGACATATGCAGAGAAAGTTGAAGTCTGACCCTAAGCGGTTCTGGAATTTTGTTAATGATCAGCGGAAGCAGTCAGGCCTGCCCTACATCATGGAATTAAATGGCGAAATGGCCAATAATGCTGCCGATTTTTGCAGCTTATTTGCAGCAAAGTTCTCCAGTGTGTTTTGCAACGAAGTGGCTACAACAAGCCAAGTATCGGATGCCGCAAGTATTGTTCCTCGCTTTGATCACCCTTTCGCATCGATGAACATTGATGTCAACATGATTCTGGCCGCTTCTGCAAAGCTCAAACATTCGTACTCTCCAGGCCCGGATGGGATCGCGGCAACGTTAATCAAGGAGTGCATTGCTGGTTTGCTTCAGCCTCTCATTCTCCTGTTTTGTCTGTCCATCTCTACTGGAAAACCTGCAGCTTGGAAGCAGGCATTTTTGTTTCCGGTTCACAAAAAAGGCGATCGGTCGAAAGTCGATAACTTTCGAAGAATTTCTGCGCTGTGTGCCACGTCGAAATTATTCGAGCTAGTGGTCATTAAACCACTTTTTACGCATTGTCAACAAGCGATTGCAGATGAGCAACACGGATTTCTCCCAAAATGTTCCTGTGCTACGTGTCTACTTTACTTCACTAGCACTAGCTGTCAGTTACGTACAGCTTGATTGGATGAGCTTAAACCGACACGAGTTATACAGACCTCTCCGCTGCTTTCGATAAAGTTAATCATCGCATCGCTGTCGCTAAATTGGATAGGTATGGTTTTAGCGGCAATATGTTGAACTGGTTAGAATCGTACTTAACTGGACGAATTCTGAGTGAGAAAATCGGTGATGTGACTTCCGTTTCGTTCCCTGCTACTTCCGGGAATGCACAGGGCAGTCATCTGGGTCCGTTGGTGTTTGTCCTGTATTTTAATGATGCAATCCATTCGATAGAATGCTTTCGCGGATGATTTAAAATTGTTCAACGTTGTCCAAAACATTGACGATGCTTTGTTTCTTCAACAACAGCTAAATGCTTTTGCCAGCTGGTGCGAGACGAATCGTATGCTACTAAAACCGATCAAATGTTCTGTAACCACTTTTACGAGAAAAAATCAACCGATTCACTTCAACTACAAACTCAACGGACTTCCAATTCAGCGAGTTGAATAAGTCAAGGATCTCGACGTGTTACTTGATGTTAAGCTACCTTTCAAACAACACGTTTCATTGATTGTTGTCAAAGCCTTTAGACAACTAGGCCTAATTATGCGAATGACATGTGACTTTAACAGCATTGAATGATTGGTAGCGCTCTACGGGTCACTGGTTCGAGCTTCCCTAGAATACTGTTCCGTAGTATGGATCCCTCACTACAATAACGCTATCTACCGCATCGAAAGTATCTTGCGTCGCTTCGTACGCTACGCTCTTCGATTGCTTCCATGGCGACAACCAATGAGGAATACTCGATACGAGGATCGTTGTCAGCTCATCCGAATCGATACTCTCGAACTTCGCCGAGAAACAGCGCGCGCCATGGTTGTTTCGGATATCTTGACATCCAACATCCACTGCCCTATCATCCTTCGTCAAATCAACTTGAATGCACTAACGATAAACTGAGGAGGTTATCTCTACTAAACTTACCTTTTCGACGGACAAATTACAGTGCCAACGCTATCTCTGGTCTACAGCGTTCTTTCAACCGAGTTTCGGCAGTATATGATTTTAATTTATCACAACGAGTGTTACGTTCGAGTTTTGTCTCTATGTTTCGACGTTTTATGTATTAGATATTAATGTCCATTAGGGCAAGTCTTGCCTGTTGGTAATAAATTTGAAATTTAAAATTTGAAAATTTGATGTTAATGCTTGTTGGTTACCTGGGATGGGTAGTTTAATATACAAATTAGCAATTTTTCCTCACAGTACAGTAAAAAACAACTCCCCTCATTACTTAGCTAGAAAGCGGATAACAATATTCAATCCTTCAATCCTACAGGACAGTCCCTTTGGGCCCGTGCTCTTCTGGATTCGGGGTCGCAGCTGAATTTCATATCGGAGCAGCTTGTTCAAAATTTGAGGCTGTAACAAGGAATTCATCCCAATCAGTGCTGGACTTTCGTCTACGTTGTCTAAATATTCTACCATCGTTCGAATCCAGTCCCATCGCGCTGATTTTGATACCAGTTGGAAATTTCACGTTCTTTCCAAGATTACGATGGAGTTACCAAATCAAGTGATCGACGTATCCAGTCTAAAGATTCCATCAGACATCCTGCTAGCGGATACCTCATTTAGTCAACCTGGTCCTATAGACCTGATTCGGAGTAGAAAACTTTTACGACCTGTTGAAGGATGGCCAACCAAAGAATGGTCCCGAAGCATCTATTCTCCAAAACACTGCACTGGGATGGGTGGTATCTGGGAAAGTCAGATCTAGGAAAATGCATCAGTCGTTAATTTCGCTTTTTCGACTGGTACAATCGAGGAACAGTTGGCTCGATTTTGGGAAATCGAATCTTGCCACACTACCAGTACCCTTTCTTTGGAGGAAGCTGCATGCGAGGAGCATTTTGCCAAAACCAATACGCGAGATTCTACCGGTCGTTTCGGCGTCGCACTTCCTAAACGGGAAGCAGCATTTGCTAAACTCGGCAGTTCGAAAGAAATTGCTACTCGTCGCTTCTTAGCTTTAGAACGTCGACTTCTCGCAAACCAGGCTCTAAAAGAATCCTACGCAGCATTCATTCACGAGTATGCCGAGCTCGGACACATGAAGCTGATAACCAACCCTGATCCTGCACTACAAACCTACTATTTACCTCACCATTGTGTCGTGCGACCAGACAGCATCACCACGAAGTTAAGAGTAGTGTTCGATGCATCCTGTCCAACGGATACTGGAGTATCTCTGAACGATGTCCTCATGGTTGGTCTGCAACAGGACAACCTGGTAGTCATACTCCTTCGATTTCGGTTTCTTCAGAACGCGATCTTCTCCGACATCGAGAAGATGTACAGACAAATTCTCATGTCTCCTCCTGATCAACAACTCTTACTCATTTTTTGGAGAGATTCGCTGTCGGAACCCATCAGGACTTACCAACTAACTACCGTAACATACGGTACTTCATCTTGCGGAAATCGGATCCAAGAGCCATTCTGTTGCTGCTGCTGTAGTGGGCAAGAATTTTTATATGGACGACTTACTCATAGGCAACCACACTGTCGAAGAAGGTCAAGAGTTAATTCAACAACCTCTCCAACTGATGCAATCGGCTGGACTTCCGCTTCGTAAATGGGCTTCCAATAGCCCAAGCATTCTCCAAGTCGTTCCAGAAAACCTGAGGGATGAGCGTGCATTATTAGATATCGAGCCATCTTCGCCAATAAAAACCCTCGGTCTACAATGGGACACTCGTGCTGATGAATTTCGTTTTGAGGTACCGCAGCACAGCGAAAGTCTTCCGATCACCAAGCGAATCGTCCTTTCGGACATTGTGCGGCTTTTTGACCCGGTGGGACTCGTCGGTCCAGTGGTAGTATAAGAGAAATTGTGCATGCAAGAACTCTAGAGAGAGGGAAAAGCCTGGGATGAAGAACTCAGCGAGTCCGCTCAACGTCGATGGATAGAACTACGTGACAACCTCGAAGGTCATGGACAGCTTAGTGTTCCACGATGGGTAATAGCCACCCCGTCTGCTGTATCATTTCAGTTGCACGGCTTCTGCGATGCCTCCACGCGTGCTTATGGTGCATGCATTTACGTCCGAGCTGTCTTGTCGAACGGAGACATCTTTACCAGCCTGCTCACTGTCAAGTCAAAAGTGGCCCCACTTGGGAACTTTTAACGAAATCCCACGGTCTGTCTGCCTCGACTCGAACTTTCTGCGGCTCTGCTTCTTAGCCACCTTTTTGATAAGGTTGATTCCAGTGTGAATCTTCAGGCGAAAAATTTCTTTTGGACAGACTCGACAATAGTGTACCACTGGCTGTCATCGAGTCATCGACTGCTAACAATGAAGAGAGTGAAATTGTGGGTTAAATAGTTATAGCTCTTAAACCCCGTTTAAGGCACAGTAGAGTATCTTTGCTGTAAAAATGTTGCATTGTATGAGCCAGACGTTGCATTTCAATTTATTTTTGAACAACTTGATATTCAAAAGCTCTTAAATAACGAATTTAGGAAGCAAGATCAGGGCCCCGAAACGTCATTTACAATAGTAAATTGTTATTCAACAATGAAGTAATGAAGCTTCACTTTCAACTGAAGTAGCGCCGCTTCGTTTCAAAACTGGCTTCAATCAGCGTCATTGAAACGATTTTCACTCCATCATGACGACTGATTTTAAAGTTTCATTTGTATTTCTCTATCAAATATTCAGAAGAAGGCCAGCAACTTTGAATGCAATTGAATTGATTTTAAGTAACATTTCCTACAATTTAACGCATATGATGATTAACCTACTCAACATCGACAAACCGTGCCTGACTGTTAATCGGCGTCATTTGACACAGTCACTAGCTTGAACTGAAGCATGCTTGAAACGTTTTGTTCAACAAATGAAACAAGTCGCTTCATGTATGAAGCGAGTTTAGAGAAAGTTTCGACGATGCCCGTGACGTGATCAGATAACCGGGATCTTTGCGCTTTTTGTGCATTCTTGCCATCAAACATAATATAACATAACAGAGAAAAGAAGGCATTTGTGAACGATGATGAAAAGGATGACGCTATGCAGGAGTTCCGGTTTGTGGATGGAGAAAAAATTGTGACGAGGCTTTAGGAGACCGGGGCGTTAATTATGCTGGAAGCTATAATACAAGATATTTTGTAAATAATTAAACGCGGGTTTCCCTACTATAAATTTGAAGAAATGAAATGAAAATTCCTGATGTGTTTAGAGCCATTCACCAGACATCGATGAAAGCCGAAGTTTTTTCAATTGTTGGAAACGTTGGCAATAATATTCGTTCCAGTAAGGGAAATGAACCGCTAAGAGTATTATATCTGCTTAAATTCTACTTTTCTAAGCAGCAATACTGAAGCTAAAGTTTCAAAATAAAAAGATTTACTGAAAAACATCGACGTTTGTATTGATTTTCAATAATCTGCCAATACCGGTATTACCGGTATTTTCTACGCCAATACCGAAATACCGGTTTTCACCAAAAGCGCTCAATACCGACCGCCCTACTCGCGATGGACAGGTAAAAAAGAACTCAAGGCTGAAGGCTTTATCTTCGCTGTTATCCAACGGCATATTGCGCGTCGGTGGCCGGCTGAGAAACGCTCCAGTAACATACAAACAACGTCATCCGACGATTCTTCCAAATAGACATCCACTTACTGACCTGATCCGGAAGTTTTATCATCTCAACAATTTCCATGCTTGACCTCAGGTAATGACAGCAGTAGTTCGGGAATTATTCTGGTCATTTCGTGTTCGCAATCTCGCTCGGCAGGTAGTGCATTCATGTGTAACATGTTTCCGCTGCAAACCAGAAGTTATGGCACAGCTCATGGGAGAATTACCACCAGAACGTGTAACGCCAGCCTTTCCATTCGAACGGGAGTCGACTACTGTGGACCCTTTTTCTACCGCGCGTTACAACGAGGACCTCCAGTGAAATGCTATATTGCTATCTTCGTATGTCTGGTAACCAAGACTGCACACGTTGAATGTGTTGCAGATCTATCGAGCCAGGCATTCATTGCCGCTTTAAAACGCTTCGTAGCCCGACGGGGCAAACCAGACCTGATCGAGTGCGACAATGCTTTAAACTTCAGAGGTGCCAAACGCGTGCTAGGTGAGCTCGTTCGGTTGTTCGGATCTCAGCATCATCAACATCTCATAGCGCTAGCAGCTGTGCCGACGATGGCATCACGTTCAAGTTTATACACCGAGGTCTCCAAACTTTGGAGGGCTCTGGGAGGCCGTCGTAAAGTCTCTCAAGAAGTATCTCCGGAGCACTCTTGGCAACGTTATTTGGAAACAATGGCAGACTGATTACCTCCCTGGGTTGCAACCTCGGACACGCTGGACCCAGCAACGGGACAATGTCAACCTGGAGGTCAACTGACCTCCCATCCATGTTAGTCTTTAATTTTTACTGAAATTCGAAAAACCTAATGGAATTTTTCGATCTCCATAATCGCCTTCGATGACGTCGACGCTGCTGTGAACCCCAAATCCGAGCCGTCATTGAGTAAACGCTTTCTAACAGATAAATGCCAATCCTATCGCAACCACTGTATGTCGGATAGACTTGTGGTTCTGCAAAGGGATAAGCAAAATCTAAAAGAAACAACTCAAACTGACCCCAGAGTCAACGCTACGTAGAAGGATGTCTCATTACTAGAATCAACCCACATTAAGCCTGCACCCAATAGAATTGTTATTCAATAAAGCACAAGTACGCTTAGTATCTTAGTGCCAACGATTGGTTTTTTCCAAAGCGTTCATTCACACAGGTGTGTTTTCCTTCTATCTTTATTTCTCATTTTTGGGTTCATTATCACCATTTCACAGTTTCATAACAGGTATTAAATTAAACTCTTGTACCGAACAGTTGTAGCAATAGTTCAATACGGGCACATAGTTACTTCAGGATTTTTGATAACATACTGGAAAAGCACAAACTCAAATTAAATTTTAAATGCAAAAGAAGGAACAGCAGGGAACAAAAAATAAGCGCGAACATTGTCAAAACGTTGTCATAGACTACGAAAAATCAAAAGTAAACTAGTATTAACCGACTATTTTAAATTTACTGAAAGGAACTAAGTAAGCAAAATAAAGCAAAGCCTAGGTTCTACATTCCGTTATCGAAACTTGACCTTCTGTTTTTATACGACAGACTTCGCAGCCAGCTGTTAGAGTACAGACATTTGCAGGGCCAGTTGCTATGATCCTATTGACTCTAACAGCCTCTCCCAGCCGAGATTCGAACATACGATGACTGGCTTATTAGGCCAGCGTCATACCTCGAAGCCAACTGGGAGGTGAACTAAGTATTATTTCATATTATCTTGCTACATATTTCTTTGCATTACAACTTCCAGATACTTAAAAAAAATGTGTATCCTGTATCCGAGAATATATTTTTTGTTTTTGTATTTATCAATTTCAATGACACTTAGGACTACTCAGAAAAGTTAATATTTCGGAAAAGTTAATCGACCCATTCCCCAATCGATTAACTTTTCCGAGAGTCCACTGTACATAGGATATGGGAGGGTATTTTTGTCATGTTTCTAAATTCAGCCTATTTTCCTTTTCTTTCGCCAATAATAATACACTGCCAACATACAATTTTTTCAAAGCTGTAAGTAATTTACTATTTTTTTTTATTAAAATAACGTCAAAACCACCTGTTCTTCCACTAGAACTAGGCCATAGGTCGAAAAAATAGATGCAATCGCTAAATGGGCCGAAAATACCCTCTCGTGCACTAATGTGCTGCAGCCAGGCTTGTCCTGCACTCACTGAGCTTATTTTGCTTTTTTAACTGTAACACCTCAACCAAGCAAAATTCGAAAATATTATATATGGGACATTTATAGAGAATATTGTTATCCATAAGATTGCAGAACTAAGTATTGCTCTATCTTTAGTATTTACGACGCACTCCCAGTTTACACTGGGATCGCACCTTGATGCGCACCATGGTACACCAGCCAGTGTTAACTGGGAGTGCACCATAAATACTAAAGATAGAGCAATACTTAGTTCAGCAATCTAATAGACAATAATTTACTCTATAAATGCCCCATATATAATATAAGTTCACTGAGTGCAGGACAAGCCTGGCTGCAGCAATATCCGGACCCTTAGTAAGTAAATTGTTGAAGGTGTCTGGATTTTGCAGGCGGGTGCAGCAGCAAACAGTGACATTGTTCGCCTATTATTTCACGGTTTTTTCTCAATAAATTTAATTGATTTACGGTAGATAGCAAATTGAATTCCGCTTGGGTTTAAGACAGCTGATAAATTGCAGGGAAGGAACAACATCATAGACTGCATTAGTTGAAAAAATAGTGGATTTTTATGTTGAAAACTGAATGGAACATGTGCGGTGCCTGCATGTCACTGTTGCACCTTCCTCCAATAACGCTTAGAGTAAAGCCTGATTGTAAGTTATGCACTTATTGATTCAATTATGTAATGGGGCTGGTAAAGCGACAGGCTCTTCCTGGCTGATTCATCTTGTTGCTTGCCCACTCTCCGCATATGGTGCAAACAACGGTGAACACTGATCATGAATGTAGTAACACGCCTCAAACCGGTTGCCGAATCAATGAGGTAAAAGAAAGGGAGAGTAAGACAGTGTACTAGTTTTTCAACACTGACAACGTGCGTTATTTTCGCAAGGTCTTTACAGGCTATTTAGAAGGGTGTTTCTTAAACCTGAGGGTTCAATTTAATCATTCACGTTATATACTATTCATTTGAAGGTTAGCCACGTTAGCGTGCAACCAATATTTGAAAGTGAAGTTGTCCTAAACAGCTTGTGTAATCGTATGCCGGCTAAAACTTAAATAGTGTGCAGTAAACTGCTCCAATAATAATGGGCGGGGTGATTTTTGCCTACAACTTAATTGTACAGTCGTGGTTCATTGATTCGAATTTGCACAAGGCACTATGCAATTGAAACAGTAACGAGTGCCATGCCACTCTTATGGTTTATTTTCCTAAATGCATAACTTATTGTGAGTTCATTTTAGTGCATAAGTATCTCTCAAAGATCTTTTATTTAATATCTTTTATGAAATTAAAAACGTTTATATTCAAAAAGATAAAGTTACTGATCAAACACATCAAATTAGTAGCTGACTAAGATGGTAATAAAATATATAGTATTTCTCAGCTTTATATAAATTTGTTACTAGAAATGAACCATCTTAATGCCTATTAGTAAAACCATTTTCATTGTCTACCATATAACCTTCAACCAGCTCTCACCTATATCTCGACACTTGAATCGAGCTGAGTTGCTTCGAAGATGATAAGTTGTGTATACATATATATTGCATAGCGGAAAACTGGCACGAAACCGGATTTTTTATAATAGTAGACAAGTTTTGCAAATGTCTCGTTAGTCGTATGTGCAATATCGGATATTTTATATAATTTTTTACGAAAACTACCTAACTTGGTTTGGTGCATATAAAATATACGATACTGCGCAATAAAACAGATTAGAGAAAATTTTTCTTTTTTTTATCCAAATTTTCAACGTAAAAGTTCATCGTAGTCAATTGTAGATAATAAATCTGATCCTGATGTCTTGCTTTACCTGACGGCTGACGCACTGTGGTCGTCGTCGTCGTAGCAGCATATTAGAGACGGGACGGCTCGTGCGGTTTCAAGCAATCGTCTGTATTTAACTCTATTTTGTGACATTCATCGCTAATTTCCCAGTCGCTTCAGAAGACGTAAATCACTTTCGACTTCTTTTCCTCTGTTGGGTACTCTTACCACTGCGTCCATTATTTTGAGCTATTGTGGTACCGTGAAAGCACCTAATTCCGATCACCTAAGGCATGATTCATCTTTGAGTCCTCACTAAAAAATAAAGTTTTGACATTTATTTACATGGAATGTGTCTTTAGCAACTATTTTCAATTATGTTTCGTGGAAAAATATTAAAATGTCTAAATTATTTACCGAAGGTTTCAGAAAATGCATCAAAGTATGATGTATCAGTGCACCTAATTCCGATTATCAATTTCAAGGTTTGATTCTAATTCCGATCACGTCATGATGAGCTGTTAAAGTTTAAAACTATAGCCAACTTGTACCAAATGGATCGGGAATGTTTTGCGTTTATATTTTCTGATAACAATCCCCCTACCAGTCATCTTCTGCTTGTGTTATTGATCATGATTATCATTAGATTAATATTCATAAAATTTGTGTACTCGAGAGCTCGACAAGCAAATTATGAAACTTTTCCCTTCTTTTATCTTCGTTCAACTGTTACAATTGTAATAAAATTAAGTCACATTCGACGTTTTCATAAAGTTTTGATCATAACTAATAGTAAAAATCAAATCAGAAAGGTTGTGTTCCAGGCATGACCACGTGGACGCGAAAACTAACATAACGTACGTTATGTTAGTTTTCGCGAAGAAATCTCGAATATTAAAGAAAACTTTCTACACCATATTGGTATACGTGTAGCATAAAATAGCGTAAATTGAGAAAAAACAAACAGCATCATAATAATATATTCTTGCTTAAAAAATTGTATCGTATTTTTTAATAGCTGAGCTATTTTGTGATATCAAAAACGAATTTTTTTACCAGTGCCCAAATCGGAGTATTTCAGTATAGAAACCTGCCTCGCGCTTCCATCTATTAACAAAGTTCTAGGAGAAAACTTAAGTCCTCAAAATAATTTGTTATTATTTATTATTATATATAAGAGAACAGGCATTGATAAGATAGTCTATAACTGCACTGTCGCTGTCGCTTGTTTGTAGCGTTAGAATAGCAAAAAGCCTGAGCCTCTCAGTTGGCCTCGTGGTATGGCACCGGTCTAATAACCCAGAAGTCACATGTTTGAATCTCGATTGAAAGAGGCTGTAAGAGTCAAAGGATTTGTAGCACTAGCTCTTACTCTCTTACTTTAACTCACTTGTGGCCTTCAAAAGGGCCATTGGTTACAAATAACATTAACACCAAAGCACGTTCATCGCAAATATGACGTGCCATTCGAATTTCGCTCTCTTTTGACATGAATGGCAACAGGCACGTAAGTTAGCGGTGTCGATTTACTGTCTCTTACTCCGAGAAGGTTTTACTAATTTATTTTCACAGCTTACCGCTTGTTACATAGCAGAAAATATGGCACAAACGCAAAAATTTCTATTTTATTTGTATGAAAGTCCTTATCCTCCTACCATAGGGGTGAGGGGTCTCAAACCATCATAAAATAAATTCATCCCAATAAAAACTCCCACATGCCAAATTTGATTCCATTTGCTTGATTAGTTCTCGAGTTATGAGGAAATTTGTAGCTCATTTGTGTGTAGGCCCCACTCCTAAAAAGGTAAGGGGATGCCTCCAAAAACACCCACATGCCAAATATGGTTCCGTTTGATTAATTTGTTCTCGAGTTATGAGGAAATTTGTAGTTCACACCCACTCGTAAACTTTTGTTCCATTTGCTTGATTAGTTCTCGAGTTATGCAGAAATTGGGGTTTCATTTGTATGGGAGTCCCCCCCCCTCTTAGCGGGGGGAGGGGTCCCGAACCATCATAAGAACCTTCCCTGGCCCCAAAAACCCCAATATGCAAATTTTCACGCCGATCGCTTCAGTAGTTTTCGATTCTATAAGGAACATAGGGACAGACAGACAGACAGACAGACAGACAGACAGACAGACAGACAGACAGACAGACAGACAGACAGACAGACAGACAGACAGACAGACAGACAGACAGACAGACAGACAGACAGACAGACAGACAGACAGACAGACAGACAGACAGACAGACAGACAGACAGACAGACAGACAGACAGACAGACAGACAGACAGACAGACAGACAGACAGACAGACAGACAGACAGACAGACAGACAGACAGACAGACAGACAGACAGACAGACAGACAGACAGACAGACAGACAGACAGACAGACAGACAGACAGACAGACAGACAGACAGACAGACAGACAGACAGACAGACAGACAGACAGACAGACAGACAGACAGACAGACAGACAGACAGACAGACAGACAGACAGACAGACAGACAGACAGACAGACAGACAGACAGACAGACAGACAGACAGACAGACAGACAGACAGACAGACAGACAGACAGACAGACAGACAGACAGACAGACAGACAGACAGACAGACAGACAGACAGACAGACAGACAGACAGACAGACAGACAGACAGACAGACAGACAGACAGACAGACAGACAGACAGACAGACAGACAGACAGACAGACAGACAGACAGACAGACAGACAGACAGACAGACAGACAGACAGACAGACAGACAGACAGACAGACAGACAGACAGACAGACAGACAGACAGACAGACAGACAGACAGACAGACAGACAGACAGACAGACAGACAGACAGACAGACAGACAGACAGACAGACAGACAGACAGACAGACAGACAGACAGACAGACAGACAGACAGACAGACAGACAGACAGACAGACAGACAGACAGACAGACAGACAGACAGACAGACAGACAGACAGACAGACAGACAGACAGACAGACAGACAGACAGACAGACAGACAGACAGACAGACAGACAGACAGACAGACAGACAGACAGACAGACAGACAGACAGACAGACAGACAGACAGACAGACAGACAGACAGACAGACAGACAGACAGACAGACAGACAGACAGACAGACAGACAGACAGACAGACAGACAGACAGACAGACAGACAGACAGACAGACAGACAGACAGACAGACAGACAGACAGACAGACAGACAGACAGACAGACAGACAGACAGACAGACAGACAGACAGACAGACAGACAGACAGACAGACAGACAGACAGACAGACAGACAGACAGACAGACAGACAGACAGACAGACAGACAGACAGACAGACAGACAGACAGACAGACAGACAGACAGACAGACAGACAGACAGACAGACAGACAGACAGACAGACAGACAGACAGACAGACAGACAGACAGACAGACAGACAGACAGACAGACAGACAGACAGACAGACAGACAGACAGACAGACAGACAGACAGACAGACAGACAGACAGACAGACAGACAGACAGACAGACAGACAGACAGACAGACAGACAGACAGACAGACAGACAGACAGACAGACAGACAGACAGACAGACAGACAGACAGACAGACAGACAGACAGACAGACAGACAGACAGACAGACAGACAGACAGACAGACAGACAGACAGACAGACAGACAGACAGACAGACAGACAGACAGACAGACAGACAGACAGACAGACAGACAGACAGACAGACAGACAGACAGACAGACAGACAGACAGACAGACAGACAGACAGACAGACAGACAGACAGACAGACAGACAGACAGACAGACAGACAGACAGACAGACAGACAGACAGACAGACAGACAGACAGACAGACAGACAGACAGACAGACAGACAGACAGACAGACAGACAGACAGACAGACAGACAGACAGACAGACAGACAGACAGACAGACAGACAGACAGACAGACAGACAGACAGACAGACAGACAGACAGACAGACAGACAGACAGACAGACAGACAGACAGACAGACAGACAGACAGACAGACAGACAGACAGACAGACAGACAGACAGACAGACAGACAGACAGACAGACAGACAGACAGACAGACAGACAGACAGACAGACAGACAGACAGACAGACAGACAGACAGACAGACAGACAGACAGACAGACAGACAGACAGACAGACAGACAGACAGACAGACAGACAGACAGACAGACAGACAGACAGACAGACAGACAGACAGACAGACAGACAGACAGACAGACAGACAGACAGACAGACAGACAGACAGACAGACAGACAGACAGACAGACAGACAGACAGACAGACAGACAGACAGACAGACAGACAGACAGACAGACAGACAGACAGACAGACAGACAGACAGACAGACAGACAGACAGACAGACAGACAGACAGACAGACAGACAGACAGACAGACAGACAGACAGACAGACAGACAGACAGACAGACAGACAGACAGACAGACAGACAGACAGACAGACAGACAGACAGACAGACAGACAGACAGACAGACAGACAGACAGACAGACAGACAGACAGACAGACAGACAGACAGACAGACAGACAGACAGACAGACAGACAGACAGACAGACAGACAGACAGACAGACAGACAGACAGACAGACAGACAGACAGACAGACAGACAGACAGACAGACAGACAGACAGACAGACAGACAGACAGACAGACAGACAGACAGACAGACAGACAGACAGACAGACAGACAGACAGACAGACAGACAGACAGACAGACAGACAGACAGACAGACAGACAGACAGACAGACAGACAGACAGACAGACAGACAGACAGACAGACAGACAGACAGACAGACAGACAGACAGACAGACAGACAGACAGACAGACAGACAGACAGACAGACAGACAGACAGACAGACAGACAGACAGACAGACAGACAGACAGACAGACAGACAGACAGACAGACAGACAGACAGACAGACAGACAGACAGACAGACAGACAGACAGACAGACAGACAGACAGACAGACAGACAGACAGACAGACAGACAGACAGACAGACAGACAGACAGACAGACAGACAGACAGACAGACAGACAGACAGACAGACAGACAGACAGACAGACAGACAGACAGACAGACAGACAGACAGACAGACAGACAGACAGACAGACAGACAGACAGACAGACAGACAGACAGACAGACAGACAGACAGACAGACAGACAGACAGACAGACAGACAGACAGACAGACAGACAGACAGACAGACAGACAGACAGACAGAAATATGTATATCTATATGTGTATGTTCGAGCGATTGTACAGCCATCCTACTGGCCATAACTGTTTTGCTCTCCTTTTGTTTCTGCCCTCGCTCCAGCTCACAGTCAGAGATGAGGCAGAGTGAATCTCGAGTAGAGAGTTGGAGCCACATCTTCGTTTGTCAACTCGCAACGAGTCGGCGGGTTGAGGATAGACGACGATCAGGATTGAACCTCTGCTAGCGCATCGTTCAAGTCCTGCTCCTCCTCTACTCTCCTCTCCACGCTCCCAGTGATGTCCGATTTTTTCAGTTAATCGATTAGTTAACAATCGATTACTTTTTAGGCGGTCAATAATCGACATCGATTAATCGGCGCTGCATAATCGATTAATCGAAATAATCGATTGGTTATAACCTTTACGTCCTGTAACGGGGCGGGATGGGTTTTGGGGCAGGGAGCAGTGACAACCTTCACTTAAGCGCCAGGCAAGGATTAACTTGCCGTAAAGGAGCGTGTTTTGCGATACAATCCCGGTCCGGCTAGAATACCTCAGGGCAGGTCCATCAAACGCTCAACTATAAACTTACGAACGAAATGCCGACTAACCTAACATCGGTTGAATCCGTTCGGTCGACTCAACAGGGGGACATGAGCAACCATCGGCTAGTGCAGTGTCCCCTAGGCATCCTACACTAACCTACCGGAGGCTAACTCGCGAACCGATCTGGGGGGGCACATTCGGGGACTCACACTTTCCGAGGACACATATCGTAGCAAACACCATTTCGAGGGTTAACTGATCTTCATTTACACGTTTCGCTTAATCTAGTGGTTAGTTTTCTTCAGTTTTTCTTACGGCCTGCTGCTTCTTGTCCACGAAGGGTCTCTGATGTTCCGATGAACAGGTGACTGTGCTAGACTAGCGGTTGCGTAGACCGCTTATAGATAGCCCGTACCAAATACGTGGTGGGTGGCAAATGGTGAATCGAATGTTTTAGTTCGACCGGGTCCGACATCCGGTAGCCGGTACGAACGGTGATGAATCCGGACAGTAACAATTGGTTATGTGGTGGGTATAGCATACGGTTGGCTCTTCGGCGATCGGTTTCTACGATCGATGGTGTATAGGGCCACGGATGGTAGCAACTGCCTGCTCACTCGGCGTGTTGCTCGGAGAATTGGATCACGCACTCGTGGTCGACACGTGTTGAGGCCGACTGACGACGGTCGCGCTCTCAAGATCTAAGGGAAGACCTCCGTTTGAAGGAGGGTGCTGGTGGTCTTTTGCTTCGTTCGACTAGGTAATCTAACCTCGCTTTAGCGCCTATATTTTCTACCCGTGTTTTTTCCACTTTACTTCTACTTATTGTATCTTTTCCGAATACTAGTTTACTTCGCTTTTCGTCTTCTCATGTATCACTTTGCGTCTTCTAACTTCTAGCCCTTTCCAATCTTGCATGTCGTCTCTTAGGTGGTTATCTTTAAAATCGCTCATTCCCCAGACTGATTTGCCTGTCAAGCACAAGATTTTACGACGGGACCGACGATTCAGCTTCGGCTAGTTTCGCCAGGTTCCATCTGGCGGGCATTAGCAGGGTTTGTTTACTGTCGCGGTACCCTAACCTTTTTGGGGGATAACGGCAGGTAACACGAACAGGCTTTTAGTGACGGTGGTGTGTGGGATTGGGCAATAGGGTTTGTTACCTTATTTATTTTGTAACCTTGTTACAATCCCCGACACCAAAAAATAGTTTTGCGTCCCGTAGTACTGTCCACGAGTGTTTTGAAATGTGCAGTCAGACTTAGGTTAGTTACATAGAAATCGAGGAGACCGCATTTTTTGGTTTTCGTATAGAAAAAGACGAAGGGTATTACCCAGTTTTCTAAAAATTTCTTACAAAATTCCGTGTCTGACATACTGACAAATTTTCGAATTATCTTTTGGCACAGTTAGTATCTAGATAAAGTTTAGTTTGGTTTTTAGGCTTCATCGTGGTATTTAAACCGGCCTACTGCGTGTAAACTGGATGATTAAAAGCAAAGCCTTGGGGTTAAACATCCTTTCTAAGATTCGACCCATCTTTATCGACAGACTTCACAGCCAGATATTAGAGTACAAGACAGTTACGGGGCTATTGCAACAATCCTACTGACTGTATTTAGGAGCACTGCCTGGCTGAGATTTCTTAGATCAGCATCGTATCTCGAAACCAACGAACTGGCTGATTGCGTGTGGTAAATTTAGAAGGTAAGCGCCTGCCACTGTAATAATTAAATTTGTTAGAACTTGTCAAAGAATAAAATTTTAAATAATCCGGCATAATCGATCGGCCAGTTAATCGATTATCTAATAATCGGAACATAAAGCAATCGATTAAAAATTAATCGATTATTTTAGCGGATAATCGATTAGTTCGATTAATCGAGAAGTAATCGGACATCACTACACGCTCCACCTCATTTATTTCTTTGTTTTTTTTCGGCAGAGAGCTTGCACGGTAAGAAAATCGTCCACTGCATCAGTGACCGGCTTGACGCAGCAAAGGCAAATTGCTGTGGAGGGCGCCCTGGTACTCCACAGGCTCCGTTGCGGCGAGAGAATTTATAGAACCCCCTCCACCACTCATCCCTCGGCACGGGTCGCGTCACACCTTGGTTTAGGGTTTTATCCATTCAAATTTTTACATAATAGCCGTGGATAACAGCTATTACAACCATCTGCTTTAGGGGCTGTGGACCCTATGTTTTCGTTCCTGGGAGTCAAGAGAACGGTGATGCAGGCGGAGAGTTTACACTTCAGCCTTCGCATGAGTGCTCCCTTCTCTGTCCGCATACGACCCTAGTTTCCGGTTGTCCGGTTGTCTGATTTCCACTAAGGAACGTATCCCGGATGGTACCACGAGAAGGTAGAGATAGGAGTTGCTGAATCAGAGGCTGTGGAACCTCATGGTGGTTCTGGAGCGCATTATTCAACCATTTACTATCCCACTTTCGACTTGGTCTGTTCCTCTGTTCCTAGTGCCGGTGGGGTTGTTTAAGAGAACTGGTTTTATCGTACTGTCGTCCGACATCCTTACGGCGTGTCCGGCCCACCGTAGCCTACCGACTTTCGCAAGATGTACGATGGGAATCTCTCGAAGCAGTGTCTATAGCTCATGATCCACACGCCTCCGCCACTCTCCGTTTTCAGTCTTAACTCTGCCAAATATCGTCCGCATCACCTTTCCTCGAACACAGCAATGGAGCCTATGTACTCCGAGCAGCGTCACGGCTTCAAATGCACATAGAACTGCCGGCTCATAAGGATTTGGTACATTGTGAGCTTCGTACGGCGGCGTATGCTTCTTGATTGTGATGTTTTGCGAAGGGCAAAGTAGGCCCGATTTCTCGCTTGAATGCACCGCTGGATCTCCTTTCTAATGTTGTTGTCCACGGTCACCAGCGATCCCAAGTACACGAGCTCATCTACCACTTCTAGTTCGTCGTTATCAAAGGTAACCGTCCGTGGAAGGCGAGCTTTGTTTCCTTTGAGCCTCTTTCTTTCATGTATTTAGTCTTCGATGCATTTATTTTTAGCCGAATCCTCCAAGACTCCGCTTTCAGTATGGCGTAGATTGCCTCCACCGTCGCAAAGTTCATGGCTATGATATCAAAGTGATCTGCAAATCCTAGAAGTTGGCCACCCTTGCTGAAAATCGCGTCTCTTGTTTTGATGCACGTTAGTCGAATCACCTTCTCAAGAACGATGTTGATCAGAATGCAAGATAAGCCGGGGTTCTGTAGCCGCAAAGTTACCGAGAATGCTTTGATAAGCAAATAGTCGTGAATTCGAAACTTATTAGAATCAAATCTATATTATCCCGATAGCGCCTATTGTCAGTGCCAAAATGCTTCTTATAGTTAAAAGCACTGGTTATCTAATAGTCTAATAGAATCTAATAGGTAATAGAATGGTTCAAAGGTACAAGTACCAGCGAGCCACATGCCCTGGCGGGTGTTGTGAGTTCGAATCCGGTTATAATCTCAGATTATAGCTTGGTTCGACCCATGCACCTTCCAGCATTGGACAAAAGGTCGGAGTCACAACGACAACTTGTTAAGCGTAGATACCAATAACCCCCCCCTCTCACCTTTCCACTCTTTTCCCTCCATTCAAATATTTTTCAGTACTTTCCCCTTCCGTCCCTTCATCAATTGTAGAACCACCGTTTCAAAAAATATTAATTTAGGCTTGACCGCATTTTAAGGTCAAGACTAAAAACACGAGGTTTGGTCTATTGCTGCTTATGTTAATGCTTATTGGTTACTTGGGATGGGTAGTTTAATATACAAATTTGCAATTTTTCCTCCCAGCAAAGAAAAAAACAACTCCCCTAATTGCTTAACCAGAAAGCGGATAGCAATATTCGCACGATTATATAACATTTCGCCGAATACCATTTCGCGGGAGGGGGTCATAATTCACCATAGAAAAAATGTCTGCCTTCTATAACACCCACATGTCAAATTTAGTTCCATTTGCTTGATTAGTTCTCAAGTTATGAGGAAATTTGTATTTCATTTGTATGGGAACCCCCTCTTCTAAACAGGGGAGGGGTCCTAATTCATAAAAAAATTCTTGCTTCCTGAAATCCCCACATGCCAAATTTGGTTTCATTTGCTTGACTGGTTCTCGAGATAAAAGGAAATTTTTATTTCCTTTGTATGGAAGCCCCCCCCCCTCTTAAAGGGGTGAGGAGTCATAGTTCTCTTTCTAAAAAGGAGAGGGGTCTCAATTCACCGTTGAAAAAAATCTAGTTTCCAAAAACACTCACATGCCAAAATGGGTTCCATTTGCTTGATTAGTTCTCTAGTTATGCAGAAATTTGTGTTTTATTTGTATGGGAGACACCCCCCCCCTCTATCAGAAGAACCTTCCCCGGCCCCAAAAATAAGAAACATACCGACAGACAGAAATCCATTTTTATAGCTATAGATTCCATACAAAGGCGTTGGGTTGTTGAACGTTCGATGCGATCATTTTTCGCCGACTGTCACCAATAGTGAAAAAAGGAGCCGGCTTCGTTGAAGGATGATCAGAGAAAGACTAAATATTCAGACTGTGGGTGTCGTCCAAAAAGCCCCCGAATACAGAATTTACACGCACAATTTTTCCATTAATTTCAAAGCTGCGTATGATATCATCAACCGCAAAAAACTATGCAAAAACGTGGATGAGAACGGCTGTTCCGTAAAGCTGATCAAAGTGATAAGAGCTACGCTGAACGGTAAGCAGTGTTGTGTGCATATTTCGGGTGGATTGCCGTGTTCATCCGGATCCCAAAGGGGACTTTGTCGATCAATGATTTCTTATAATGATATTCAGCATAATACTACAGGGCGTTATAAACTGAGCGGATATCAACACGCGGACACAATCATCAACCAATCTAATTTATTCGTTTGCTGATGACATAGCTATTGTTGGTAGAACATCTGTGGCAGTGGCTGAACAACCTAAGTAATGTAAAACAGACCCCATAGTTAGAGATGCCAATACCGGGGGGTATTTCGAAAACCAGTTTTTCGGTATTGATATAAATGCAATACCGATAAAACCGGTAAAAGTTAATACTTGAAGCTACATTTCAAAATTATATGATTTGAAGAAAATCTTTCCATAATCAATGGTAATCAATTCCTTTCGGCATACTTAACTGATAGGTTCAATTGAAAAAATAATATTTAAGAATGCAAAGAGAAGTTATCATGTCATCTTTTAAACGAGAACAAATCTTAATGAAAAAACTTCCGGAGGCAGAGAATCTTAATTCGGCTGCCACGGAAAAAGGAAGTACAATTCCCAGTGGTTAATTAAATATGTGGTATACGAAAACCCTTGTTCAAGAACCTTCAATAAGCGGCTTAGATACTGACATTTAAGATAAATTAATATTGAAAGTTCAGTTGATTTGGTTCTTCTATTTGCTCGGTTTCTATATTTATTCCACTGACTTTTAATAAAACCTTGCAGAATTTTATTATCGAAATATCCTTGATGCCTTTAGGAATATTTCAAAGTCGTTTGATATTAAATCACGAACAGTGCGGTTAATTTTTGCAATTTTTCCTGTAGGTACAGCAATTCGACAGCAGTCAAGACCGGTTCTAGTACTTTGATGCTTTCTTCTTTCTTCATAAATTCCTCATCGTTTAGGTAAAGCGTATTTAGAGCTCGTAGAATTGGCTCAGCCCTGCCAACAGGCTATTCTAACTAATCAAAACGTTATTTATATTCCAGTTTGTAATAGCAAACGAACGAATTCCTCTTCCGTGGTGTGTTCTGACATTTCTCTATAGAGTACTCCGTTGATTTTCACTAAAGATTTTCTGAACAACTTCACTGTATATCGCACATTTCTTTTGTTGCGCAATATTCTTAATTAATTGGATTAATTGGCGCATTTAAGCAGGAAATCGAACCTACTTCGCCCTTCGCAAAACGCTACGATCGAGAAACATATGCCGTACGAAGCTGACAATGTACAAAACTCTTATTTAACCCGTTACTTTACGAACTTGAAGTTGTGACGTCGCTCACAGTGGAAATACGTGCCCTTGTCGTGTTAGTCCGGAAGATGTTGCGGATGATATTTGGCGGAGTACAAACTGAAAACGGCGATTGGCGGAAATGTTTTTTGAATCACGAGCTACATGCACTTCTTTGAAAGACCGCTATCGTTCGGCTACGCTACATGTCAGTAGGCAACGGTTGGTCCGACATGTCGTAAGGATGCCGAATGACAGTGCGTGCGACAAAAGTAATTCTCTTCAACAACCTCACTGGTACCCGGTGGGATCGGCGAGCATGATCGGTGGCTCGACCAGATCAAAAGCGACTTATGACTTCTGAGGCGCCTACGAAAATGGCGACGAGTGACCCATGAAGTGAACCGAGTTGAATGAAGCCGACTGCTTGAAAAGCACACTCCGGCTCTATGCTGACAGCGGTGAGGTTTTCGGGGTTTCCCTTTGAAAGAATTACATAATTGATTTAGTTTGTTGATTTTGTAGATTTTGTGTTTGTATATCATTCAATCCCAGTTTGCTCCGAGGTATGACGCTGGCCTAATAAGCCAGTCGTCGTATGTTCGAATCTCGATTGGGAGAGGTTGTTAGAGTCAATAGGATCGTAACAACTGGTCCTGCAATTGTCCTGCACTCTAACAGCTGGCTGCGAAGTCTGTCGTATAAAAAACAGGTCAAGTTTCGATAACGGAATGTAGCACCTAGGCTTTGCTTTTATATCATTCAATCAGGAAATTAAGTTTGCCCTATATTTTAAAAGTTTTACCAGTGATTCAGGCTTCTTGAGTTGTTATTTGATCTTGCAAATAATACCGAAAATACCGGTTTTTGATCGTGGAGAAACCGGTAATTCGGTATTGGAAAATAGCCCGGTAATACCGGTTTCGGTGAAACCCGTAAAGCATCTCTACCCATAGTGATCCTTAGTCTCTTATCCAGCATCTTCTATGCCTACCTCCCTAACTGGTACCAGTCGGAATACGACCAACCTTAGCGGAGATCGAGTAACCAACCCCGGTGAAATCTAAGGTCGGATACCAACAGGGAAGGAGGCATTATGTTGTCTTGGTTCTATAAGATGACAACCCCATCAAGAGACTCCATAGCGGGGCCCTAGTAAGGCAACCTACCTAAGCCAACATTAGTACAAATATTTAAGCTAATTCGGATCGGAATCTTCGGCATCCACCTTGGCGACGCACTATGGTCGGAAATTCCAGATTCTTAGCCAAAATTCCAAGATGATTAGATTCCAAGTTTTTTGGGATATTGATTTCAAACTAAATATCAGTTATGTAAGCTTCAAAATGGTCGACCCAAAATCGCGGACAATGTTTATTAAATTATATATTTCTTGGCTTAAATTACATACACTCAAATGTGTTTTTGGTTTCAAAAATGGAATTTTTGTTAAATTTTATTATTTCTTTTACAGTTTACAGCTTTAAAGTGGCAGATTTTAAAAACGCAATTAAAAGTCTTAAATTCAAAATCTACGAATAAAAATGGCAGACGTGTATAGTAAAACTTTAGATTTTTGTTTGAAAAGTTGTGTCGATTACTTTTTGGTTAGAGATTGGGTTGTGTAAATAGGATAATGAGTGTCAACGTAAATTTCTAGCAATATTATATTAAGGATGTTCTACTTCATCCAGCTTTGCTGGCAACTATTCCTCAACAAATACGTCATGACGTGACAATCACACCACCGGCCGTCTACTACGATTTCGCCCGCGGAGATTCCAGCGAAATCTAAGGCATCCTGACTACCATTAACTGGTATGCAGTTTTGGACAAGGACAATATACAGTTATAATTTTTTCCAATATTCTGAACTACAATTATCCAATATTCCAAAAAGAATAACCATGTCCGTTCAGTAGCAGATACCTGGGGTAAACGCTATATTACGACGTCTGAAATCCGAGAGGAAGGCTGCTCTCAGGAAATTTTCGAAATATAGAGCTGGACCACTCCGTAATCGCTCCCTAATCAGTTCTTGCAGCATGTCAACGAACAACGGAAAGACAACGGCCTTCGGTCATATTCCTGGACAGTGAATCTGCGAGGAACATATAACAGATCTCCCAACGGCGTACGGAAATTCTTCAGAGTGTTTATTGACGAAAAGTTATATACAGCAGAATTTCGAATTTAGAGAGAGTGTGTGTGTATGTGTGCAGCTCATTTTCTATCGCCTGTTTCTCTGACATGGCTGAACCGATGCGTTATTAGTCTCATTTGAAAAGTATTATTGCCTAGTATATCACTATTAACCCTTAAATGCGCACGCTGGAAAAATTCATTTATAAAGAAAACTTACTTATCTAAAAGCTGTAAATATAATTTACTCTGGGGATGTTTTTCACTATGTTGTTTTAAAGCAACAATGCGCATTAAAGGGTTAAATTGTTTCACGGTACGATGTTTCGTTTAAAAGTTCCCCCTTTCTTTCCACTCTTTCCCTTCCATTCCCAAAACATCCTTCTTCATTACTTTCCCTTACCGTTCCTTCATTAATTGTAGAACCATCGCACAGTGGGGAATCGCTGGCCAGCAGCCAAAAAATGAAAGTTCATTTCGACTCTCCGTTGTATTTTTCCTGTGATTCTATACTATTGAAGTGTTCAAATCCAAAATTTTAGATCAATACGACAAAATTTGAATTTTCTATGAATCTTGAAAGTATGCTATCTCAGCATGTTTTAGCGTTTTTTTTGAAAAATAACCCAATATTTCAAAACATGCTAGAGGTCTAATGGTAGCTCGGATTTCAACGGTGTCTAAGGAAAAGTTCTTCAAAAAATAGTGCTGAATAAAACCCATTAATTGAGTATGCAGTAATTTTATCATAGTATGCAACAATTTTAATTTTCATTAAAAAAGTGCCATATTTTCGCGTAAAACACGCTTTAAAGTTTTGAAGCCAAGGTTCGCCACTATTAACACTACCGGTAAAAGATAGCGTAAAATATAAACTTTCAAATGGATATAGTCTCATTTAGCGCAGAGTAGCGCAGAGCACAGTTGTTACGCTTGTAAGGCTACTATATCAGAATGCAACAATATAGACAAAATGCAAACACTCAAAGTAAACGTAGGATATCTTAATTATGGGATATCTCCTTTACATGGTTGGATAAGCTGCTTCGAATGTATGGTCCATATTGCATATTGACTAGATTTTAGAGGTTGGAGGAAATCTGGAGGATACAGCGATAGTAATGACTGAGTTCTGGAATCACGGGTATAGATTTGAAATTAATTAAAAGGTTGAGAAATTTTTTTATAGCAAGTTCTTGAACACATTATTTCAGAAAAATTCGGAACTTATTGTTTGTATATCAAAAACCTTTATGTCAGGGTATAGTCGTCATATAATACGTCCACTGCAATGCAAAGAATTTGAATTCGCGGTCATAAATGAATCTAGACAACCATATTGCTGATAGGAGGAATGACAGAAGAAGCACAAAAATAAGTTTTTTTTGTTTAATTATAGTCACTTCAACAACTCGGGTCATTCGTGACTTCTGCGGGATTGGGAATTGAACCACGGTCCTCAGTGTGAGAGGCGTGAATGCTAGCCACTACACCGGTATTGACCCTCACGAAATAAGGTTATTGCCTTATGCTAAAAATAGTGATAAAAATACAAGACAATATTTTACATGCAAAAATGAGTGTGAAAATTCAAATCGTGATAGAATTATTCGTCTTCTTATTTCTCCGGATAAAGCTTATAGCTTCTTCGAAACGGAAAAATGTAATTAGAAAAATCTTTCTGAGAACGCTATATGTATTACTATTGAAGACGAAACGTGAAACGAGTGATTCTGCAGAAGGAGAAGAAGAAGAAGAAGAAGAAGCAGAAGAAGAAAAAGAAGATGGAGATAAAGAAGAGTAAGAAAACTTATAAGGGGAAAAGTTTTGATTTTTGATGAATATTAACTTATATAGATTTTGTGTTGATTATTAAAGCTCATATTTGCTTTGTATTGTTTTATATAATTTTTTATCCTATAAAAATCCATTTGCAATAATTTTCCAAATGACCCTCATTTCTTATACGTCATTATACTAAAAAAATACTTGAAAAATAGTTGAAAATTCTCTCCAGCACAATAAATATACGTTCTAATGCAAAATAAACCTGAAATTCGAGCTCAGCACCCCAAAATTACTTAAGAACCACATATTATCCTTGATTTAAAGAGATTTTTTTGCTTGGCCAGCATTTGTATGGAGTCGCCCCACTGTGCATCGTTTCAAAAAAATATTAATATATGCCTGACCGCATTTCAAGGTCATGACTAAAATCCCGAGGTTTGGTCAAATTTTCTTTTTTTTTCTCATTTCTTCATATGAAAAAATGGTATCTGTATGCAGCAAAATTATCAGCAGTTAATCATTGGCGGAACTAGGAAGGAGAGGAGCCTAAGTTCTCCTAGGAGAGAATCTAATCTATTTTTTTAAACCTAAAATTACTTTAGTTAGTAAAAACTAGAAATAATAAAAGCTTGAGAGTAATTTTAATTTGCATCACTTTTATGCCTAGATGCCGTTTATCAATGTGCATTGCATTTTAATATATGGGAAAATGTAAAATGTTTAAAACGTACCCGTCTGCTCGTTGTCGAGTAATTCGGAGTCAAAATTAGGGTATTTTTCATATTAAATGTTTAACAGTTCCTAAATAAGTAATCATAGAGGTATACTATATCTAGCAAAATTGTGTATTTTCACTGTTTGTACAACGTTGTAATACATGAAAAAGTTGTACAACAATTACAAATAGAGCTAAAATAGATAAACTAATTTTAATGATTCACATGTCTATAAGAAATAGGGTTTTTCTACCTTTTTCTGCTGCAAAATTTCTTGTAATAATATGCTCTAAAACATATCAATGTGTTATATTGAAACTGAAGAAAAATAATATTTTTATTTCACTTTTAGGGGGATTAATCAAAGTTTGGATTTTACCAGACGGTAGGCCTTTCAATTTCAACAAACTCTTTCAAAGGTTCCATAAACTTAAAACCAAGTTTTCCCAGTCAAAACTCTAGTGCGGATGTTTTTTTTGGTTTTAGGCCATTGTGCGTGCGAATAATCGTGTTACAAAAGTTGGTGCGAATGTTGGAGGGTCTTTTGACCGGCAAAATCAATTCTTATGAAATTTTGCAGATTTATTTCCAGCATTAAAACCCCTAATTTGATGCTAAAATAATTTAGACTAGATAAATTATCTTGAATGAAATCTTTATAAAATATTGTAAATTTTAATGTGTTGTACACGATTGATCATAACTTTCAAATTAACGTCCAATCCAAAAACAATTCAATTGACAATAGACAAAATGAGACTAATAGCACATAAATCGGTTCGGCCATCTCTGAGAAACAGGCGATAATTAGTACCTTGTCTAAACACGTTTTTTAAGCGTAACTTTTAAACTGCTTGTTTTTTAAACTACTTGTTTGTTTTCAATAAAACTTCTTGAAGTTTTACCTTTGTTAAACTATAACAAAGGTTTAGGAATTGGTCGAAAAACACGAAATTGATCCGAGGCCCGGAGGGCCGAGCCACATATACCAATCGACAGGGTTCGACGAACTGAGCAATGTCTGTGTGTGTGTGTGTGTGTGTGTGTGTGTGTGTGTGTGTGTGTGTGTGTGTGTGTGTGTGTGTGTGTGTGTGTGTGTGTGTGTGTGTGTGTGTGTGTGTGTGTGTGTGTGTGTGTGTGTGTGTGTGTGTGTGTGTGTGTGTGTGTGTGTGTGTGTGTGTGTGTGTGTGTGTGTGTGTGTGTGTGTGTGTGTGTGTGTGTGTGTGTGTGTGTGTGTGTGTGTGTGTGTGTATGTGTGTATGTATGTGCGGGGCGCAACTTTTCTATCGCCTGTTTCTCGAAGATGGCTGAACGGATTTGTTCGCTATTACTTTTGTTTGAAAGGTATTATTGCCTAGTACATCACTATTGAATTGTTTCATGGTCCGACTTTTCGTTTGAAAGTTATAAGCAAAAATGTGAAAATTACGTGACACGATTTTCTCCGGAACCAATCGACCGATTTCAACGATCTTAGTATCGAATTAAAGCTCTTGTTAAGGCTAAATTTTTCGGATAAATTTTATTGAAAACAAACGAGTAGTTTAAAAGTTATGCTTAAAAACCTGTTTTGACAAGGTAATAATTATCGCCTGTTTCTTAGAGATGGCTAAACCGATTGTTTTGGGCAGCGGTCGTATTCACTCTCCAACTGCGCGTAGAATTCATCCTTGTCGTCATCGGTACTTCTGAGGTGAGGGCTGTGCACGTTGATGATGCTTATGTTGAAGAATCGGCCCTTGATTCTCAACCTGCACATTCGAGGATTGATTGGCCACCACCCAATCACCCGTTTCCGCATCTCGCCCATCACTATGAAAGCTGTACCCAGCTCGTGTGTGTTGCCGCAGCTCTGGTAGATGGTATGTCCATCTCTGAACGTACGTACCGTTGAGCTCTTCCAGCACACCTCCTGCAGCGCTACGACGTCGAACTTGCGGCTCTTCAATACGTCGGAGAGCACTCGAGTGCTCCCTTGGAAGTTGAGAGATCGGCAGTTCCACGTCCCGAGTTTCCAATCCATAGTCCTTTTTCGTCGCGTGGGTCTATTCCGATTGTTCCAGTAAGAATATATTTGTTCTTCGTTCCATGCTTTAATATTTTTCGTGGTGACGGCTTGCAAAGCCTGCTACACCAACCCCCTGTTTCGCCGGAGGGCCAACGAAGCTCGAAAGAGCCCTCCTTTCCTGTCAGCATACGACCTTGGCTTCCACCGGGGTTGGTTACCCGATCTCCACCAAAGTTGCTCGTATCCCGGCTGGTACCACGAGGCGGTAGGAATAGGAGTTGCTGAATAAGAGGCTATGAACCACTGTAGGGTCTATTTTATGCCTACACGTGCACAAGGCACCGACGGTACGCATTATTCAGCCGTTTACCAGCCAGAAACATATTATTACAAGAAATTTTGTTGAACACAGTAACCTTCTATCTATTCAGCGAAGATAGAAAATCTTATTTATTGTTTATGAATTTGTAAAATCAGTATTTTATATTTTAGCTCTTTTTGTAATTGTTGTATGACTTCATGACTTCATGTATTATAAAATTGTACAAATAGTAAAAATACACCACTTTGCTGAATATAGTGTACCTCTATGTTTGTTTGTTTAGGTACTGTAGAACTTTTATTATAAAAAATACCTTAATTTTGACTCCAAATTACTCGACTACCAACAGATAAATTTTAAACATTTTACATTTGCTGATAGTTTTGCTGCATACAGACACCATTTTTCCATAAGAAGAAACGAGAGAAAATTCCAGTTAGGATCAATTGCGGTACACTTCACATGCTGATTGCTTCGTTTCTGTGATGTCAGTTTATGCTATTTTTCCCAACAATTTAAAGCATTAATGCATTGAATAATTATGACATTTTCCTCATAACAAGTTAATTGAAGAATATACGTTAGTTAAACAGCGATTTGTAACTTTATAACAATATGGCATTCAAAAACCTACACGTGTTGTACAAAACACAACAGCGTGAGTAACCAAAGGTTAATAAAAATTGATGAAATCTATTTAAGAAAACTTTATTAATGTCAATCAAAAATAATGGCATTACAGGAATTTATGCATAGTTCTAAAACCTACAAACTAGACCTATACTAGGCAATGTATATGTTAAATAATAATATTTCCTCTTACAACTTGCTTTTACTTGCACTTACTCAAATTAGTAACAACCAACTTACCCTTACTCAGTAATTTCTTGAAAAAAGGATCTATCAAAATTTATAAGTGCTGCTATTTTGTTCAAATTGTGAACACTTATTCAATTTCCAACAATTTTATGAAAACCAACGAACTACGTAACGTTAACCAATAGATGAATTATGTTCCGAAGACGTGTCGATTTCTATCTCAAATAGCAAGTAAGACCGTATAACAAAGGTTTCTTTCACCACTAGGTGGATTAAATCGGGTTTTTTATGATAGTGAGAGCTTTCATTTGATACTAAAATCATTGAAATCGGTTGTATGGGTCCGGAGAAAATCGTGTAACATAGTTTTCACAATTTTGCTTATAACTTTTAAACTAAACATCGGACCACGTAACAATTCAATAGTGGTATACTTGACAATAATACCTTTCAAACAAAAGTAATAGCGGACGAATCGGTTCAGCCATTCCCGAGAAATCGGCAAACCGGCGATAGAAAATGAGCTGCACTCACACACACACACACACACACACACACACACACACACACACACACACACACACACACACACACACACACACACACACACACACACACACACACACACACACACACACACCCATTGCTCAGTTCATCGAGCTCTATCTATTGGTATATGGGTCATTCCATCTCAAACGTACACAAAAATTGGATCCGACCACCAGCGATTTTAACAAAAGCTGGCATAATTGTTCATTCCGAGCTCATAACCAATTTTTCAAGATATTATGCCGATTGATCAATCCCCCTCCTAGCAGTGGCACTACTTCTTTTTTTTACAGATTTTCAAAAAAAAGTCATTTTTCGGGTTCAAATATGAATCAGTTAGATGTGAAGACATGGTAATATACTTTTTCTATGGATTTTTGGTCGCGCAATTGAATGATGTTATCTGTTTTTATCTAATTTGTCAACATCATACATTTTTTGCAATTTAAAATGAAATATGCGAATATCTCAAAACACCCTTGAAACTTGATACTTTCCGATGGCAATTAGGAAAGAGGATTCGCCGGAAAATTTTACATGAGATCACTTATATTTCATCAGTTGGCAGACCATTTGTGAATTTCGTTCGTTTTTAGATTAGCTTTTTCCATAGTGCAATAAACTGTTAATAAAGCCATTTTCAAGTTTCGAAATTACTTCGAACTTTCGAATAATCACGAGAGTGAAATACCACACTAGTCTCCATAACAATGCATTATATCGCTCAAAACACTAGCACACTCAAATAATAAAACTTTAAAAATTTGAACGAATTTGTTACTTTTATTTAAATACTAGCTGACCCGACAAACTTCGTATTGCCACAAATTAACCTGTGTTGTACATAAATCATGAATCTCGGATGATCTTTGTCACTATCTCGAGTTTTGCAAGCCCCCCAGTGGGCGGCGCTTCCGACGGCGGGTCACCGGCAACACTCGCGACCGGCTCGTCCTGAATGATCTAGTGTTACTATAGATAGTTTTTGTGGTCTTGTATTGACTAATGTTTTATGGAAGAGTCTCGAATTTCTCGAGTTCGATTAGTTTTTGAGTTTCGCAAAAATTTCTGTTTTATTTGTATGAGAGTCCATATCCCCCTACCACAGGGGTGAGAGGTCTCTAACTATCATAAAATAAATTCAAGACTCAAAAATCTCCTACATGCTAAATTTGGTTCCATTTGCTTGATTAGTTCTAAAGTTATGAGCAAATTTGTGTTTCGTTTGAATGGGAGCCCCCCCCCTCCTAAAAAGGTAAGAAGTCCTAATTCATAATGGGAAAAATGGTTGCCTCCAAAAACACCCACATGCCAAATATGGTTCCATTTGCTTGATTAGTTCTCGAATTATGAGGAAATTTGTATTTCATTTGTGTAGAAGCCCCCCCTCTTGAAGTGTGGAAGGATCCTAATTCACCGTAGAAAATATTTTTGCCTCCAAAAACACCTACACGCCAAATTTGGTTCCATTTGCTGGATTAGTTCTCGAGTTATGAGGAAATTTGTATTTCGTTTGTATAGGACCCCCCCTCCTAAAGTGGGGAGGAGTCCCAATTCATCATTGAAAAAAAAATTGTCTCCAAAAACACACATATGCCAAATTTGGTTCAATTCGCTTGATTAGTTCTCGAGTTATGAGGAAATTTGTATTTCATTTGTACAGGAGCCCCTCCTCTTAAAGTGGGGAGGGGTCCTAATTCACCATAGAAAATTTTCTTGCTCTCGAAAACCTTCACATGCCAAATTTGGTTGCATTTGCTTGATTAGTTCTCGAGTTATGAGGAAATTTGTATGGAAGCCCCCCCTCTTAAAGGGGAGAGGAGTTATAATTCCTCTTATAAAGAGGGGAGGGGTCTCAATTCACCATAGAATAAATTCTTGTCACCAAAAAAAACACCCACATGCCAAATGTTGTTCTATTTGCTTGATTAGTTCTCGAGTTAGGAGGAAATTTGTATTTCATTTGTACAGGAGCCCCCCCTCTTAGAGTGGGGAGGGGTCCTAATTTACCGTAGAAAATTTTCTTGCCCTCGAAAACCTTCACATGCCAAATTTGGTTCCATTTGCTTGATTAGTTCTCGAGTTATGAGGAAATTTGTATGGAAGCCCCCCCTCTTAAAGGGGAGAGGAGTTACAATTCCCCTTATAAAGAGGAAGGGGTCTCAATTTACCATAGAATAAATTCTTGTCACCGAAAGCACCCACATGCCAAATTTGGTTCTATTTGCTTGATTAGTTCTCGAGTTATGAGGAAATTTGTATGGAAACCCCCCCTCTTAAAGGGGAGAGGAGTTATAATTCCCCTTATAAAGAGGGGAAGGGTCTCAAATTACCCTAGAATAAATTCTTGTCACCGAAAACACCCACATGCCAAATTTGGTTCTATTTGCTTGATTAGTTCTCGAGTTATGCAGAAACTTGTGTTTCATTTGTATGGGAGCCCCCCCTCTTAGTGAGGGGAGGGGTCTCTAACCATCACTAAAACCTTTCCTGGCCCCAAAAACCTCTACATGCAAATTTTCACGCCGATTGGTTCAGTAGTTTTTGATTCTATAAGGAACACAGGACAGACAGACAGACAGACAGACAGACAGACAGACAGACAGACAGACAGACAGAAATCCTTCTTTATAGGTATAGATATGCAAAAGTATCCACAACATCAATATTTTTTATGCTGATTCTATGTTCAAAAGGCATCTTTTTCATTAAAATGCATTATTTTGCCTTGAAAATGTCCGGAAGTTTCAGGTAGACGAGTTTAAACATACTTTCGCTAACAATTCAGTTAAAATTACGCATGCATGATGGTCGAATCCAAACCTTGTGTACGTTTATGATGGAATGATCCATATGTGATTCGGCCCTGCGGGCCTCGGATCAATTTCATGTTTTTCGACCAATTTCTAAACCTTTGTTATATATAGTATAACAAAGGTAAAAAGAAATGGGAAGTAATTCACCTAGCACCTAGAAACAACACTAAAACAACCTTTCCAACAATTTAAAACTATTGACAGTGAGATCACTATGCCATAAAACATGAAAAGAGCAATCGTAAAGTTGTGATGATAGCTCCAATACTGAATCACAAGAAGGGTATCGATAAAACCAAATCGTAAACATTGTATTGAATAAAATACTGACAAAATGAGTGTGGAACAGTCGTGATGGAAACAAGTAAGTTTATTGCACACGTTTTATTTTATTGTCGTCTCATTAAAAGTAGCATTTGAATTTTATCTGGATCAGTAATGGGAAAAACTGCTTCAAAAATCAGTACTTTCTATGTTTTTATTGCAAATTTCTTAAACTTTCTATACTGATTCGACCAAACCATACCTAAGGCATACCCATGAAGGGAATTGCGTTTTGAGTGAGTTTCAAGCTACATATAATAATTTTCTCTTTATTTCAGGATCTTTCCGATGGTAGTGGCTTCTTGTTATCTATAGTATAGTTCTCACTCAAAAGTTATAAATAGACTAAAAAATTGTAAAATAAAGGTGCTCTTGGTTTTCTAAACTGTTTTGAATCTACTGACTCGGAGTAATGGTACTCTAAATTTTGAGCTGTGATTCAAACTAGTTCCACTTTTTTTGTGAAAGCTAAATAGGTCGAGTACGCGGCTCAACGAATACATGCATACATTTTTGTAAACAATTGCAGTAGGTCCAGGATAGACGGATGAAAATCTCGTATATGACGCAGTGAAATTTCTATACGACCAACTAGAACCAACTAGAAGAACTAGTACCTAATCTCTAGAACATGAAAATTTGCTTCTCTAAAAAATGTAAGTTCCGAAATATTTTATCTGTTATCTGTCATTACAGTGCTGAATTGGGCAAACCTTGTCGGTTGGTAAATATGACCCATTTCAACAAAGACAAAATATGCAGCTGATTAACGTGCTCTGAACTGTTCTCTTCTGCTATGGATTTTAACGTAACAATTCAGAAATACTGTTTTCTCAATGCACAGAATTGCAGGTCGTATAGTTGAAGGTTTTATAGTTGAATACGAAATTCGGCTAACTGACATGACGCATTATTTCAACGAGAAAGCACATCTTTTGATACAAACATGAAATTTAACGAAAGCCTACGTACAAGTTACTTTAAAACGGGTTTGGCGCCCGGGTATAATCTTTCATAATATAGTTTCGCATTTATTTTTTAGATATTTGTTAAATAATACCCACTTACTAAGAAAATATAGCAAGTTTGTAAAATAAACATGTTTAAACCACAACATGAGAACTATGTATCCTGTTAGTCAGGCGTATCATTAACATTAATAATTAATATAATTAATGCGGTTCAGATATTGTGGTTTCAGTTTGCAGATATCACCAATTGTCAATAATTTTGATAATTTTCTAAGTTAGGCTTATTGCTATATTTTTGCTGGATACAGAATTTTGTATAGAGCATTTTTGGTAGGAAAAATTCAAAAATTTCAGCACTGACGGTGAACCAGAAACATACATTATGTTACTCCTCATTTATTCATAGGTGATCAAGCTGGTCACTAGATATTGAGTTTCGTATGAGTTTTTCTTGCATGGCAAGGTTGTACAATCACTTCAAAAGTCTATACGCCAACGACCCAGTTTGCTAAAATCACATGTTCGTCAATCACAGAGAAAAAAAGATTGCTGCAATACAGAAATGATTTTGCACTCGGTATAGATGGAAACAATATTCGCCACAAAAAAAAAAATTAAACTATACCAGATTAAAAAATCATGCTCGTGCTGTTTTGTTTCTTTTGATGATTTTTTGACTTTTATAGCCTATAGCTTAAATAATGTTTGGGAGTATATACTGCACCTATTATTATATTTTGAATCTAATAAAGAAAACCTTTTTTTTTTGATAATTTTATTCACTGAATCAATGACAGATGATAAAACTTTGATGATAGTTGGAATGTACCAGCTATTTTATCAGTTGAGCTTAAATATAAAAAAAATTCGGTCTAAGAAATGGCCAAGAAACTTGCATCTACAGATATCTAGAGTGCAAAATATTACTATGATTCATGCTGTTGGGCTGAAATACCTGTTATTTATTTTGAAAGACTTAAACGAAAGGCAAGCGGCAAACCTGTTTTTTTTTGTTTCATTGTGTCGCACATGTGGCAACCGAAATCTATGGTGCTTACATACCTCCATTCTAGAAAAGTACAGTAAATGCGGATTGGATTGGAGCGATTGCCAATCAATTGTCTACATAGGTATATAATGTTTGCAGCTTAACGAAACATAACTTCGGCTGACGTGTGAAAAAGGTGTGTAGTTCAACACATATTTGCTTGATAGGGCACGCTGACATTTAAAAATAGATGAAGCTTTGTGGGGTGGTAGCTAGAGAGAGATTACGTTTACTAATTAGTATGGAAATACAATGCAACAACAGCAAATATTAATTATTAAATATTGACAGTGCATAAATATTCATATTATCTTGTGCCCTTTTAAGTTATACATTATGATTGACTACACTGATTTGTAAAGTTGAAAGATTTAAATGGATTTCTTATGACAATAAATACTTACAATACGTTGTTAGTCCTAAATAAACCGTTAGGCCAATAATATGTTTCATCTTATTACGAATGCTAATTGAATTTTGATTTTATCATAAATCGTGCTCTTGCTATAGTTTACTAATAGGTCCAAAAACTGTCTCACTGTTGTTTGCACCACCGTATTTGCCCGCCTTTCGGATCACTAATGTGCGCGAAAATTTAACTAAGTGCTTTACAGACCAACGATACAACAGTCATTACCAAGACTATGACGACCGTAACGATACGAGCACAGCTAACGAGTTGCTACTACTGAAAACGCTCGGGCGGCACAAAATCGACTACCGCGATGTTCGATGTCTGGTTACGAATAAAACCGTATCCAAAGTCTCTTGACCAGTTTTCAACAATTCACCTTTTTAATATTTCTTCTGTTTCGTTTTTTCACCTATCAATCCACTCGGGTTTTATGCTGTCGGCTTAAAGAAACCAATCGCACTCGTTGACGTTGACGAAAATAAGTAAATGTCTAATAGACTAATCTCCCAGTTCGCTTCGAGGTACACTCGTGTAACGAACCTTCGTCGTGTGTTCGAATCTTGATTGGGAGAGATAGTTAGAATCAATAGGATCGTCATTAGCTCTGAAATGGTTCTGTACACTAACAGTTATGAATTTCTAACAACAGACTTGTCGTATAAAAGCAGCAGACGCTCATGTTGCAAAAACGGGATGTAGCACCGAAACTTTGCTTTGCTAATAGATTATTAGACTGACAGTGTCATAATTGAATATCGTTAATTTCGAGAAAGATCAATATTGACTGACAGACACACAATACCAAACTGGGAAGACTAATTTACTCGTTGCTGATGAGAACCATTCTACAACTATTAAAACCACCGGCTACCCGATGAAGAGGCTATATAACAAAATTATATCAATTTACTAATACATCCTGATATTTATCAGGATTCCTGTTCTTACACAAAAAATAAAGCACTATAAGTACGTTTGTTTTACAAATTCTTTTGTTGTTTACTACCACGAAGTAGATTCGTAAAATCAGTCCTCAATGTTTCGTATATGTAAACAAAGTTATATGTATTCACAAACTTATATTCGCACGAATTATTGTATTTTAAAAAATGCTTCGCGCATTATACGAATGTACGAAAAAGCGCACGATAAATACTATACCCGATACCTATCGGAAACAAGCGAAATCTTCCTTTTCCCTAAAAAAAGCTGACATAATCGGGAATCGGCTCGTTTGACATATTTTCGTAAGAACTACCGACAGCACCGCAAACCACAGAACCACAACAACATTATTTTTGCCTCAGAAAGCTTATAGCTTTACAGCTTCAGTAAATTATGCCAGTGTCTGCTAAGGAACGAAAAGCATAATCGATTTTATTGCTGCTTTAAGCAAAGCGCAATCAGGTTACCAGAGTGTACAACCTTACTTATAAATATAAACCCCTTCTGAAGAATGGGCCATTTAGTATTATAACGGTTTTAAAGAACTGCACATATGAGTTTAAAGGTTTTAAAGAGAGCACATTTGAGTTTTATGGAAAAATCGCATTTTTTAGGACCAGGTACTTGACTCTTTTTTCACTATCAAAGTTATGGCGGCATTTATGGCATAGAAATGATATTTACGTGCCTCACACATAAATGTTGTTTGTCAGATCAAATTGCAAAAAATTATGTAGTTTCACACATAAAGCGTATACGGAAATTTGCCTCAGTGTAGTGAATGAACTCGTCACTACCAAAATAATTTTGACGGATTGATCTGAAAAAAATCTTCACTCGGGAACATCACGTTGTTTTCTTTTTCGATTGGTGTGCTATGATGCCGATTTTGACTAATAGTTGCATTCATTTTCACCCTTGTTTCATCTACTTTAACATTTTACCTTTGTTATACAATATAACAAAGGTTTAGGAATTGGTCGAAAAACACGAAATCGATCTGAGGCCCGGAGGGCCGTGTCACATATACCAATCGATCAGGTTCGACGAATGAGCAATGTCTGAGTGTGTGTGTGTGTGTATGTGTGTATGTGTGTGCGCTTCAATTTTCAATCGCCTATTTCTCGGAGATGGCTGAACCGATTCGTCTGCTATAACTTTTATTTAAAAGGTATTTTTACCTAGTATATCACTATTAAATGGTTTCGTGGTCTGACTTTTAGTTTGAAAGTTATAAGCAAAAATGTGAAAATTACGTGACACGATTTTCTCCGGAACCACATAACCGATTTCATCGATCTTAGTACCAAATAAAAGCTCTTACTATTGCTAAACTTCACGCCAATTTTTATTGAAAACAAACAAGTGGTTTAAAAGTAATGCTTAAAAAACCAGTTTCGACAAGGTTCAAATGATCGCCTGTTTCTCAGAGATGGCCAAACCGATTTACGTGCTATTAGTTTCATTTGGCAGGTAATATAGCCGGATAGATCACTATTGAATGGTTTTTTGATTGGATGGTTAATTTGAAAGTTATGAGTAATTCAATACACCACACCAAAATTAACAATAATTTATAATGATTTTAACCAAGAAAAATAACCTAATTTTAATTATTTTAATATCAAACGAGAGGTTTTCACACTACGAATATATATGCAAAATTTCATAAGAATTGGTTTTGCCGGTCAAAAGATATTAACCCTCGAACACTCGCGCCAACTTTTATAACACAGTTACTCGCGCGCACAATAGCCCAAAACCAAATGTACGTGCGCACTAGAGTTTTGACTAGGAAAACTTAGTTTTAAGTTTATCGAACCTTTGGAAGAGTTTCTTGAAATTGAAAGCTCTATCGCCTGGTAGAATTTAAATTTTAATTAATCCCCCTAAAAGTGAAATAAAAAAATTATTTTCCTTCAGTTTCAATATAACACATTGATGTGTTCTGCAAAGTTTTAGAGCATATTATTACAAGAAATTTTGCTGAAGACAGTAACCTTCTATCTCTTCAACGAAGAGATCTTATTTATTGTATATGAATTTGAAAAATCAGTTGTTCCATTTTAGCTCTTTTTGTAATTGTTGTATGACTTTTTCATGTATTACAAAGTTGTATAAATAATAAAAATACACAACTTTGCTGAACATAGTATACCTCTATGTTTCCTTGTTTACGAACTGTAGAACTTTGATTATAAAAAATACCCTGATTTTGACCCCGAATTACTCGACTACCAACAGACGGATACATTTAAAACATTTTACATTGGCTGGTAGTTTTGCTGCACACAGACACCATTTTTCCATATGAAGAAACGAAAGAAAATTCCAGTTGGGGCCAATTGCGGTACACCTCACATGCTACTTGCTTCGTTTCTGTGATGTCGGTTTATGCTAATCTATTTTCCTAACAATTTAAAGTAATAATGCATTGAATAATTCTGACATTTTGCTCATAACAAGTTTATTGAAGAATATATGTTAGTATATACGTAATATACGATTTGTTACTATATAACAATATGGCATTCAAAAACCTACATATGGTGTACAAAATACAACAACGTGAGTAACCGAAGGTTCATAAAAATTGATGAAATTTATTCAAGAAAACTTTATTGTTGTGAATCAAATAGAATGGCGTTACAGGAAATTATGCATAGTTCAAAAACCTATTAACTAGACCTTTACTACGCAATGTATATGTTAAAGAATAATATTTCATCCTACAACTTACTTTTACTTGCACTTACCCTCATTAGTAACAACTTACTCAGCAATTTCATGAGAAAAGAAACCATCAAAATTTATAAGTGCTTCTATTTGTTTTAAATTTTGTAAACTTATTCAATTTCCAAAAATTTCATGTAAACCAAACGTGTCGATTTCTATTTCAAATTGCAAGTAAGACGGTATAACAAAGGTTCCTTTCACCACTAGGTGGATTAAATCAGGTTTTTGAATTTAGTCCTAAAAAATGCCATTTTTTCATAAAACTCAAATGTGCGACTCCTAAATCGAGTCAGCCGTATGTTGACGCCATATAAAATTTTTGTTGTGACACCCTAAGCTATCATTTGCGGGGTGATCCCACAGGTTTTCTGTGTAACTATTTATGTATTTAACAGACTAGACCGAGAAAATGAAATACTCCGGAGAAAACGGTAGGGTCCCAAATTTATTCATGCACAAATCCGGAGTGATTCGCGATTGGGGCTCAACTAGCCAATTGTAAACAAATCGTTTTATTACACCATCAGCCTTAAAAAGACTGATAATATCCTTGGCAAGAATCATTTCTTCTGTTTTAATCGTTAGAATTATTTAAAACAAGTTTTTTGTAATGGGCGATAGAAGTGTTTAACGGGAAATTAGCAGTCATTAACTTTTCGTCGGAGAGCTCAATTTCGGAAGCAGTTTTAGGCCCAAAAGCGGGGTTCTGTTTGCTAAAATGTAAATACTGCATTCTTCTTGCCAATCTGAACACAGCGAATATATTTTCTTGAAAAGAATTTTTGTTTCAAACAAAAAAACTGCTTTTGAAATTGGCAGAATCGATGACTGCTAATTTCACCTTAATCAAAACAAAAGACAATTTGCAGTTTAGCCCCTTTCATTGTTACAGGCTTATTTGCAAATCGTTTTGTAAACAGGCGATAGTAAAGAGCGAAATTGCGTTGTTTTCAAAACACAAGCGCATTGTAAACAGGCGAAACTAAATAAAAAAATCAAAACAAGGCGAAACAGGGCTGGGCGAATCTCATTGTCAAAATGCTTTGAGGAGCATTCCAAGGGGTTCAACTATAAAACTTAGATTTTGAGCTTGAATGCACAAATTCCATGCAGTATTGTTGTGAAATTATAAGATTGATTTATTCTACACCTATGTATGTCTTTAAACTTGATTTTTGTAACTTTTATTTAAATTATTACTAGAGAATGTACTGGCAAATTATCACAGTGATATTCCTCATTGTTTACACTTTGCTAGTTGCGCCCTTATCGCGAATCACTCCGGAAATATCTGTGTTTATGGCAGCTCTGGTCATCATAGAAGGCGGAATAGATTTACCCGGAGAATTTGTCCTTTAGCAATTGCTCCTATCTATTCATATAGCGGAGGAAGTCTTTAAAAGTGCAAAGTTGAATTAATGAAAAATCTTTTGTTAATTGTTCGCCCAATTGACACCCATTGCACGTTCTTAACCATATTTTACGTGTAACATGAACTAAACTGTATACATTGGGGAAGGGCGGTAAAGACGGGTACCTTAAGGTTAAGACTCAATATTATTGATTGATAGCAATTTTCATGCAAACTGAACCGTTAAGTCTCTATTTAATATACCAGAAAACCTCTTCCAAAATGTACACTTTTTTGCCTTTCTACTATATAAACATATAGTATAAAGGTGTCGACCTTTTCGCGTGCGTAATGGCGGCTAGTGGGTACAACTTTCGTTAGCATGCCTTTGGAAACTTTATTCACGACAAGGTGATATTTTCAGCCTTAATTGTTGTTGTAGAACTTTCAAGCATACGTGAGCGGAGTTCCCAAAAGCAAATAAACATTACCGAAAGCTGTACCTTCTAGCCGCCATTAAGCGCGCGAAAAGGTGGATAGAAATCACTTGGAAAACCGGAAATCGAAAGAAGGTCCTGCGGGCCGAATGTCATATATCATTTGACTCAGTTTCGAAAACTAAGCATTTTCTGTGTGTGTGTGTGTGTGTGTGTGTGTGTGTGTGTGTGTGTGTGTGTGTGTGTGTGTGTGTGTGTGTGTGTGTGTGTGTGTGTGTGTGTGTGTGTGTGTGTGTGTGTGTGTGTGTGTGTGTGTGTGTGTGTGTGTGTGTGTGTGTGTGTGTGTGTGTGTGTGTGTGTGTGTGTGTGTGTGTGTGTGTGTGTGTGTGTGTGTGTGTGTGTGTGTGTGTGTGTGTGTGTGTGTGTGTGTGTGTGTGTGTGTGTGTGTGTGTGTGTGTGTGTGTGTGTGTGTGTGTGTGTGTGTGTGTGTGTGTGTGTGTGTGTGTGTGTGTGTGTGTGTGTGTGTGTGTGTGTGTGTGTGTGTGTGTGTGTGTGTGTGTGTGTGTGTGTGTGTGTGTGTGTGTGTGTGTGTGTGTGTGTGTGTGTGTGTGTGTGTGTGTGTGTGTGTGTGTGTGTGTGTGTGTGTGAGTGTGTGTGTGTGTGTGTGTGTGTGTGTGTGTGTGTGTGTGTGAGTGTGTGTGTGTGTGTGTGTGTGTGAGTGTGTGTGAGTGTGTGTGTGTGTGAGTGTGTGTGTGTGAGTGTGTGAGTGTGTGTGTGTGTGTGTGTGTGTGTGTGTGTGTGTGTGTGTGTGTGTGTGTGTGTGTGTGTGTGTGTGTGTGTGTGTGTGTGTGTGTGTGTGTGTGTGTGTGTGTGTGTAACGCTTTCAATCTCACTTTTCTCGGAGATGGCTGGACCGATCTTAATGTTCTTAGTCTTAAATGAAAGGTCTACGTGTCCCATAGGTTGCTATAGAATTTCATACTGATCGGACTGTTAGTTCAAAAGTTATGTATAAACATACGAAAAATATAGGCCTTTATTATCTCATAGGTCCCTCAACTGATTTGAACAAAACTAATTGCATATGAAAGGGGAGCCTTTCAAAATCTCAACTTCCAACTATTTATGATGAATGGGCTTGTGGTTTGAAAGTTAAATAAAGAAATGTGATATAAACGTATTGAAAACATATTGTTGTTACATTTAAACATTAATTCAATGGCAAATACTTTACAATTTATTATTATTACTATGTTATTATTGTTATTGTTAAAATCGGATGATTCCTTCAAAAGTTATTCAAAATTTAACACTTAAGCACTGTATATTAAAACTTTCAAAATGTGCAAAGCCAAAATATATCAATCAAGGGTCGATTGTATAATGTATGTATGTATGTATGTATGTATGAAGTTATTATGTTTTTAAAAATGCATATCTCAAAACCTACTTATTTGTTCAAAATGACGTCAAAGAAAGAGTTGTTCAAAATTAAGTGTATTTTCAATAAAAAATTACACTGAAAGAAAAAACTTCAAAATTTCATGAAAAATTATGATAAAAATCATAAAATGAGTATTATCTCAAAACATGTTCCCTCAGATTTGTCTCATATTTTTTAAAGATTGCCTAAATTATATTCTAAAATCTGGTGAAGAGCTATTGAAAAGAAACTTTTTTTCAAATCGAATTAAAAAGCGTTTGGTAACACTGCCGTTAAAAAAATAATATTTTTTAGGATTTCTTGGTCAATTTTCTTTGGAAATGTGAAGATGATTATTTCTTAAACCAAATATTTCCGGAGATATAAGCAAAAGAAAATAAGTGGGTTTAACAAAAATTTCTTTTCCGTGAAAAGGAAGTGCTCCCATTAACCGTGGGGAGGACCAACCGGTGCCAATTTTGGGTTTTTGTTTTTTGACCTAAAACGAATAGTCTGATAAAATTTGCTTTAAATGCGTAAAGTTCGAATACATGGTTCTCGGATACCTCACGTAGAATTACCCTAGGACATAAATTTTAGATTTTAACATTAACTTGAATTAACAATAACTTAAGAACGGCTGGGCCTAAAAAAACTTTATATGACATATTTTGTTCAAAATTATATGTAGAATTTGATTTTGTTTGAGCTTAATCAAAAGAAAGTGGGTATTTTCGAAAAATTTGTCATATTTTAACGATTTTTTTTAAATTCGAAGGAGTGCCCGCATCGATAACACTTCACATTTTAGAGCATAATTTAGGCTATATATTAAATATTGGCCTCATTTCTAAATACGTCCATTTGAACAGTACGTTATCCAACACTTCGGTAAAATTTCATTTCAATTAAAAATAGTCGAAACAAAAATGGCTCTTTTTCCAGGGTTTAAGCAGGAAGTGCTCTGAAACATTTCAATCGTAATTTTCTTCTCTTACTGTTACCCGCAATCGGAAATGTTTGTGGCACTTTGGCTTTTGAATTATTGATTTACTACAGGGTGCTCCACTTTTTATGTCGGTATGTAAACGCTGTATAACTTTCACATTTACCAACCGATTTCTTTCATTAGATATAGCGTTTCCAAAGCCATTTCAGTACAATTTTCGCCATGTATCGCTTCACACCGAAAGAACGCGCTGAAATACGGCCAACAGTCGCTCGAATAGTTGACGCTGAGCCTAATTTTTGGAATACAATTTTGATGACTGACGAGGCCAATTTCAACCTCTCTGGCGGTGTTAATAAGCAAAATTGCCCCATTTGAGGAACGGAGAATGCTTACGAGATTCACGAAATGCCCTTGCATGACCGGAAAATAACTGTGTGGGCCGGGATTTGCGCCAAATCCATATTTTTTCAAAGAAAATGAAACTGTCGATGGAAATCGATATCGGTGGATGTTGCATCATTATGTCTGCCCACGAACGCGCGAAAAAGGTCTAGAAGGTTACTGGTTTCAACAGGATGGTGCACCATGCCACACTGCGAATTCAACAATTCAATTTCTGCAACGAAAATTTCCGGGACGTCTGGTGTCAAAAAGAGGCGATATTGACTGGCCACCCAGATAACCTGGTTTAACCCCCCCCCCCCAACCCCCTCCCGGACTTCTTTTTGTGGGGTTATCCGAAAAGCAAGGTTTACGCCAACCAGCCACAAACTATTGACGATCTCAAGGCAAATATTCGTATGGAAATCGACGCTGTGCTCAAAAAGGTAATGGAAAACGCGGAAAAAAGCAGTCAATTTGTAATTTCTAATAAAGGTGGTCACTTAATTTATACTGTTTTCAAAAACTAAACCAAGAAAATTTTAGGGAACCAAACTAAATAAAAATGCATTACTAATAGAAATCGGTGGTTTTTTCTTAAAGTTATTCAATGTTTTCATACCGACATAAAAGGTGGAGCACCCTGTACATATATTCATTCTGGAGTTTTGTAAGGAAAATACAATAGTTACTCGCAGTAAATTGAAATTTAAAAATATGGCTAACTGAATTATAGATACATATTCAAATACTAAGAAATAAAAAAATGATCTAGTAGAAAGGCCAGATCACGCCGCTAGGTGGATTAATTCGGGTTTTTAATATTATAAACACTACGTATAAATCAGAGTTGCTGCGCATGGCGGAAAAGACGGACACTTGTTATGGGAAAGACGGACACTTACAAAAAGGTGTCACGCGTCGTCGAATTATCAGTATTAATAAAGATTAACGTATTTCATCATGTATTTAGGAAAGAATTGGTTTGGGAAAACCCCCTTCCCGATTCACCCTTTGAGCGAAGAAATAAAATGGTTCCCTTCAACATTTTAATAGGTGACGAATTGATGGTTTCTAAAAGTTGGCCTATTCCAACTGTTATATGACTTCTGATTATTTTTATATTTATAATATGTAAGTATTTGCAATGTTAAATCGTTGTTAGGCAAAATGAGTTCTAAATCTTTGTGTCCGTCTTTCCCTACCTTTGGGTGTCCGTCTTTCCCGACTTGGATACCATTTTTTCAAACTTCAATAAAAAGTTACTGAATATTCAAAAATTCATAGATGACAATATCAGCAGTGTATGGCATGTGAACTACAAAACAAACAGAAAACTATTATAACTCAAGTGGTATATCGAAATATTTAAGATATAATGGTTTGTTACATACGAAAGGTAGAAGTTCATTACTAGTTGAGTTGATACAATTTCATTGTATATTTGTAAATATATCTCTGCTTAAAAGTAAAATACTTATGAGTTCTATTTGTGTTAGCCTTATAAAACTAGAATTCTTGAAACAGGTTTTAATTCTCTGTTTTGTCCGCTTCATTATACCACTCCTCGCTAAAATGAAAAAGGAATCAAAACTGTCATTATTCATTTTCAAGAACGCAGATTTTGCTTAAATTTGGAAGTTAGTTGTACATTACTGTACTATACATTACTGTACACTGTGCATTACAGGAAGTTTCTTTGAAAAAGTTTACGTTTTACTTTTCAACAAGTGGTTAAAATGTTATAGTTACTTACCACCCTGGCACGTTTTCTGGTGCATCGCATCGTTGGAGATCTTCATTATAAACCGAACCTTCATCGCAGGTACCCTCTCTCGGTTCAATACCATTAAGGCATATATAAAATTTTGCACAATCCTCAGGATGTGGGAAGTTAGGATGCGTGACTATTTGCCCATTTTTATCCATTTTTTTGAAATTTTTTGGACATTGGAACCCATCTTGCAGTTTTTCTGTGAATGCGGAAATATGACTTATTTCCATTTCATTATACGTTCATAAATAAATAAATAAATAAATTATACGTTCATAGAACTTACTATTAGCGTTGCTACCACAGTCTACACGGTTTGCCATATCTGGCCAAACACATGTACCGGTTTCCGAATCAAAGTGTAGGCCAGCCACACATGTCATTTCCAGTTCGCGACCATTAATACAGTTGTAGAATACATTGCATATCGTCGAGTCTGGGTGTGGAAAGAATCCATTTTGTCTAGGGCATACACCAACTGGTTTTGGTGTTTCTGAAATAGTTTGTACGCGATACATGGCATTCGTTTATACTAGAAAACGATTATTACGCAAAATACTCACGCAGTTCTTTTCTGTTTCCACAATCAACGTTAAAAACTTGATCACATTTGTTACTTAATTTACTACTTGGACTGAAAACAAGCCCATCAGGACACAGCTTTTCTTTTACATTTCCGTTGTTGCATTCATAATATTTATCGCATTGGTAAGGATCTTCGAATTGGCCGTCTTCACGTGGGCAGGTGAACTCGAAATAATCCTCATCATCTACAGCATCTATTCAATTAATCGAATATTAAAAAAATATTGGTCAAGATGTATGATAAATTTCAGTATTTTAAATGGGTTATGCAGATGCAGAGTGGACTTTACATAATAAACCTCTGAAGAAAATTATTTCCATAACCAGTTTATAGGAAGGTCAGATGAGATATAACGGTTTGATCATAACTTTTCTATCATATGTGTTGCTGTACTTACTACAAGCGGTAAAGATTAGAGCAACCATCAAGAGTGATTTGCACATGTTGTTCAAATTGACTCTACAAGGATCTCTCTTTCTTTCTCTTTCACTGCCTTGATGTAAAGGAGGGGCTGCGGACTGATCACTGCAAATGTTTTTACCAGACTAGCGTTCGCAGTTGATGAGTCTCTTTCTTTTTGTTGATTTGGGCACCCCTTCCTTATTATAACAACTACATATGCCTGTTCTGCTCGTGCCAGATTACCGGTAACATTACAGCATGGTACAGCGTGGAACTGCAATGCATTAGTAAGATGTTGAGATTTGGATTTCTGAAGCTGTGTAGCGTGTATTTTACGTTGGTCGAAATTCCTGATCACTTATTTTAATACTATTCCAAGACGAGTCGAATATATTGCCGAAATAAGAGAATAGAGGGAAACGCCATTGTTTCGTTCCTTTATTTTTTATTTTTGTAGTAGGTAAATTATCGTTATCATTATACCGTGAGTAATTTTTGTTTTGTTTTGATTATAGTCACTTTAATAGCTTGGGTCATTCGTGACTTTCTGTGAGGCTGGGATTTGAACCCGGGTCCTCGGCGTGAGTGACGGGAATGTTAAATTGTTTTTGTACATCTTATTTGTATTTTACTCACTTTTCCAACTACTGGGACTATATTGATTCTGTTGATTTTTATAATAATAAACGTTTGAATACAATCATTTCTTACCCAAAAAGGTTCAAAAAATTGTTTGGTCATGATAGGAAGTATACAAGTACAAGGATAAAGTAATCAGAAAATATTCTCTATTCTAACTTGAACTAAACTATAACTGAATTCACGATGGTTTCGATAGCTAGTAAGGCTGCATAACGCCTTTGTATGACTTTTAAAGTAATTGGTTCATCTTTTTCGACTTACAAGCAAATATATGTGTCATAAAAGAAAATAAATGCAAATGGATTCTATAAAAACCTGACCCTCAAAATTTATCAAAAAACTGTGCAACTTATCGACTTAGTTCATCCATCTCCTCCTAGCATTGCGAAAATGCTTTTCTCTCGATTCTAGGGAAGGCAAGGTTTGAGGGATCAACTTGGACCCTAAGAAACAAAGAAAGATCTGAAAAAATCTAATCAATATGTTTTTGCTCAAAGTTCGAAATGTTACGGCAATGAAAATGCACTTTAAAACACCAGCTTTGCATAAATCGGTTGCTAGCGTCACTATGTAGCTAAATGTGAGGAAAGTTTTTGTATGAATGCATTTATGGCACCGTAATTATCAGAAGAGAGGGACTCCAAAGAGAGTCTCTCAATGTTACTTTAGGTCCTTTTGAAAAGTTACGCAAGAAGGGTATGAAATGGGGAAGGCAAATGAGGAGCGTCCAATATAGCTCTAGCTATCCCAAGCCCCTACCTAGCGCCTCCACGTGGCCATACCCGGTAATGCTCTATTGAGTAGCCAAGCTAGGAGGTGCGATACTGTGTGGTTCCCGGCTGCCTGATCTCATAATCGAGGTTTTGGGCAAACGGTGGAGCCACACGATCTGGTAAGCATAATATAAGTTATTTTAATTATTTTTTTCGTTTTAGCTTATGGAGCATTTACTGCTTTATAGAGAAAACTTTGGCCAATACGAGTGTTAATACTGCACATGGATATTGGATACCAGAAGAAAAATTAAATTAATTATTAGGAGCACTTATGGAAACTAAAAGGACGCAACTCTATTCCATTCGAAGGACTGTTGGTGAGATTGTTCTATTTTTACCCATATATACCACATATCATAAATAAACTAGAATCAGGAAGAGGGAGGGACCATCAGAGCACTTGTTTGAAGCGGTGGGCCTAGGGAGAGTGAAACAGTCAACTTTCTAGGGTTAATCTTGGCCCGATTAACAACACATCGTGGATAATGAGCGGACTCTTCTGCCCATCTGCTGGAGTCATTCTGCATTAAGACGGTTTATTCAACGATTGACTCAGGTGACTTAGCCCTTGGAAGGAGATTCTCTAAATCCCTGGTACGTGTAAGTGATGTTGCTTATCGACCAATTCCCTTTTGGCCCTTCATACAAGAGTTGGGAAGCACGACCTAGGCTCATTGCTATGAACGGATGTTCTGCTAAGGCAGGTGGTAGTACCATATATTCATATATTCATTTTGAAAAGTTGCGCAAGAATTCTGTGGTTTGCTTTCAATGCTCGTGTCCGCGATTTATACACTCTTAAATGATTCTACCTGTAAATAGGTCGGATTTAGTTAAAGCTACGTTGAAACTACTCAAAATGCCCTTAAAGTGCACAAACTCAAACTTTGGGTAAAAATTTCAACCAATTTTGGCTACTTGCTACCGATAATTGAATTATTCTCTATGACAAATAACGCAATTTTAAGTTCCTACTACCAATTTTTTGGTTGAAAAACTACTCAAAATCTGAGTTTGTACACTTTAAGGGCATTTTGAGTAGTTTCAACCTAACTTTAACCAAATCCGACCAATTTACAGGTAGAATCATTTAAGAGTGTACACTGCATACAATTCCAGCGTACGATTCTGAAGAGTAGAATGAATATTTTCTCCAGAGTAGAATGAATAATTCTCAAGAATATTTCTCTTAAATCGGAGCAAGTAGCCTCACCGGCAGCCAGTCAACCGATCTGCCCTACGTGTATAAGTTTACGGCCCTATCCAACGGGCAATCCACCCGACCAGCAAGTACAGTCTACATTATCCAACAACTGGTTTCCATTATTTTATTATCAAACGGGTGGTTTTAACTTACTCACTTTTTTGCTTAGGTTTTAATACTCCGAATATAAATGCGAAATTTCATAAGAATTAATTAATGTGAATTCATAATCAAAAGTTATTTAATAAAAATTTGATGAATTTTATGCAAGAAAACCTCATTGATATCAAAATCAAATAAAATGTGTGTAGAATGTGCGAATTTAGTATTTATTAATTATGATTTCAACCGACTCGTTGTCTAAATGAAATATGTTGTAGCTGGGAAAAGCCAATTTGAATGTGTGAAATCTCGCAAAACTTTTGAAAAGGACCTAAGTAACATTGAGAGTCTCTCTTTGGCGTCTTCTGATTATTACGGTGACATAAATGCATTCCAACAAAAATTTTCTTCACGTTTAGCTAGATAGTGACGCTAGCAACCGATTCATGCAAAGCTGGTGTTTTAAAGTGCATTTGCATTGCCGTGGGAGGTGAAAGAGAAGAGGCACAAAGAGAATCTCTCATTGTTACTTAGGTCCTTTTGAAAAGTTCCGCGAGAAATGATAATTGGGAGCATAAAACAACCCGGTAACAATGTGACAGCTCCCATACTAATCAAACGTTCCTAAAACTGCTGGTTCATGGTTCACGACAGATGTTTGAAAGCGGCCTAAATATCGAAGAAAGAGTTTATTATCATTTGTTTTGGCAAAAAATCCCTTGTGCATATAAGATCTGAATTGATTTATTATTTCAATAGAGTATTTTACGAACTGACAACATTATGCCAAGTACCAAAACGTTTCCGGGGTAATAACAATAGCAGCATAAGTGGTTCTTGCTCTATTGCTCTATTTGGTTCTGTCATGTAACAGATTTTTTTTGTACAAGTGCAACGATCTCTATTGCTTGAATTAACTCTTGAATTTTGCTTAACTTGTTCTGTTAATGACAAAATCGATCCAGCAATCATGAAAGAGCCTTTCATTTTAAATTGCGCAGCGGATAGCTTTCAATGAAACACGCAATATTTAAATACTTTAGAGCAGACAACTCGTACACAAGAGTGACAATCTTGTAATAAATACCGCTTTTTAACTTGTAAACAAATCAATCAAACAACCCACCAACAATTCAAACAGTTTTACCGAAAACATGAAACAATGCTGAAATAATCAATACGCACTTTTCAAATCGTTGTCCAGACAGTTTTTTGCGTTCACATTTGACGTAACAAAAATTAACATTTCCTTTGGAAATCGAAGGTGCGTCAATTTTGATCGGCACGTAAAAACGATCGTCGCGACATTTTTGACACTGGCGGGTGTTATGGGAAACTATTAATAACTGTCACTTTGTTACGGGGTAGGCATAAAATTAGGATTAGACTACTGTGGGGTATGGGTTTCCCTTTTATGGAACAGTCCCTTCGTTGCGTCGATAGTGAGTTTACTTATGGTTATTATTTCACCCCTGCTGCAAGCAAGATCACATTAGACACATTCCAGCGTTACGGGACATTATCCCTACTATGCAGATCGGCTCCTGTATCATTAAATCCCTGGCATTCTAGTGGAAAATGAAGTACTCTTTTAACAACTATTTTACAAAGTATTTGCCAAAAATTTGGTGACACCGGGGGTGATTCATAGGGTAACAATGGGTGCTAATTGTGTCCCGTAACGCTGGAATGTGTCATTAGAGTGTTTACATGAACTCTCTCTCTCTCCGCTCTCTCAATCGATCTGGGCACTTGGGCCTTCACGAAGCAGACTCGGCCTCTTTCCATATCGGACCGTCGAGCAGACAGGACGGATTAGTAAGTAGCTCTCGGTGGCGGTACACCACAACTACTTAGTATAAGAGTGCGGCAGTAGTGTAGTAAATAAAACATTCGGATGAAAGAGCATGGGTGCGATTCCCTTCTGCCATTTCTCAATATATTTTTGGCACATAAATTGAATTTTTCTAGTTCATCAATTTTATCATTTTTCGCACCAGACACTTCCGGACTTTCCAAGAAAGAAAAAACAAATTGAATGACATTACAGATAATTCTGCATACTGAAGTTTTAAAGAAATTATGCATACTGAAAAGTTCGTAAACAGACACTGATGAAGCCTACAAGTCGTAGGTGAAATACGTATCTGTCAGTAGAATTTAGTTGGAATAGTTTTCTTTTTATTTTGTTTCAAATTATTTCATTATTATCGAAAGCCTATAAACCAGACCATCAACAGGTTATGTAAATGTTAAAGATCAATATTTCATCTTACAAGTTACTTTTAGTTGTACTTAATCAAATCAACAATAAATTACTTGTACTTACTCTGCAATTTCATCCAAAAAGCATGTATCAAAATTTCAAAGAGCTCCGATTTTGTTGAAACTTTGGGAAATATGGCAAATAAGGCACATTTCCGAACAAACTAACGTAGCTGATCAAAGCCTAGTGCGAGTGATGTGCGTGCGCGTTTCGGGGACACTCTCAAGTTCATTCGAATCGCACAGAGAGTTGCGGCAAGAGGATGGATTATTATTCAATATCGCTATTGAAGGTGGAACGATCTTCAGGAAGAGTAGCCAACTCCTAGCCTACGTAGACGGCCTCGACATTATTACTAGAAACCTTGGGACGGCAGAGGCAATCTAGGCCAGACTGAAAACGTAGGCTAGGAGGAGAGGGTTACCAATCAATGCGTTTAAAACCAAATAAATGGTAGAAAAAGGCTCCAGAGCAAGCAACGTTTGTCTCCCACGGACAATGACTATTGACGGTGATGAACTGGAAGTGGTTGATGAATTCGTTTATTTGAGATCACTGGTCACCGCCGACAATAATACGAGTAAGAAAATTCAATTCAACGACGCATTCAAGCTGGAAATCGAGTCAACTTTTCCCTCCGCAAGACGCTTCAATCATGGAGCATTCGCCGCCGAACAAAATTGACGATGTACAAAACGTTAATCAGACTGGTAGTTCCCTACGGAATTGAGACAGCCACTTTGCTTACGGAAGACATACGTGCACTTGCCGTATTTGAACAAAAGGTGTTGCCTATTTTTGGCATTTTTGGAACGGGAGTTCCGCAAGGTGCCATCCTCAACCCAACGCTTTGGAATGTACAACAGTGTACTGAATCTGAAATTGTCTAGAGGTTTATTTATCATCGGCTATGCCGTCTAAAACACTTGCGACCGAGGCGATAAGAATGATTGAAAACTGAATGCGGGTGAAGCGTCAAATAGCCCACCACAAAACAGAGGTTCTGCTAGTCTGTAATGGTAAAACCGCTTTTGCGCCAGAAACCAGTGTCGGAGAGTACGGTATTACCTTAACGTGTGTGTCAATCATCTTAGAGTGATGCTTGATGACAGACTTAACTTCAACCTGCTACCAAGTCCTTGTGGTGCAGCCGTCTGCCCAAAATCTCAGTTTTGAGATCAAGCATCTGGGAACCACGCGGCATCGCACCTCCTAGCTTAGTTAATCAATAGAGTATTACCGGATATGGCCGTGTGGAGGCGCTAGGTAGGAGCCTGGGCTGGCAAAAGTAATGTCGCTTTCTCCCCATTCCCCATTTCATACCCTTATGTGCCTCCGCTACACGCTTTCGCTCAAAAACGTCAAGAGCTCATCGGTTGCTCTCTTTCAACATCCATGCTTTGTGACCATAGAGTACCACCGGGAAAATTGACGTCTTATAGAGCGCGAGTTTTGTACGGAGTTGTAGGCTACGACACCTTAGCTGGCTACGTAAGCCATAGAAGCCCCTGTTGGCAGCCGCTATCTGTCTTTTTACTACACGGCTCACATCGTTGTCACATGTCACTAACATACCAAGGTAAACAAATGGGGGGAGTTTAAATCCCGCAGCCTCATTCCATTTCTTTGCGCCTTTGCTATCTCAATCATAATCAATATATATGAGTGGGTTGAAATTTGTCGTATTTAAATTTTGGTGGTATTTGCTCTTATGTAATAGCTATTTGTCCTGCAAAACCAATAAAGTAGAAAAAGACAGCAATTCGATAGCTCTCACTTCAAACCCTCTAACTTCACAAACGAGTCCGATGTCTCACCCGCTATCCTGACGTTTTAGTTTGAACCATCAAGGGTAGTACCTAGTACGTATCAGCATAATCAGTTTTGTTTCTCATTCCGTTTAACTGAATCGTACACTCTTAAATGATTCTACCTGTAAATAGGTCAGATTTAGTCAAAGCTAAGTTGAAACTACTCAAAATGACCTTAAAGTGTACAAACTCAAACTTTGGGTAAAAATTTCAACCAATTTTGGCTACTTGCTACCGATAATTGAATTATTCTCTATGACAAATAACGCACTTGTAAGTTCCTACTACCAATTGTTTGGTTGAAAAACTACTCAAAATCTGAGTTTGTACACTTTAAGGGCATTTTGAGTAGTTTCAACCTAGCTTTAACTAAATCCGACCAATTTACAGGTACAATCATTTAAGAGTGGACATCACTTTGAAATCTTTAAACAAATGGTGAATCTGCAAGTTGAATTTCAAGAATTTATTGAAGATTTGTCGCAAGGTGAACATTTGGTCCGTCGTGGAGCGTCCCTCTCAAAACCGCACTAAAGTATCATAGTGTGTCAGTCGTCAACATAACATTATCTCTCTAAAAGAATTAATAAGGTTCCCCCGGGGCAAGTGGGAATACGGGGTAAGTGAGAATGGAGCTCATAACTCGCTTCAATCTCATTTTCTCAAACTAATGAAAGTAATGAATGATACGAATCCAACGCATACATTAAACTTATAGACTATTTTTATTGGAATTCCAAAAACCAAAATAGGACTTTAAATTTGAGCGACATTTTAAATTTGCGAGTAAGTTCCCGAGTTTCAATATCCACAATAAAAACTGTTGTAGATGCATTGTTTCTACTACAAAACTTAATGTAAATTTTTTACGAGTTGGACGCACCTTTTGATAAATAATATTTTGGTCGCTGGTTTTTGTAAAGGTACACGTTTTTCTGACAGCAGGTAAACATCCTAGCAAACAATTTGGTGTGTAAATCTCAGTTGCAACTGAAAAATACAAAACCATATCCGAACGAAAAAGTTGTATTTTATACCATATAAGACCAGTACCCAAGTACCCAAGTAAAGGCAATATACGTGCAATAATTTTGATAGTAATTTGTAATTCTATCTAGTCTTCTAAATAGCGATTTTTAGAACACGCAACTTAATACTCCCCTATATACGATTCAATTACAACCGTCTATACTGCTTTATAATTCACAGTCATAAGTTGTATAAGATGGCATGCACGACTGTTAATTGTTTACATTGCATTGACATACGCTAATCGTTATACAATTCCAATGTAAACTTGATAAGCATACGATTTAAAGAGCACTTTTTAATACGATCTTGTGTTATCTGGGATAATTAGTGTATTAACAACCCGGAAAAAATAACCATAACTCGAAGATAAAAATTATTGTAACAGTAGGATACAAAATACAGTAAAAACAATAAAGTTTATCGTCAGAAAAGATAACCAACCATCAAAATTATTGTTGTCCACCATAACTTTCATGGTTTTGAGAGATTCTGCCATAACAATGAAGGGTTGTTAAGTATCTTAACATTAAAAAAATTTAGTTTTTCGCGAACAAAAATTTTTATTCACAGTAAAAGTTATCGTCCTTTTATGATAATTTTTTGATGCGAAAAAACAAAATATACCGCCATCCGGGGTGAGATTGTGCCACGGGGGTGAGATTGTGCCAAAAACCAAAAATGTTTATTTGTGAAAATTTATTATATCTACAAAAACTGGTGACTTAAATTTAAAATGATAATGAACATAACATATTTATTAGTAACTTAGAATGGAACACAGATAATATTAGCAAACTATTTAGCCTAAACAGGGTTTCAAAGTTCGCGATCAAAAATACTCGGAAATAACACTTGTAAAAAATGTCCCGCATAAACCAACCCAAACAAGAAATCGCATCAACTTGCTATTTTGAAGATATAAACTAACCATTTACAATGTATTGAAAAGTTATTATGTGTTGAATAAGTTTTGATTACGAAAATAATATTTTTCGAAATTTTGTACTTTTCGAGCTTCACGGGGGTGAGATTGTGTCAAGCCATAACGATCGATCCAATTTGTGAATTTCACATACACAACTAGTACACTCACATTCTTAACTATTGAGCACAATATTTTGACAGATTAGATTGCATTATCCATTTTGGAGCAAACAGCATCATAGGTCTGCTAAATAATTTAAACTAATTTTTACTTCTTCTCTGGAAATTTCAGATACTTTGAATAAACACTTTAATATAAGACGAATATATTATACCGTGTATAAACTGCCAGTTTTAAAGAGGGGGAGGGTGGTGGGATAGGCCACATGTTCTGCGGCCGCGGGTTCTCGAACGAAGTAATGGTTTTGTTAAATGATCAAATAGGTATGCCCCCTTAGGATACACCCCTTCATATATCTCCCCCTTGTTAACCCTAGAAACGCTACTGGCTGTATAAAAGCTGTCCATTGACTACGAACTCATTTTTAGTAATTTCAGACCTCTCCGGGTTATTTTCGTTCATACTTTTTGTATGATGCGTTGTTTTTGGCCCACCACCTGCCCCTAATAGTCCACTTAGTTCATCGACGGCCCCATATGAACTACTTTATGAAGTAATTTGCGGTTTCGTCACTAACGAGAATGACATTAGCTGCGGATCGTTTATGCAGGAGTGAGAAGGGAGCAAAGAGTGGAGGAGAGGATCCGGGAGTTGGGAATTTGATGTTCTTGATATTATTCCTACTGCAAACAGCTTCAGCGAGGTCCACAGCTAATGTCAAAAAATCTTTATATGTGTGCGTGGTGGAATACTTCATACTGATATTTATGTGTATTGTTTATAAACATGCTAATGTTCACTGTTTAGGCTTCTAGCCTAACTTTATGTTTTCGGCACAATGACACCCCCTAGAAGGGGTGAGATTGTGCCAAAGTTCAGGCACTTCCAGTAAAATTAGGTTTCACTGTAACTAAACCATCTCTACGGTAGTTGTTAATTGAAGAATTTAGTATATATTGACAGGTTTGCAATCAACTTAGTACCTAAATTGTGTGTATACTGAGCTAAAGAACAAAAATATATGCTTTTTTGGCACAATCTCGCCCCGGATGACGGTAATTAAAAAAGGCAGTAAATTTGTGATGAAATATGGCCAATTCTATTGCATAAAATAAGAAATAAACTTTGATTTTGCGGCACTTTTACAATCAATTTACAGTCAGTCCACAATCATGGGTCACACACAATTATGGGTCATTTTAGCTTTTTCTGCTGATTAATGCGTGAATATTATACGAAGTGATTGATAAAACTGTTACTCATTAGTAGCACTTATAATTTGTTCAATCAGTAGCTGATATTTAAGCGCTAATCAGCAGGTAGAGCTAAAATGACCCACAATTATGTGTGACCCATGATTGTGGACTGACTGTACCATAAGTTTAAATAGGCCGTATGCATAAAAGAGTTAAAGCAAACTCTCCGCTAAGATTTACACGGGAAAAGCAAAGCAAACTGTTTTATTTATACGGCCCAATGTTTACAATAAAAGCCGTTGTAGATGCATTGTTTCTACTACAAAATTTAATGTAATTTTTTTTCGGGAAGTTACACACGAAATCTACCTGTATAATTTGTCAAACGGCATTAAATATATGGGTCGAATTGAAGGTGGTACTTCAGAACACCCGGGAAAAGTGGGACATATTATAAATAAAGTATTTCAGCACAAAACTTCCTGTCTTAATATATCGATAGTACATCAATATCGAACATTTTCAATTCAATTACATAATATTTATATCGATGAAGCTTTAAACTAAAACCGAAACCAAGAGGACCCAAAAATTAGGTATATTAACATGGCTTTTGACAGAGCAAATAGACTGGTCACATTATAGCGATACATCAGCATTTGTGGCTCGAGCAGCACGTTCTTCACAATTGTATAGCGATACATAGACGATGATAATTGAATCTGGAAAGGGCTAAGTTGATATAATTAAGCTAATCTGCATCCGAAAGCGATACAGTAAGGCGTTTTCGTTATTATAACGTAACTATTTCTTATGATAGTTCTACTAGTAGCTCTATTGTCTTGGGTATAGTAGAACAAATAGCTTATAATCGTAATTTCGAGTTATTCAAGAAGGGTTAGTCATGGTTAATTGTTAATGCGGTATATTGATACAAACAATTTTCTGCTATTTTATACCTTTTAATCGCATTGAATATATCTGGGGGACTTATCGTCATGATTTGGAAATTTGGATTTGGCTCCTTAGATTTGTTTTGTGAATCGATAGTCCTTTGTCCATTTTTGCGATCAAACTTTCGAAGTGATACCACTGAAGAGTTTATGTGCTGCAAAATTTTTAAAATAATCATAGGTGTCGAATCGAATCGAGTCGAATAACAATAAACCCAAATTATGCAATTCTAGGTCCCAGTTGCGCCGTGGTACCTTATCTCAATTGATATGCTGTAAGTGTAATATTTTTGAATAGTATTTGAACTAAGTTATGGTACGGAATCACATTTCCCAGCAATTTAATTGATTCATTTATTAATCATTAAGTTTTTGTCAGTAGAAATAATATAAACCGACTAACACAGCGTTAACAAACGATCGTATTTTGTTCCGAAGACATGTCAATTTTTATCTTAAATGACATATAATACGTTAGGGTGATTTACGTATTTTGGACAGGCGTTACGCGCACTCAATTTTGGACATTTACTAAGCCACCCTACAGTGTGACACATATATATTCGAACAAAAATCATCTTATGCTTGCAACGGCATGTACAATTATTACAATCAAACTAATATCATGTGCGTATGTCATCATGACTTAAGTCTTACTTGACGTAGTTTCATTTTCGTATTGTGTCTCGTTCGGTGTACACGTATCAATGTTCGAGTTACGGTTGTTGATAATAAGTAAATTCCGAAACGGTGCTGCATGCAGAACTATTTTTCGTGACCTCAAACATCTCGGCATAAAAAGAGGATTTGCATACTATATAGTAAAAAGATTTGTCGAGGCGCGATCTGCTGAAAACCGTAAAAAACCCGGAAGAAAACGAAGCGTTGGAAGTGCAGAGGTCATAAAGGTTGCTCGAGAGCGAATTTGTCGCAGTTGCGACCGGTCCACGGCACGGAAAATGGCAATTGAGCTGAATATCAACAGGAAATCTCTTCGTTGAATTTTGAAAATGGATCTGAATGTGAAAGCATTCAAAAAACGTGAAATCCATGGATTAACGGAAGCAACAAAACAAAAAAAACGACAGGAAAGATGCAAACTGCTGCTCCGTCGACACGGTGATTTCGAAGTGATCTTTTCTGATGAGAAGCAACCCCCCTTATTAATGTAGCGACGTATCTGGTTTTGGATTATTTTTAGACAAACAATTGTACCTCTTTCTCCGTCAACTGTAGAAACCACCGGGGTTGCGTAGTCTCCTTTTGTCCAGCGCCTCTATGGTTCAAAGGTACAAAGGTACCAGTGAGCTACACGCCCTGGCGGGTGTTGTGGGTTCAAATCCGGTTACAATTCTCTGATTATAGCTTGGTTCGACCCATGCACCTTCCAGCATTGGACAAAAGGTAGGAGTCACAACGACAACTTGTTAAGCGTAGCTACCTATCACCCCCCTTCCTTTCCACTTTTTCCCCTCCTTTCCCAAAAAATTTTCATTACTTTCCCCTACCGTCAATCAATTGCAGAACCACCGCTTCAAAAAATATTAGGGATGTGAAAGTGAATGCAAAATATTATCTAGAAATGCTCTTAGAACTAAATTTGATGCCTTACGTTTGGGGAGTGTATGGTGAAGAATACTATTGCTTTTAACAAGATGGAGCTCCAGCCCACACTGCAAATCTTGTGCAGACGTGGAGCAAAGCCCATCTGACGGATTTCATACCGAAAAACGAATGGCCTCCAAGTTCTTCTGATTTGAACCCACTGGATTTTTGTATTTGGTGGTGTGTAGCAGAAGCTGAAAGATAATAAATATCATAATTTGGGCGAATTTAAGTAAGTTATCTACAAGATATGGGATGATATTCCGATGGAAACGACTTTAAAAAGCGTTTGAAGTGTGTTATCCGGGCAAAAGGAGATTCAATAGAATAATAAATGTTTGTTGCGTTCTGTATCGGATTACCTACGAATGGCCGAAACACAAATGGCCGAATCACGAATGGCCGAAATAACAAATGGCATAATATACCTAATGGCCCAATCACGAATGGCCGAATCACAAAAGGCCGAAACACGAATGGCCGAATCACAAAAGACCGAAACACGAATGGCCGAACTTCATATTTGACTGAAAATATTGACGGCCTTCAACCTGCACAAACGTTGGATACACGCTGTCCTTACTCGCTACCGCTCGTTCGGACTTAACTAAAGGATAATCCCTACTAGTCAGTAAACCTAGGAAAATGCACGCACCTAAATAGTAGTGGTTTTTGCGGGGGGCAGCCGGCGCTTCCGACGGCGGGTCACCGGCGCACACTCGCGACCTGCGGCCGTCTCGCCCTGAATCATCCAGGAAACATTTGCTACTGACACGGTAAATAGGTCTCGCATTCGTGCTTAGGGAAAGAAAGAACTTTCAATCATCTATACCCTATAGTAAATATTTATGTTGCTTATTTTGTTTTTTGTTTGATTAAAGTTAGTAGTTAACCACTTGCCAATTCATGTTTTTATTGAATAGTTATTTAGGTATTTCGAAAAAATTCGGCCTTTCGTGATTCGGCCACTCGCGATTCGATCTTTCGTGATTTGGTCTTTCATGATTCGGCCTTCTGTGACTGTTGTCAAAATTCGGCCAATTGGATTTCGGCCATTCGTGATTCGGCCATTCGGTACCAGCTCTCTGTATATATGGGTAAACAACTTCTAAAACTAAAATCCGAAATAAAGACTTTATGTACAAATATATATGACTTTGTTTTTGTTCGAATACATATGTGTCACACTGTATAATAAAAGTTACATTTCCCAATAGGCGGATTAAATCAATTGTTTGTTGGTTCTGCTGATATTTAATTTATCATTACCGGTAAAACGGGTTTTCGAAATACCCCTTCGGTATCCCTATGATGCACACTCCATGCCCTTCGACGGCTTAGTTGAATTAGCTGTGAATATTGTCTTATATTTCTATAATGCTTTGTGATATGAAAATTACATTTTTTATTATGATTGTTGTTTCTTTATTTTTTTACTAAACAAAACAGTTTTCTCACATGTTTTTTTTCTATTTTAATTATGCGAATTACCATTCGTTGTTTTCCAGAGAGGTAAATCTTGAGTCTGCTATGAAGGTAGATTACAGGCAAATGAAAACAAATCGCAGTCGAATGTTATGAACAAGAAAGAAATAGCAGCTTTAGGTTATTGCAAGGGATGAACGAGTGGAGCAAAAGGTGATAGACGAAAGGTTCATCTTGTTGATATAAAAAAAACTTTTGGCAATATTGTCTAAAAAGCGTATCCGTAATAAAACAAGCCTACGCGAAAAAAGTAATCAACTGGTTATTTAAGCAGAAAAAATATTAAGGAAATCAAACGGAAAAACGGATGAAAGAATACCTGCAATATTATTAGTTTTTTTCGAAACATTTACAACCATAGTGCATAGTCATATACTTGTATTCTTTAGCACAGGATAAAGAAAAACAGATTGTGATAAAGCAAAATTACGAGAAAAAGGAAGATAAAACATAAAAAATAAAGAGAAAACGAAAGATAAAAAATAATGAGTCTCCCTGGTTGGAAATAGATAAATAGAGAACACACACAAACTGAAATACACGAATAAACAGACATCACACGGAGGCAGGAAATATGTTCAAATATACATCAATAATGTATTTGAACTGAAAAAAATGCTGTTGAAAATACGAGGAAATATTGCGAACATTTGGAAACAATTCACGAAAAGACCACGTAGTATCAAGGCAGAAAACCACATAAAAGAAGAAAATTAAAGAATAATAAAAATGAAATAAGTGTAAAACTGAGAGAATGATAGGGAAATTATATTGAAGATAATTTAATAAGCAAGAGCCAAGGTTATCTATTTTTTTGAACTTGCTGAGTTGTATCCAGTATAACATATAACATAGATTTGTTTATCACACTTCAATTAAATAAAAAAAAACAGAATATTCACTGAAAGAAAGCGGGATCGATTAGAATTGAATAGAAATGTGCTACAGTTAGTAGCTTCCATGCGCATCGAATAGTCGTAAAATGTAAAGAAATATGAATAAAAATAGAAATAGAAATAGAAATAGAAATAGAAATAGAAATAGAAATAGAAATAGAAATAGAAATAGAAATAGAAATAGAAATAGAAATAGAAATAGAAATAGAAATAGAAATAGAAATAGAAATAGAAATAGAAATAGAAATAGAAATAGAAATAGAAATAGAAATAGAAATAGAAATAGAAATAGAAATAGAAATAGAAATAGAAATAGAAATAGAAATAGAAATAGAAATAGAAATAGAAATAGAAATAGAAATAGAAATAGAAATAGAAATAGAAATAGAAATAGAAATAGAAATAGAAATAGAAATAGAAATAGAAATAGAAATAGAAATAGAAATAGAAATAGAAATAGAAATAGAAATAGAAATAGAAATAGAAATAGAAATAGAAATGGAAATAGAAATAGAAATAGAAAAAGCACTAGAGATAGAAATAGAAATATATAATTATTTTAATTAGAAATAGAAAAATGGAAATATCGACTGGGAACGAGATTGAGATTGAGACCATGGCAAAACTATAAATAGAGAAAGAGATAACGATAGAGAAACAGATAGAGATAGAGATGCAGATACCGATAAAAATGCAAATAATGACAGAAATTCAGGTAGAGGTAGAGATAGATGTAAGGATGAATAAAGATAGAGATAGAGAAAAAAGATTGAAATGGAAATAGTGATTGTCATAGTGATCGAGATATAGATATAAAGACAGTGAGACAGATATAAAGATAGAGATCGTAATAAAGATAGTGATCAAGATAGACATAGAGATAGAGATAGAAAGATAATGATAGTGATGGTTATCAATAGAGATTGAGATCATGACAGGACTACAAATAGAGAAAGAAATAAAGATAAAGAAACAGAAAGAGATAGAGATGCAGATACCGATAGAAATGCAAATAATGACAGAAATACAGATAGAGGTAGAGATAGAGTTAAAGATAGAGAAAGGCATTAACATTAAAATAGAGATAGAGACAGAAATAGAGATAATGATAAAAATAGAGATAGAGTTGGAGATGGAGATGGAGATGGAAATAGTTGCAGAGATAGAGAACGAGATGGAGATAGAGAAAGAGATGGAGATACATATAGAGATAGAAATACATATCGAGTTTGCTATAGAGATTTAAATAGAAATAGAGATAATAGTAGTAATTATTGTTTTGAGGGTTTTAGCCGCAAGGTGATTCGCCCCTAATAAGGGATAGAGATACAAATGCAGATAGAGTTTTAGATGCAGATACAATTGCGTACACAGATGAATATTAAATATTAATAAACTAAAAGTATTTTAGTAGTAATTTCGTGTGTTGTACAAAACAGTAAAAAGTTTAAGACGGAATTCAAATGAACTTGTTTTGCGCATATTTCGCTGCAATCTAAATATTTATATGATTGCAACTTTTGTCTGGTTTACTAATTGTATCCCTCAATAGTATAGATCAAGTCAAGCGAGTTGTACGTTCTCAGACTGAATATTTTTGTACTGAGCTATATTATAATTGCAAAGAACATGCAATTATTATTGAGCTAAGGTATACTTTTGCTGATTTATAATGTTATTGCGTGAAATAACTGAAATTGTTAATTTGTAAAAGGATTGACAAATAGAGAGTAAGCCAAGATAATTTTTATACAAAATAGAACGGGCGATTCAGTGTCGACGAGAAGGAAATGATAGCAGTTACAGTGAGAAATGAAAAAGTTTCACAGCGTATACATAATCGCAGCGATTCCTTAGAGAAATTAGAGAATTAGAGAAGAGAAATGAGAGACATATTAGATAGTTTTAATTGTTAATAGATCTACTAGCTCATGCTATTTGCATAAAATTTTGTTTAAACTAACTATTTTTCAAAACAAAATTTGATATTCTACAAAAGGTAAAGGTATTTCAATTGAAGTCAACTTTGTTCTCTATAGCTTCATCATATCATCACCAAACAATTGGCACTGTCGCTCGTAGCACTACCATTCATACGCGTATGCACATATGATGCTGTCACACCTTACTGTATATTTGTATCCTTAGTGGGCCTTTTTGTCGTCCTCGTCTTTATACCAATCCTTACTGTGATTCATGAAACGAAATAATGCATCATATTAAATTAAAATTAAATTTATGAACAAAAATTGCGGAAACACATTTACCATTCGGGCACATTTTCCGGTGCATCGCAACGCTGAATTTCTTCATTGTACACCAAACCGGCTTCACACTGCCCCTGACGCGGTTCCACCCCACTCAGACAATAGTAAAAGCGAGAGCAATCGGTTGGATGTGGAAAATTGGGATGCACAATGGTTTGTCCGTTTTTGTCATATCGTGTCTCTTTCGGACATTGGAAACCGTCATTCAATTTTTCTGAAACATTTGCTAATGATAACAACAACGGCTATAACTTAGATTAAGAGATACTTACTGTTGCTATTGCTTCCGCAGCCTACACGTGCGGCCACATCGGGCCAAGCACATGTTCCCGATTTTTCATCAAAGTGAAGCCCACCTGAACAGGTCATTTCTATTTCTTCACCATTGATGCAATTATAGAAAATGTTACAAATTGCTGTATCCGGGTGACTGAAAAACCCATTTTTTCGTGGACAATAGTCGGACGTACCTTGGGGCTCCTCTGAAATTACAAAGAAAGTCAAATAATTACGTTAAACAACTGAAAATTCTGTATTGAAACTATTGCAATGCAAATTGTGTTGAACTCACGTAACTCAAGACGGTCGCCACAGTCCACACTGAACGGTTGGTCACATTTGTTGATCAGTTTATTGGTAGGATCAAACACTAACCCATCGGGACAGTACTTTTCCGTTGCTACTCCGTCTTCGCATATATAATATTTATCACACTGTACAGGATCTTCAAACTGACCCCTGCTCTTTGGGCATTCAAACTTTTGAGCATCTGTAAAAATTGAAATTCATATATTATAATTCATCTGGTATAATAGCTTTGATAGCGAACGAAGGATGTGGGTCAGTTGCGTAAGACTTATATGAATGTGAATCGTTCCATAAGCGAAACTCGCGAGAAAAATAACCGAAGAAGCAAAGATTGTTATATGCAAAATTATGAAAATCTATCTCAATCACCATATCACGAAACTATCGATTTCATTTCCACCGTCTTCAAAAGCATAACGTGACGCTCGATTTAGTTATGAAACCAACCAGTGTTTTGTTGGTTTGAATTGCAGCTGAAAACGAGTTTCTCATGTCAGCGACAAGCCCAAACTGTTACAAGGTTTTTCGTTTAAACTAGTAAATAACACTCTTTGGCATTTCGAAGTTGATTCTTTCTTTTTTTAATCCACTGTTCACCACCTTATCCGTAATTTATTCTACGTTTCCTTGAACAACAATTATAAAAAAGAAACTCACTTCAGTTTTAGATTGTTTATAACTACGAATTGAAGTTGCACGAAGGCACAAATTAGAATGTAACCGTTGCTGATTTAAACCGGCTAGTCACTTTCAAACTAACATTCTTGGGTTACGGTGCTCGATTAAGTGAGGCATGAACCGTTTGCGTCACCTTCTTTTAAAGCTTCATGTCCGATGGGCGCCACACTCTTACTTTCAGTTCCCATAGTAGGCAACAATTTACGTTGACACACTTCAGTTATGGCTAAGCTGGTTTAAGCTCGACTTAATTGTGGTGGTAGGTATACATAGTTACTGAGCTTCGACGGGTTTCTTCGTTTAATATAGGTGGGTAGCTTTCATTCGTTCTATCCGAATATTATGCGTATGATTGTACATAAATGATTTAGCTTAAGATTGAAGAATTTATAAAGATGCGAAGAAATGATATTGAGAGGATTTACTTCTTAGAAAAGGAAAAACGTGATAATGAAGTGACAGTTAATGTCAGATATGCTCATATGAATACAGACTGCTGGTGGACTTACTTATAGTAATTACAGCACATGCAATTATAAGAAAAATATATTTCGACATTCTAGTGTATAGAGGCATGAAACACTTGTACACTATACACTAAAACTTGGTCCTGTGGCTTAAAAACGCGTGTCAATAAGGAAAATATTTTTCACTGGTAGGCTTCTCAGTTAAGACACCCGGACTGCCCAAAAGTTGACTGTAAACTACTAGGCGAGGGTGATGAGACTCTCACTTTTGTCTACTCCCTTCCGTGATCGTAACTGCTATATAGCTGGGTTGGGCGGAAAGGAGACTGACTGGTTGCTAGTAGGAAAGAAAAGAAGAAATCAAACTAGAAACTGGCAAATATCTTTGCAAATACGCCTGAAAGGGAGGAAACGCCAACTGTATCCTTCTCTTACTATTATGGAAATTGATCAATATGTATCATTCTTTCATTCATTGTACCCGTTTCGTGATCAGTATTGTAGTATTAAATAATTAAGAATAAATCTGTAGATCTTGCGGCCTTTGGTCAGCGGTGCTAGCCGACTAACTTTCCTAATCGGTAGTTACATCGGCTTCGATTGTCGAATCATAAATTCAGTCTTTTAGAGAAAATAGAAATTCGAAACTTAATTGTATCAGCGAACATCAACAGAATTTATAGCAATTTGAACATACGTACATGTTTCAAAATAGACAATACAGAATAGTTAGTTAGCACCTTAGCAATAAGCGTACCGTGAAGCATTCATTTGTCTCCTTACTTGTTGCCTCATTTTCGAAGCGTTGTTCTATTCCGCCTAATTTTTTTTATTAGAAAAGATATTTAAAACCTAACGCAAAGCTTGCTAATGCCTTGGGTATAATCGTCTTTAGATATTACCCTTCTTTATCGACAGACTTCGCAACCAGATGTTAGAATATAGAACAATCACGGGGCTAGTGCAATAATCCTACTCACTGACTCCATCTAGCAGCACCGCTCAGCCAAGATTCGGACATACGACGACAGCCTTGTTATACCAGCATCGTACCTCGAAGCTAACTGGGTGGTCGAGCTTGTAGCTCTACTATTTATCTATTTAACAAGGAAAATATTAACGCTAATCTATCAACAATCGCGGTAGTTTAGTGTTAATTTAAATAGTCATGTTGGTATTTTCCGTACATAAAAAACAAAACCTTGGGCTTAAACCTTGAGTTCTTTCTAAGACTTGACTTCGCAGCCAGCTGTTAAACTGACTCTATCTACAGCATCGCCTAGTCGAGATTCGAACATACGATGACTGGTTTTTTAGACCAGCATCTTACCTCGAAGCTAACTGGGCGGTTATTTTTCTTACGTATACCATATATTATTATGTGAGTAATTGCAGCTCAACTAGCAAAACGATTTGTCTCGACTATTTTTGTTTGGAATGAAATTTTCGCTGATGTGTTGCATATCACTGCACTGCACTGCAAATCTTCGAAATTTAACAATTTTTTCAACAATACTCAAATTTTATTTTGTTTGTAAAACTGCCTCTAGTTATTCAAATAGGCCTATTCCGTCCTTGTTATCGCCTTCAAATCATTTATATTTTGGTTTATAAAGATCGACTGTGAGCAAAGTCAGTATGATAATATACTTGACATTTGAAAATAATTTGCAAATATGTGCTTATGAATTCCCGCATATTTTGCAGAGTAGTTTGTTAGTATTTATACAGAGTTGATAAATACAGCATTTACTTTCATCATAAGCTGATAAGGCTTCATCAGTGTCTGTTTCAATTTTATTATGATATTCAAGAATAAATATCCATTGTATTTTGTATTACATGCTCATGTTGCACATTTAAGCTCAAGACTTTACTGTTTTCACATGAGACCTAGACTTCCCAGTTAACTAGTCATTAGTCTGGGTGCGACAATATGAGCCAGCCGTACATCACGGCGGGTACTAAAGCAAAGCGTAGGTCGGGGCCCTGTAACTGCAAGGTTACCGAGTTTTCCTTGACAAGCGAGTGATCGTCGTGGGTTCAAATCTTAGTTGAATTGGGTCATTCGATGTTAAATTACTTTTGCATGGGATTATTCTCAAGTCCCTCCACGTTCTTCTTACAGAATTCTGCATTTACTTAAAATGAAGCCTCTTGTCAGGGCTATAACTTGCTCGAGTTGTACTTGCGTGTACTTGAGTTGTACTTGCTGTCACTAACTCATTTTCTAAAATTTTGCGACTTGGTCCGGTCTGATTTAACACCGACCAACTAGTCTCCGCACTTCCTCTAGTGAAAAATAGTAAAAGGCATAAAAGGAAAAAAGGGAGTGAAAATACCGATACTTAAGCACGGATAACAAGCAATTCGCTCACTCTATAGCGATATTACAAAAAGAACGAAGTGCGGAATACAACACCTGGATGATATCACACAATATCAAAATACTGGTCGTAATTATAATATCAATACAACATAAAAGGGGTCAATCCCGGTGTAGTGTTTAGCATTCATGCCTTTCACTCCGAGGACCCAGGTTCAAATCCCAACCCCGCAGAAGTCACGAATGACCCAAGCTGTTAAAGTGACTATAATCAAACAAAAAAAACAACATAAAAGCCTAAGTGCTCTATTCCGTTTCGAAAACTTGACCTTCTGTTTTTGATTCGACTGACTTCGCAAGTAGATGTATCGTACAGGACAATTGCGGGGCTTGTGCTACGATCCTATTGAATCTAAAAGCCTCTCCGAGCTTGTTAGAGCCGACAAATTTACGTAACGATGTCGTAAATCGCAAATCTAATGTAACGAAGTAATGTTGTAACTGATCTCGGCGTTGTGCTGGATGACCAACTGACCTTTTGGTAACATTGCGATGCGATTATCAACAAAGTCAATCGCTCCAACCAATGCAGCAATGAATGTACCTGTACCGCAATTGTGATTAACGATCAGAACTGTGTAAGACATCGTTCCTTAGATGGTGCCTAGCATAATGCTCTCAGCGACTTTCCCTTTGGGTTTCTATTATAATTTTCTTTTTCAATCATGAATGAGTGAAAATTACCGAAAAGTTTCAAGGCCACATATCCCCATATATTTTTTTCGTGATCACTATGCTTCACAGGCAGCGACGACAGTTACATACATCTTTTTAGGACCATAAAGATTTCTTAGGACCGCTATGGGTATGAAATGGGGAAGGCAAATGAGGAAGCGTCCAACCATCCCAAGCCCCTATCTAGCGCCTCCACGTGGCCTTACCCGGTTGTAACCGTCGTTACAAAATTGTTTTTAGTTTTTTTTAATGTGCTATTTATTTAACAACTATTGTGTTTCATTGTTAGTAATGTGTTAGTAGGATTAGTAATAAAAATATAAATATTAATGTTAATTAGTTTAGTAGGAAACACAAAACACATAAATTGTTAGTAAGTAAGGCAAACATGGGGACTCTCACTGTAACTGCACGAAAATCTAACCCTGCATTAGGGTGGCGATAGTTAAAGATAGCAGAAGGAGAAGAAAATGGTGGGTGGCAAAGAAAAGGGATCAATAGGATAGAAAAACCGCCAAACGGTCATAAGTACCGCGGCGTTCGTGTGAGAAACAAGTGAGTGGAGAACAAAGAAGTCAAATTAAAGACAAAGGAGTGTGGAACCAAAAGATTTGTTCAGGACCTTTTTGGTGTTTTTCTTGGATTTGTTAATCCGTCGTCGATCCCTCACTTCACACGAATCGGCCTAGGCGGTGAATTCCGCCTACGCCTAACCGTCAAAGAGACCGGGTACCGACGACCCCGTTAAACCCTCGGGCCACAGGCCCTAAGCACTAAGGAGGGACCCTTCTCGGTGAAGCCAATACGGTCTCGTCCGTGGCCCACCGATCTCGCCAACGAAGGAAGACGCCGAATCCGTTTCCCGCCAAGCCACCCACTCCGATCCGCCATTGCGTTTGCCGGGACGCCAGCAAACTACAGCAGCAGCAATCAACGAACTGCATAAGCAGCGTAACCCCGTTTCAACGACGAGACCCACCAGCAGCGAACCCTCCGAAGAACCCGTTTAGTGTCCGGTACGTACCGTGAAGTGAACCCCACCCCAGTTGCCAAATACATCATACACGCCCACACACACCTGATTTTCAATAAACCAAAACCCGAACGACCTAGGAATCCAATAGTGGTTGCACCTTTTGTCCGCGTAGCCCCTCCGATTACCCAGTGCAAGCCGACCCGGTGATCTAAGATCCAAGGTCTCTTGCTCTGTGAGCTTTCTCGGGAGTACTGTCGACCGAATAGTAATACGGTAATGCTCTATTGAGTATCCAAGCTAGGAGGTACGATGATGGGTGGTTCCCAGCCTACTGATTTCAAAACTGCGGGTTTGGATGACGGCTGAGCCACACGACCTTGTTAGTAGGTAAGCTTAACATAAGTCATTTTAATTATTTGTTTCGTTTTAGCTCATGAAGCAAGCACCTCCTACTGTACAGTCAAAACTCGGGCCGAAGAAAGTTTAATTAATGCTCATGGATACCAGAAGAAAAAATAATTTAATAATGGAAGCAATCATGTATACTCAAATGATGAAACTTTATTCCATTCGAAGGACTGCTGGTGAGATTGTTCTATTTTTGTCCATATCTTCATATAATGTATATTCATATAACACATATGTTATTACATTGCCATATACCATCATTATCGTAAAGGGGAAGGAGCATCAGGGTATCGAATAAATCGAAGACTGGATGAGGGATGTGGAAATCAACCCAAGTCATATAAGGTCGGAGAGGATTTTGATGCGCCCTTCTACCACACAAATCATCACGCAAGATAAGTTTACACGGCGAAGTTATGTATCTAGAAACCGGAAGTGTATGCTGGAAGAAGTGTCTTATATTTCCGTGGAATCATAAAAGCGACATTGCTTATTGATCCACCCAATCCCTGTTCTAGCTTCGCACTTTTGCCAGGCGGTATTCGCACTTCTGCTTCGCTAGTGCGGTAAAAGTGCGAATCGGCACTTGATCAGAAGAATGAAAAATTCATTTTGCATAACACTATTATTCCAGATGATTTATAGTTGAATGTGAAGACATTCAGTTACTGCATTACTATAAAATATATTTTGTCGTCCTTCTTTATATCTCCTTGAAAATTGATGACAACTTCAAACATCGCACTTATGTCCCGCCCTACTCTCTATCTGCAAAGCATTGAAAAGAAACGGAATAAAATGCTGAAAGTAGACAAGAGTCCCGGAATATACTGAGAGACAGATTTCGTCGCTGAAATCCCAATGCCGCTGGTTGATAATAAATTATTTCGGAAAATGTTTTGTTTTGGACGATGAAAGTTACTTCCCTCTTTCGAAGACGCACATTCCCGGAAATTTTATTTTATTTATTTCTTCAACATATAGTTGCACAGATTATTCACTAACTTAAGGCCTTAATTCTATGTTTATAGGTACACTAGCTGACCCGACAAACTTCGTATTGCCACAAATTAACCTGTGTTGTACATAAATCATGAATCTCGGATGATCTTTATCACTTCTCGAGTTTTGCAAGTCCCCCAGTGGGCGGCGCTTCCGACGGCGGGTCACCGGCAACACTCGCGACCGGCTCGTCCTGAATGATCTAGTGTTACTATAGATAGTTTTTGTGGTCTTGTTATTGATTAATGCTTTATGGAAGAGTCTCGAATTTCTCGAGTTGGATTAGTTTTCGAGTTTCGCCAAAATTTCTGTTTTATTTGTATGAGAGTCCATATCCCCCTACCACAGGGGTGAGAGGTCTCTAACTATCATAAAATAAATTCAAGACTCAAAAATCTCCTACATGCTAAATTTGGTTCCATTTGCTTGATTAGTACTCAAATTATAAGGAAATTTGTATTTCATTTGTATGGAAGCCCACCCTCTTAAAAGGGAAAGGAGTCGTAATACACCACAGAAAAAAAATTCTGCCATCTAAAACTCTCACATGCCAAATTTGGTTCCATTTACTTGATTAGTTCTGAAGTTATGAGCAAATTTGTATTTCGTTTGAATGGGAGCCCCCCCCCTCCTAAAAAGGTAAGAAGTCCTAATTCATCATGGGAAAAATGGTTGCCTCCAAAAACACCCACATGCCAAATGTTGTTCTATTTGCTTGATTAGTTCTCGAGTTAGGAGGAAATTTGTATTTCATTTGTACAGGAGCCCCCCCTCTTAGAGTGGGGAGGGGTCCTAATTCATCGTAGAAAATTTTCTTGCCCTCGAAAACCTTCACATGCCAAATTTGGTTCCATTTGCTGGATTAGTTCTCGAGTTATGAGGAAATTTGTATCTCGTTTGTACAGGACCCCCCCTCCTAAAGTGGGGAGGGGTCCCAATTCATCATTGAAAAAAAAATTGTCTCCAAAAACACACACATGCCAAATTTGGTTCAATTCGCTTAATTAGTTCTCGAGTTATGAGGAAATTTGTATTTCATTTGTACAGGAGCCCCTCCTCTTAAAGTGGGGAGGGGTCCTAATTCACCATAGAAAATTTTCTTGCTCTCGAAAACCTTCACATGCCAAATTTGGTTGCATTTGCTTGATTAGTTCTCGAGTTATGAGGAAATTTGTATGGAAGTCCCCCCTCTTAAAGGGGAGAGGAGTTATAATTCCTCTTATAAAGAGGGGAGGGGTCTCAATTCACCATAGAATAAATTCTTGTCACCAAAAAAAACACCCACATGCCAAATGTTGTTCTATTTGCTTGATTAGTTCTCGAGTTAGGAGGAAATTTGTATTTCATTTGTACAGGAGTCCCCCCTCTTAGAGTGGGGAGGGGTCCTAATTCACCGTAGAAAATTTTCTTGCCCTCGAAAACCTTCACATGCCAAAGTTGGTTCCATTTGCTTGATTAGTTCTCGAGTTATGAGGAAATTTGTATGGCAGCCCCCCCTCTTAAAGGAGAGAGGAGTTACAATTCCTCTTATAAAGAGGGAGGGGTCTCAATTTACCATAGAATAAATTCTTGTCACCGAAAACACCCACATGCCAAATTTGGTTCTATTTGCTTGATTAGTTCTCGAGTTATGAGGAAATTTGTATTTCATTTGTATAGGAGCCCCCCCTCCTAAAGTGGGGAGAGGTTCTTATTCATCATAGAAAACATTCTTGCCTCCAAAAACACCTACATGCCAAATTTGGTTCCATTTGCTGGATTAGCTCTCGAGTTATAAGGAAATTTGTATTTCGTTTGTATAGGAGCCCCCCCCCCTCTTAAAGTGGGGAGGGGTCCCAATTCATCATAGAAAAAAATTTTGTCTTCAAAAACACACACATGCCAAATTTGGTTCCATTTGCTTGATTAGTTCTCGAGTTATGAGGAAATTGGTATTTCATTTGTACAGGAGCCCCCCCTCTTAAAGTGAGGAGGGGTCCTAATTCAACATAGAAAATTTTCTTGCCCTCGAAAACCTTCACATGCCAAATTTGGTTCCATTTGCTTGATTAGTTCTCGAGTTATGAGGAAATTGGTATGGAAACCCCCCCTCTTAAAGGGGAGAGGAGTTATAATTCCCCTTATAAAGAGGGGAGGGGTCTCAAATTACCCTAGAATAAATTCTTGTCACCGAAAACACCCACATGCCAAATTTGGTTCTATTTGCTTAATTAGTTCTCGAATTATGCAGAAATTTGTGTTTCATTTGTATGGGAGCCCCCCCTCTTAGTGGGGGGAGGGGTCTCTAACCATCACTAAAACCTTTCCTGGCCCTCAAAACCTCTACATGCAAATTTTCACGCCGATTGGTTCAGTAGTTTTTGATTCTATAAGGAACACAAAACAGACAGACAGACAGACAGACAGACAGACAGACAGACAGACAGACAGACAGACAGACAGACAGACAGACAGACAGACAGACAGACAGACAGACAGACAGACAGACAGACAGACAGACAGACAGACAGACAGACAGACAGACAGACAGACAGACAGACAGACAGACAGACAGACAGACAGACAGACAGACAGACAGACAGACAGACAGACAGACAGACAGACAGACAGACAGACAGACAGACAGACAGACAGACAGACAGACAGACAGACAGACAGACAGACAGACAGACAGACAGACAGACAGACAGACAGACAGACAGACAGACAGACAGACAGACAGACAGACAGACAGACAGACAGACAGACAGACAGACAGACAGACAGACAGACAGACAGACAGACAGACAGACAGACAGACAGACAGACAGACAGACAGACAGACAGACAGACAGACAGACAGACAGACAGACAGACAGACAGACAGACAGACAGACAGACAGACAGACAGACAGACAGACAGACAGACAGACAGACAGACAGACAGACAGACAGACAGACAGACAGACAGACAGACAGACAGACAGACAGACAGACAGACAGACAGACAGACAGACAGACAGACAGACAGACAGACAGACAGACAGACAGACAGACAGACAGACAGACAGACAGACAGACAGACAGACAGACAGACAGACAGACAGACAGACAGACAGACAGACAGACAGACAGACAGACAGACAGACAGACAGACAGACAGACAGACAGACAGACAGACAGACAGACAGACAGACAGACAGACAGACAGACAGACAGACAGACAGACAGACAGACAGACAGACAGACAGACAGACAGACAGACAGACAGACAGACAGACAGACAGACAGACAGACAGACAGACAGACAGACAGACAGACAGACAGACAGACAGACAGACAGACAGACAGACAGACAGACAGACAGACAGACAGACAGACAGACAGACAGACAGACAGACAGACAGACAGACAGACAGACAGACAGACAGACAGACAGACAGACAGACAGACAGACAGACAGACAGACAGACAGACAGACAGACAGACAGACAGACAGACAGACAGACAGACAGACAGACAGACAGACAGACAGACAGACAGACAGACAGACAGACAGACAGACAGACAGACAGACAGACAGACAGACAGACAGACAGACAGACAGACAGACAGACAGACAGACAGACAGACAGACAGACAGACAGACAGACAGACAGACAGACAGACAGACAGACAGACAGACAGACAGACAGACAGACAGACAGACAGACAGACAGACAGACAGACAGACAGACAGACAGACAGACAGACAGACAGACAGACAGACAGACAGACAGACAGACAGACAGACAGACAGACAGACAGACAGACAGACAGACAGACAGACAGACAGACAGACAGACAGACAGACAGACAGACAGACAGACAGACAGACAGACAGACAGACAGACAGACAGACAGACAGACAGACAGACAGACAGACAGACAGACAGACAGACAGACAGACAGACAGACAGACAGACAGACAGACAGACAGACAGACAGACAGACAGACAGACAGACAGACAGACAGACAGACAGACAGACAGACAGACAGACAGACAGACAGACAGACAGACAGACAGACAGACAGACAGACAGACAGACAGACAGACAGACAGACAGACAGACAGACAGACAGACAGACAGACAGACAGACAGACAGACAGACAGACAGACAGACAGACAGACAGACAGACAGACAGACAGACAGACAGACAGACAGACAGACAGACAGACAGACAGACAGACAGACAGACAGACAGACAGACAGACAGACAGACAGACAGACAGACAGACAGACAGACAGACAGACAGACAGACAGACAGACAGACAGACAGACAGACAGACAGACAGACAGACAGACAGACAGACAGACAGACAGACAGACAGACAGACAGACAGACAGACAGACAGACAGACAGACAGACAGACAGACAGACAGACAGACAGACAGACAGACAGACAGACAGACAGACAGACAGACAGACAGACAGACAGACAGACAGACAGACAGACAGACAGACAGACAGACAGACAGACAGACAGACAGACAGACAGACAGACAGACAGACAGACAGACAGACAGACAGACAGACAGACAGACAGACAGACAGACAGACAGACAGACAGACAGACAGACAGACAGACAGACAGACAGACAGACAGACAGACAGACAGACAGACAGACAGACAGACAGACAGACAGACAGACAGACAGACAGACAGACAGACAGACAGACAGACAGACAGACAGACAGACAGACAGACAGACAGACAGACAGACAGACAGACAGACAGACAGACAGACAGACAGACAGACAGACAGACAGACAGACAGACAGACAGACAGACAGACAGACAGACAGACAGACAGACAGACAGACAGACAGACAGACAGACAGACAGACAGACAGACAGACAGACAGACAGACAGACAGACAGACAGACAGACAGACAGACAGACAGACAGACAGACAGACAGACAGACAGACAGACAGACAGACAGACAGACAGACAGACAGACAGACAGACAGACAGACAGACAGACAGACAGACAGACAGACAGACAGACAGACAGACAGACAGACAGACAGACAGACAGACAGACAGACAGACAGACAGACAGACAGACAGACAGACAGACAGACAGACAGACAGACAGACAGACAGACAGACAGACAGACAGACAGACAGACAGACAGACAGACAGACAGACAGACAGACAGACAGACAGACAGACAGACAGACAGACAGACAGACAGACAGACAGACAGACAGACAGACAGACAGACAGACAGACAGACAGACAGACAGACAGACAGACAGACAGACAGACAGACAGACAGACAGACAGACAGACAGACAGACAGACAGACAGACAGACAGACAGACAGACAGACAGACAGACAGACAGACAGACAGACAGACAGACAGACAGACAGACAGACAGACAGACAGACAGACAGACAGACAGACAGACAGACAGACAGACAGACAGACAGACAGACAGACAGACAGACAGACAGACAGACAGACAGACAGACAGACAGACAGACAGACAGACAGACAGACAGACAGACAGACAGACAGACAGACAGACAGACAGACAGACAGACAGACAGACAGACAGACAGACAGACAGACAGACAGACAGACAGACAGACAGACAGACAGACAGACAGACAGACAGACAGACAGACAGACAGACAGACAGACAGACAGACAGACAGACAGACAGACAGACAGACAGACAGACAGACAGACAGACAGACAGACAGACAGACAGACAGACAGACAGACAGACAGACAGACAGACAGACAGACAGACAGACAGACAGACAGACAGACAGACAGACAGACAGACAGACAGACAGACAGACAGACAGACAGACAGACAGACAGACAGACAGACAGACAGACAGACAGACAGACAGACAGACAGACAGACAGACAGACAGACAGACAGACAGACAGACAGACAGACAGACAGACAGACAGACAGACAGACAGACAGACAGACAGACAGACAGACAGACAGACAGACAGACAGACAGACAGACAGACAGACAGACAGAAATCCTTCTTTATAGGTATAGATTTACTGATATTGAAATCGAACACGTTAGACGTTTCATCAAAAGCACGGCATCACATAGTCCACGGTTCATTGTGGCCATAGTTAGTACGATGGGAACGATGCCATAGCAATGTATGGTTACGCAGTTGCCTATGAGGGGCATGTATGCAAATCAGGCTAAGAAGTGGGCTGCAGTCAATATCCCCGTTGATTAGTCGAAAATAAACATTCGCTAAAGTAGTTTTCTTCTGGCTGCTAACTTATCACTGTCAATAAGCCTGCAACGTTCTACACATGGAGGAAGATTCGTTGTATCGTTCCACGGTAGGACACGTAACGCATATCTTATAAAGTTCTTTTGAATGGACTCAATTCTATTCGCATGTACCGCGTAATAGGGTGCCCAAACAATAATTCCATACTCAAGCAGGCTCCGAACGAGTGTACAGTATAGCGATTTCAGCGCATAGATGTCTTGAAAGTCGTTAGCGTTTCTTTTTAAAAAACCGAGCGTTGCATATGTCTTAGCAATAATCGTGGATACATGCACCGTGAATCTGACTTTCGTGTCAATGTAAATGCCCAAGTCCTTAACAGTATGGACACGAAGCAAGACACTGTGTCTTATGCTATACTCGTGGTGCAGCGGCTCGCGTAAACGGCTAAATGATATGACCCAGCATTTTGGAGCATTGATTTGCATGCCGTTCAATGCACTCCAGCGCATGCCGTTCAATGCACTCCAGCGTAAAAGTGAACAAATGTCTTCCTGGAGAGCGCAGCAGTCAAGCGAGGTTTTGATTTCACGAAATACCTTCAAATCGTCTGCGAACATAAGCTTAGACGATCGTAATCTACTGCACAAATCGTTAACGAAGAGAATAAAAATTAAGGGCCCAAGATGGCTTCCCTGAGGAACACCTGATGATATTACAAAACTGGCCGAACTAACATCGTTAATGCTGACAAAGGCTGAGCGACCGGTTAAATAACACAGCATCGACTGAGTAACCCAATTGGATAATCCTAAACATCTCATTTTGTCAACTGCGAGTGCGTGTGGAACCATGTCGAAGGCCTTGCTGAAGTCAATATAAATCGCATCAACTTGCCGTCTTTCTTCGATGCTGGAGATTAACGAGTTCACAAATACCTTCAAATTAGTCGTCGTGGAGCGTTTCTTTACAAATCCATGCTGATGCTCAGATATTATTGGCCGAACCGCACAATATACCACATCATATACCACTTTTTCGAAAACTTTGGGCAGACAGCTTAAGATGGAAATCCCACGGTAGTTTTCGATATTATGGATGTTACCAGCTTTATGTATTGGAGTGATGGAGGCGACTTTCCACACTGTGGGAAATATTCCACTGACAGGTTGAAAATAATTGAAACAGGCGAGGCGAGGGACGTGGCGAATTGCTTAATGAACGAAAGTGGCAATCTGTCTGGACCCGGACCTTTAGAGGAGTCAACATTCAAAAGAACTTCCTTCACTTTTTCAACCGAAACGTTCAATTGCGGCAGATGCATATCGTAACGCACTATACTGCTCAACCAATCTCTATGTTCGTCCGAAGAATGGATTGGAGGGGTGTTCGAGTATACATTACCAAAAAAGTTTGCAAAGAGGTTTGCAGCTCCTTCAGCAGCATCAGCGAGAGCTTCCTTGTAGAATACGTAGTAAGGTACACCGCCATCACGCCGCAGCTTTTTTACGAAAGCCCAAAACGACGACGGATCTTGCTTGGCATTCGACTCATTTCGTAATATGTATTCGTGGAAGGTTGTATTCAGCCGATTGTTGAAAAGCTTCTCCATGTTACGAAGTAAGCGCTTGTTTTCCTCTGAACGTTGTTTAAAATAATGTTTCCTCATTTTACGCAATCTGTTCCGAAGATTCCGTAGTTCAGAGGTCCACCAAGGTTGATTGTATACAACGCAGGCCCTACGTCGTCGAATATTAGTATTTTCGTGGATGATCTCGAAGAGAATGTCATAGAACTGGTGAACAGCGTTGTTGACGTCACAATCCGCTAGTAGCGTCGTCCAATCTATTGAGCGTAAACGAGCGTGAATTGAAGGTTCGTCGCAGGAGTTAAAGTCATAATTAAACCAGGCTTTTCCAATGTCGTCAGTATTACAAATATAGTCAAGCTTAATTATAAAGGGTTTGTGATGAGCGTCATTTTTTAAAAGTCCGCAGGGCGATTCAAAAAGTTCGATTCTATCAGCATCGCTAACGAATGCTAGGTCAAGTAATCTCTCGTTAACATTCCGCACGTCCTGTAATCTAAACTAAATGATCGATACTATCCCATCGATAGTTCTACTGCATCTCTAAACATAAAATACAAGTTTGAACAGAAAGTGATGCTGTACATTGCCATTTCCAAGAGAGGTATTTCTAAGCCATGATGCAAGCCCTCTGGTTTGGCTATCAATCAAGATGTGTACCAGAACGAATGTTTGAAGAAAATTTCGATCCCGTTTCTACGAAAAGATCTTGCAGATGGACAATGCGTGTTTTGGCCTGTTAAAGCATCGCATTACGCCAAAAAACACAATCGTTCCTAAATACCCATTCGATCCCATTCGTACCCAAAAAGCACAACCCGACAAATCTGCCTCAGTGTCACCCAATCAAAGATTTCTTCACAATTTTGAGCTCCTCGGTATACAAAAATAATTAGAGAGTCACGAATTGTAAACATTTGATTGGTAGAATCAAGAGATGCATTCGCAAATTTGGCATGACGGCCGTACAACGCTCCTGTTCCGACATCAAACCGAAACTTCGCAGAACAGCCCATTATGAACCGTTTTCAAATGTTCACTTTTAACATAGGACTACGTCTTTGTTTACTATACTGGGACTGGGTAGCACTTTGTGAAAACGAACATAGAAGTGTAACGTTTGAATGAAAGATTTCAAATGGTAATAACTACTTTCAAATGGTAATAACTACGAAACTACTGAACGATACTGAACAATTGATATGTCGTTGGGTAGACAAAACGACCAGAAATTTTATGAAGGGGATAAGAGAGCAATTTTATGGAGGACGTGAGAGGGGGGGGGGCTCCTATACAAATGAAACACAAATTGCCTCAAAACTCGAGAACCAATCATGCAAATGGAACCAAATTTGGCATGTGTGGGTTGTAGAAGGCGGGATTTTTTTATGGTGTATTGAGACCCCTTCCCGTTCTAAGGGGAGGGGGCTCCCATACAAATGAAATACACATTTCCTCATAACTCTAGAACTAATCAAGCAAATGCAACCAAATTTCGTACGTGAGAGTTTTAGAAGGCACGAATTTTTGCATTGGTGAATTAAGACCCCTCTTCCCTCTTTAGGAGGGGGGCTCCCATGCAAATGAAACACACATTTCCTCATAACTCGAGAACTAATCAAGCAAGAGGAACCAACTTTGATATGTGGGGGTTTTTGGAGACAGGAATTTATTTTATGATGGTTTGAGACCCCTCAACCTGTGGTAGGAGGATAAGGACTCTCATACAAATAAAACAGATATTTTTGCGAATGTGCCATATTTTCTGCTATGTAACAAGCGGTAAGCTGTGAAAGTAAACTAGTAAAACCTTCTCGGAGCAAGAGACAGTGAATCGACGCCGCTAACTTACGTGCCTGTTGCCATTCATGTCTAAAAATAAGGATATTCGAATGGCACGTGATATTTGCGACGAACGTGCTTTGGCTTTAATCGAAGACCCCATAACAAGAAGTTCCAAAATTTTAATTGCCACCCGTTTTATACTTTCGATTGCATTGCTGTAAGTATGACATAACTGATAAACAGAGTGTATCTCTCGTCAAGGAAGTTGACGAATGGGAAAGTTTTCATTGTTCGATATCGTCACCAATCACCAGAAGGTCTGACATTTGCAAAATATTTGTCGAACTGAATCTGCATTCGTAGTCCTACGTGAGCTTTGCAAAACCCCGAATTTTGAATTCAAACGTTAAATCTGTACTGCTGTATGCCTGCGAAACGTGGACGCATCTCAGCGGAGACAAAACCTGCAGGTATTTATTAATCGGTGCCTGCGATATGTCATTCGTGCCCTGACAACTGGGTATCCAATGAGGAACTCCATCATCGATGTCATCATCAGCCGATAGCAACAGAAATTCGTGAACTTAGGTGCAATTTGATCGGATACACCTTGAGGTAAGGAGCGAACGAGATCTGCAGCACTCGACTGGAATTTGCAAGGACAGCGTAGAAGAGGCAGATGGCGACGCAGTTTAGCCAACGTCATCCGGGCTGTAGACGAAAACCTGTCCTGGCGACAGGTAAAAGCCAAGGCAGGTAAACACCAGCAGTGGAGAGCTCTTAGTTCATCCCTTTGTTCTGCCGGACCGGCGGAACACATAAGTAAGTAAATAAGTTATAAGTTTCCCCGCTAAGATTATTTTTGGTTTCTAAGCCCTTCCTATCGTTTTTTCCATGTTGGAGACAATTATTTCAAAAGGAACATACCGAATTAGGAGCATGAAATATGAAAAGCGTACAAGTGTACCCTATTGATCAGTTGAGGGTTAACCCTCTGTTGTCCAAGTTTTTTCTTAGTTTTCAAGAAATTTTGAAATTTCGCAATGGATAAATGTTCCAGTTTAATGTAATAAACCAAACAATGTACTTAGTTGGATAGATTAAACTATACTAAGAAAGTAAGAGTAAATGTTAACATAACAAGAAGTATCCCGAGCAGACGCGAAAGGCAAAATAATATCAAAATGTGTTATGGAAATCGAATAACTCATATCAAATTGGTCTTGTTTTGGCTGATATAGCTGGTAAAACATCAAAAATTCATTTTATAAAATATAATTTAAAATCTCTTTAATCAATAAAAAAAAATTATGAGATATATTGAATGTCATTTTACGGTTATAATAAGATTTTATAACAATATCAGTTTTTAACGGGTGGCAACTCAAATTTTGGAATTTTTTTCTCAAGCTGTCAAAAAAATACAAAGATACATGAAGAAGATCTGATTTACCGAAATTAAAGATACATTATCCATTGTTAAAAAAAATAGTGTATATTTGGTCGGGGTTCTGCCAAAACGAACCGAGCGTTAATTTTTCAAAAATTGGGTTTTTTACGCCATTGGATGCAAAAACTGATAATAATCTATTGACCATAAAATAATCGTTCCATTCGGACAAATAACAACAGTTTTAAAACATGAATTTTGTGTAGCAGAATGTAGAACAAACCAAATTGCATCCAAGCAGAGCGAACCGAAAACCAACCATAGGAGCCTGGAATACAGCTCTACGGCTACCCTGCAGCATAAAACAGCGTTGGTAGAGCTGTAAGGTATCCCGGGGCAAGTGGGAATACGGGGGAAGTGGGAACGGAGCTCATAACTCTCTTCAACCTCATTTTATTCAACCGAACCTTTCTAGAAATGAAAGATACAACTCAAACGCATGTATTAAAATTATAGATTATTTACAACAAGCATTCTAAACATCAAAATTGGACTTTCAATTTGAGGGTTATTTTTAATTTGCGTTGTAAGTTTCACGCACCTTTCTATAAATGATATTTTGGCCACAGGCTTTACGTAAAAGTACATGTTTTTCTGACAGAAGGTAAACATAATGAGTGTATTAACAAATTACATCCGAAAACTAGTTGTTTAATTTGACAAACGGCATTGAAAAAAATGGGTCGAAATAAAGTCGGCACTTCAAAGCACCCGGAGCAAGTGGGACCTATTAAAAATAAAGTGTTTCAGCACAAAACTTCCTGTCTTAATACATTTTTTAGATGTACTACCGAACATTTTCAGTTCAATTACATAATATTTATACCAGTAAAGCTTTAAAATAAAACCGAAAAGGACTAAACCAAGGGGCCCCAAAAAGAAGCCCATATGCACAGCTTGTGAGGGAACAAACAGTTTGGTCACATTTTGGTTACACCTAAACGATGTTATTTGAATTTGGAAAGTCAAATTTGATATAATTAAGCAAATCTGCAACTGGAATTGAAACAACAAAGTGTTGTGGTTATTATAACGTAACTATCTCTTATGAGTAGCTCTACCGAATTGGGCATGGTAGAACAAACAGATCATAATCGTATTTACGAGCTATTACCCGAGCAGGGTTTTAGAGCAAATTGAAAACAAAATTTGATATCTTGATGTAACGGATTTTGAATACTCGGTGTGATTTCATTTTGGTCGACTTAGCGGTTAAAATATCAAAATTGATTGCAAAAATTCCACGCCGTGAAATTAAATTGAATACTACTTTTGCTATAAAAAATATCAAACGGAATACTAATCTTGCTGTTACACAATATTAATAGTAAAACAGAATTATTTATCATTTTACTATCATAACATCATCATTTTGCTATCATCATATAATTTGAACCTACCATTTTACTAGAAAAAAATCTAAGTGAGAATAGATTGATTTAAATATTTAAGGTTTATTTACATCATATATAGAATCTACCAACACATTTTCTTTCGATAAAAATTAAAGCAAAATGATAGCAAAGTCTGATACATCATAAGTGCCATTTTGAGTTGGTAACAAAACATGTTTTCTATTTGATATCAACAGCAGAATATGTAATAATTTTGATATACTTTTGTTGTCAATCCTTGCTCGGGTAAACAATGGTTAATCCTAAATTACGTCTCTCAAGAATTAGAGACAACGACGTATTCAACTACATTTCGTTACAATAATGCATTACAGCATAATTGCTCACGATCTGTTTTATATAAATTATAAAGTCGCCCGTTGAAATCTGATTTTGTTACGCTATTTTTGAATGAACCCTTCGTACAAATATTGTTTTTGATTGCTTCTTGCAATACTTTAACATTGCTGTAATTAATAATGTAGTTAATAACTTACACAATTTACTTTTATTTTATGCTTTTCAATCAAATTTGAATATAGGTCCCACTTGCCCCGGTAAAAGGGGCAAGTACAATACAAGGTACAATTGGTTTTAAAATAAATTTATTTTCATTAATTAAAAAATTATGCTGCGAAAAACACCAAAAGTCAGTCAATATACATACAATATATGAAATTAATCAATAGCCATTACAAAATACCAATGCGTTGTATATTGATACCGTGTTAATGATTAGCATGTATTTGGTAAATACGCCCTGGCTGAACAGAAAATGAAGTTAAGCGTAGCTGAAAAGAAAATATTTATAGGATTTCATTCTCTTTAAGATTCAGAATCCGACATGGTCGACGATATCGAGAATGACTTCGTTATGGAGGACAGAAATTCAAAAGGTAATAATACTCTAAGTAATTCTGAACCTGGTTCACCTTGACTGATCAATTTTTTAATTTCCTTCGAACATAACTTTTTAGAAACGGGAGAAAACGTTACTTTTGAGTCTTCTGAAGAAGTTTTGGGTTCTCACCAGAAGAACGTTAATTGGACGCCTCGGCTCAAAAAACGTGAACACTGTGATATTTCTCTTAAATGTCTTTGGACACTTTACTTTTTTGTTCATACAAAGTATAAAAATTACCTTTTTTGCCGACCGGTTTCGGGTAAGTAGTTACCCATCTACGGGGCCGAGTCCAACTAATTATGTTGATGAGAGCAGCTACAGACTTAACTTTGTTAAGCCGAAGAGCGGCGATACTATTGGAGCATCATCCTCGTTCATCAGTGGCCGCTCAGCTGTGAGAATGTGTAATGACTCCCACGCATTCAAATGTGATGATTTTCGTACATTTTTTAAAAGTTTAGCACTATTCCAGTTTATCACATGTTCACTATAGTTACTATATATATAGTTCGGCGGATAGAAAATCGGGAGCCAAATAAACGTCAAAAGCGGAGCCAAAAGCTTTTCAAAATCCAAAATGCAGGAGTAATGTTAAAAAAACACACTTTATTTTCATAGAACTAGTCATTTTCAACACCCGCCAGTGATTATTTTTCGTAAAAACCTGCACATTTCACCATAATTTCAAATTTAATTTCATAAATTAGGGATGCCAATTCGCCTGGTTTTCTATCCGCCGAACTATATATATAGTAACTATAATGTTCACTGCTAATGGCATGCATTGCCACACTGGAGTCATTAGTACGTTTATTTTCGGTTGCAGCTTTATGTTCTTTCACGCGGACTTTAATTTTTCGACGAGTTTGGCCAATATATATCGCCGGGCAATCTTGACACTCGATTTGATAAATTCCCGATTTTTCTTCGGCGGGAACTTTATCTTTCGTGTTACAAAGCAAATCCCGTAGTGTATTATTGCTTTTGTACACTACGTGATACCCATGTCGTTTAAGGCGTTGCTTAATCGGATTGGTGGCTTTCGGGTAGAATGGCATGCTGATTCGTTGTACATCATCTTTCTGCGGTTGTAACGTAGTGACATTTTTCCTGTGTCTCTTGCGCTCATGCAGACGAATTATTTTATCGACAAAATTATTATCGAAACCGTTGATTTTAGCAGCTTCGTATATTTTATCCCTTTCCGTTACAAAGTCCTCTTTCTCCATCGGTATGCTGACAAGGCGGTGTGCCATTGCATAGAAAGCCGCTTGTTGTTGCGCGCCGTAATGGTTTGAATCCGACGTTATGTAGCGGTCCGTGGATGTGGGTTTTCGGTATATGCCAAACTTCAGCGAATTGTCCTCTTTTTTAGTTATTAGCAGATCCAGGAAGGGTATTTTTCCATCCACTTCTTTTTCGACCGTGAACTTTATTGTAGGATGTCGGTAATTTAATAATTCGAGCGTTTGTGAAAGGTGTCGTTCTTTGACGATAGCGAAAACATCATCTACATAACGCTTCCATACTCTCGGAAAGTATTTTTCTTTTTGTAATGCCGCCTCAAAGTCACTCATAAATGATTCCGCCAAGAGTGGAGAGATTTTATTACCCATACTAAGGCCAAATGTTTGTTTGTAAAATTTTTGTCTGAACGTAAAGAAATTCTGGTTCATGCATTGGTCAACTATTGAAACATAGGCTTCGATGGGTATGTGAAGCTCGGCTTCTTTCTAAATGTTCTCGCAAACTTCGTACTGCTTCAGGAACTGGTACACTTGGAAATAAAGCGCTAACGTCAAACGAAACCATAATCTCTCCCCGTCGAACCGTTACATCTTTAAGTTGTTCAACTAGTTCAATCGAATTTTTCACAGTTGCACCGTGATTAATGGGATATTTCTTCATTTCATCCACCAACCACGCAGCCAGTTTTTCCATGGGGGTGGAGATATTCGATGAGATAGGTCTCATAGCAAGCGGATTTTTATGAATTTTGGGTAAGCAATATAGCGACGCCACTTTTGGATTTGAAGTTAGTAACTGTGATATTTTATTATGGAAAATAAACGTATATGGAATACTACTGTTTCACCTGACTCACTGCGAATATGCGTATTATTTAAATAAAACGTAACCATACGTTTTATTCGTTTATAACGCATAAGCAGTTAATATCGATAACAAACGATTTTTTATAAGCTGTGCTTTTGTTATTGCATTTAATTTGTAAAAAGTTGCATAAATAACAATACAGTTTCACAATACAATTATTGCGTACTACTGGCACATGAAATATAACGTTTAAGTACGTTATTTTTAGTGATCAAAATTAACGATATTTTCGATACAAGGGCGATATTTTTCGAAACCTTTCGAACCAACACGATCCCGCGAATACAACGCATATTCGCAGTGAGTCAGGTAACACAGATGTGCTGCCATTACCCAGATGATCCATTCTTTAAGCCGGATTCAAGAAAGAGGTTGAGTGCCTTCAACAATCTTTAGTCAAGCCGAAATGGAACTTTTGCATGCATCATAAGTTGTTCTTAACCATGTAAGAACGACATAGAGTAAAAATACATCCAACCAGATTGAACTGAAAACCATATTCTTTCATTTTCATTCAGCCAAAGTGAACTCAGTGCATTCATACCAAAACTAAAAGTTAATTATTTCGATAATAACATACTATTCTACGGATTTTTATAATCTCAGGGCATAAGCTGCAGGCCAGCTGCAAGCAGTTGGTGGGATGATAAAGTTAAAGTTTGAATTACTCAAAATAGTGTTTTTGGTGCTTGGTTCGCTCTGGCAGAACCCCGGCCATTTGAAAACAGTCCATAATCGGCTGTTTGGCGAAGCTTTCGTTTGACGTCGAAACAGGAGCGTTGTACGGCCGTCATGTCAACTTTGCGAATGCATCTCTTGATTCTACCAATCCACTGTTTGCAATTCGTGGTTCTCCAGTTATTTTTGTACACCAAGGAACTCAAAATCCTGAAGAAATTTTCGATTGGGCGCACTGAGACAGATTTTTCGGGTCGTGGTTTTTGGGTACAAATGGGATCGAATGGGTATTCAGGAACGTTTGTGTTTTTTTGGCGTAATGCGATTATGCTCTATGCGGCCAAATACGTAATGTCCATCTGCATGATGTTTTTGTAGAAACGGGAACAAAATTTTCTTTAAACATTCGTCTGGTGCATTTTAATTGATAGCCAAACCAGAAGGGTTGTTGTTGAAGAAACGAGAAAGAAAACGATGTCCTTTTGCGTCCATAGTTTTGGCTGGTTTTCCACTACCATGCTTGCGAATAGTTGTTGGGCATCTTAGGATATGGTAAACAGTTGAAGCCGCAACATATTTGCCTTCTAAATGTTGTACCGTATACTTTTTGCCGAGATTGCTGTTGCAGTTCGTAGAAGTGTTCACCGCGCTCCCGAAATGCTTCTTGTTTCGGAGCCATTTTTAGCAACACTGTGCAAGCAAGAACAAAACAAAAAATATTAACAAAAAGAGGAGAGAGAGAGCAAACATATACATACTCTCATTTCTCTCTGAGCTCGTTTGTTGTTGAGCATAAGGGCCGCGAAAATATTCCAAAATTTTAGTTGCCACCCGTTAAACTCATCTTACAACCAATGTTCTAAATATCTACCGAGGGGCAAGACACTGTTGAAAATATATTACTTTTCCCTATGGAAATATTTTTTCTACCTTAATATATTTATACCGTTTCCATCCTACACGTAAAATAATCCACATGTCCTTTCCACGTGAAAAATCACGCAAATTTCTCTACAGGGTGATACGTGACTTTCACTTGAACATTATTGGAAAATACAATAACATTCATCCGATTTCCACGTTAATGCACGCATACTAATGCAATCTTTACGTAGGCCTTCACGTAAATAATACCGGAAAAGTTAAATGGAAAATATTCACATAACTTTTCCCGTAAATTCGACGTGAAAATTATTTTGAGTGTAATATAACCTTAAGCCCTACAAAGATATAAAATTATAGGGCTTTAATATAATGGTAAGATAAAATAATTATAATACTAATATATTTGTCTAATATGTTAATATATGATAACTAGCTGACCCGACAAACTTCGTATTGCCACAAATTAACCTGTGTTGTACATAAATCATGAATCTCGGATGATCTTTGTCACAATCTCGAGTTTTGCAAGCCCCCCAGTGGGCGGCGCTTCCGACGGCGGGTCACCGGCAACACTCGCGACCGTCTCGTCCTGAATGATCTAGTGTTACTATAGATAGTTTTTGTGGTCTTGTATTGACTAATGTTTTATGGAAGAGTCTCGAATTTCTCGAGTTCGATTAGTTTTTGAGTTTCGCAAAAATTTCTGTTTTATTTGTATGAGAGTCCATATCCCCCTACCACAGGGGTGAGAGGTCTCTAACTATCGTAAAATAAATTCAAGACTCCAAAATCTCCCAAATTTGGTTCCATTTGCTCGATTAGTTCTCAAGTTATAAGTAAATTTGAATTTCATTTATATGGGAGCTCCCCTCTAAAAAGGGGAAGGGGTCGTAATTCACCATAGAAAAAATTTCTGCCATCTAAAACTCCCACATGCCAAATTTGGTTCCATTTGATTGATTAGTTCTCGAGATAAGAGGAAATTTGCATTTCATTTGTATGGAAGCCCACCCTCTTAAATGGGAGATGGGCCATAACTCGCTTTCTAAAGAAGCGAGGGGTCTCAATTCACCATAGAAAAAAATCTTGCGTCCAAAACCACTTACATGTCAAATTTGGTTCCATTTGCTTGATTAGTTCTCGAGTTATGAGGAAATTTGTTTTTCATTTGTATAGGAGCCCCCCCCCTCTTAAAGTGGGGAAATCCATAGAAAATATACCATAGAAAATATTCTTGCCTACAAAAACACCCACATGATAAATTTGGTTCCATTTGCTTGATTAGTTCTAGAGTTATGAGGAAATTTGTATTTCGTTTGTATGAGAGCCCCCCCCCCCCTCTTAAAAAGGCAAGGGGTCCTAATTCATCATAGAAAAAATGGTTGCCTCCAAAAACACCCACATGCCAAATATGGTTCCATTTGCTTGATTAGTTCTCGAGTTATGAGGAAATTTGTATTTCGTTTGTATAGGAGCCCCCCCCCCTCTTAAAGTGGGGAGGGGTTCTAATTCAGCTTAGAAAATATTCATGCCCTAGAAAACTTTCACATGCCAAATTTGGTTCCATTTGCTTGATTAATTCTCGAGTTACGAGGAAATTTGCATTTCATTTGTATAGGAGCCCCCCTTCCTAAAGTGGGTAGGGGTCCCAATTCATCATAGAAAAAAATTTTGTCGCCAAAAACACCCACATGCCAAATTTGGTTCCATTTGCTTGATTAGTTCTCGAGTTATAAGGAAATTTGTATTTCGTTTGTATAGGAGCCCCCCCTCTTAAAGTGGGGAGGGGTCCTTATTTACCATAGAAAATATTCTTGCCCTCGAAAACTTTCACATGCCAAATTTTGTTCCATTTGCTTGATTAGTTCTTCAGTTATGAGGAAATTTGTATTTCATGTGTATAGGATCCCCCCTCCTAAAACGGGGAGGGGTTCCAATTCATCATAGAAAAAATTTTTGTCGCCAAAAACACCCACATACCAAATTTGGTTCCATTTGCTTAACTGCTTCTCGAGTTATGAGGAAAATTGTGTTTCTTTGGTACAGGAGCCCCCCCTCTTAAAGTGGGTAGGGGTCCTAATTTACTATAGAAAATATGCTTGCCCTCGAAAACCTTCACATGCCAAATTTGGTTCCATTTGCTTGATTAGTTCTCGAGTTATGAGGAAATTTGTATGGAAGCTCCCCCTTTTAAAGAGGAGAGGAGTTATAATTCCCCTTATAAAGAGGGGAGGCGTCTCAATTTACCATAGAGTAAATTCTTGTCACCGAAAACACCCACATGCCAAATTTTGTTCTATTTGCTTGATTAGTTGTCGAGTTATGCAGAAATTTGTGTTTCATTTTTATGGGAGCCCCCCCTCTTAGTGGGGGGAGGGGTTTCTAACCATTACTAAAACCTTTCCTGGCCCCAAAAAACCTCTACATGCATATTTTCATGCCGATTGGTTCAGTAGTTTTCGATTCTATAAGGAACATACGGACAACCCACAGACAGACAGAAATCTTTCTTTATAGGTATAGAAGATCTGAAATGGACCAGATCTCTGACCAGATCAGTCTGCGCCAAACAGCGAGAAAAAAAAGGTATAGAAGATATTAGGAAGTGTCTTACCCCTCGCGATATCTACTCAATAAAAAAATGTGTTAACAATGTATCTCCATATCTATTCAATAACAAAATATAGCATTATACTTTAGTCTGATATTGCTTTTATTTTATTTTGCTCCTCGCTCCTGCTCGGGATCTCGAATTCATCGAAATAAATTCATTCGAAGTTTTCACGTTTTGTCAGTGGTCGTATGTTCTAATCTCAGCTGGGAGAGGCTGTTAGAGTCAATAGGATCGTAGCAACTGGCCCTGCAATTGTCCTGTACTCTAACAGCTGGCTGCGAAATCTGTCGTATAAAAACAGAAGGTCAAGTTTCGATAACGGCATGTAGCACCTAAGCTTTGCGTTGCTTTTCTTTTTAACGTTTCTTGTTATACAATGTTTCTCTTTTTCATTAAGAGCATCAGTCTGGTTACAGTGATCTTCATACTATTTTGCAGGATGGTGATATTCAATATTGGCCAGTCAAGGATGAAAAGCCATGACGTCCTGATTCTCAGATCAAATGCCAAAAAAATTTGGAAAATGATTTATTCAATTATTTTCCAACTAATTTTATCGGTTTTTATGAATGAACAATGATGATGAGTACATGATCGCTCGGAATTGAGGCTGCAGTCTAGTGTTTCTTCTCGTCACTATCTTTGTACCAATCCTCGCTAAAAACAAAAAAAAAAGATTATTGAAGTAAAAAGTGCGTTCCAATGCTTATTATACCATCCTGGAACATTTTCTGGTGCATCGCATCGCTCAGTTTCTTCGTTGTAGACCTCCCCTGCTTGACAGCCCAGATCACGAGGTTCAACGCCGTTCAAGCATACATAAAACCTTTGGCAGTCAGTAGGATGTGCGTACTTGGGGTGGGCAACAGTCTGGCCAGATTCATCAGTCTTTTGTTCCTTTGGACACGTGAAACCATCTTTCAACTTCTCTGTTGGTTGTTTAAAAAGTTATTTCTATTATTTCTGCTTGAATAATAGTAATGGTATGACATACTATTAGCACCTGGGTTGCATCCCTGACGGCCAGCGTCGTTCGGCCAAACGCAAGTGCCAGTGTATTCATCAAAATGTAAACCAGCGGTGCAAGTTATTTCATTGGCATCACCTTCAATGCAGTTATAAAAAACATTGCACACGGCAGGATCTGGATGAGCGAAAAACCCGTTTCTACGAGGACATAGATTTTTGCCCTTTGGAGGCTCTGCGAATCAAGAAACCGTTAAAATGTTTTGCGATTTTATTCATTCGAGAAACAATTACGTAATTCCACACGATCACCACAGTCTACATTGAAGGGTTGATCGCACTTGTTAATTTTCCGGATCGTGGGGTCGAACACGAGACCATCCGGGCATAGCTTTTCGGTTGCACGGCCATCATAACACTCATAATACTTATCGCACTGAATTGGATCTTCGTATTGACCATCTTTTGGTGGGCATTTAAACTGTTGTGCATCTGTAATGGCGAAAGAAATCTTAATTATATTTTTTACACATTAGATACATCACATCTTTTATTTTATATTTCGTTATTAACCATTTTAGTTGAACTCATAGCTCTGCTGATTCAAATTACACTAAGCAAGACAACATGTATTATCACTACAAAACATTCAATTTATTCCTTCATCGTAACCTAAAAATGAGTTTATATCCAGAAAGAAACAAAAAGAAAGTGACGAGGGTTGTTGCAATTGTAAACAACTCGAGAAAAAATTATTTCAACTTTAATATTGGCAAAGTATTTTGCCGCCTATACAATCTTTACAACGGCTTTTAATAAGATCTTTCTCTAAGATAAACATGTCCGCTCTCTTGAAATCACAAATTTAGAAACTCAATCCATCATTTCGTTATAACCATAAATCTCAATGATATTACTATTAAATAATCGGCTGATATATGTTCATCAATTAAATTATCTGAAAAATGCTATTATTTGGCTAGCAGTGGGTGGCCTATTCTCAATAAGTCGTTAAACTACAATCAATTGCTAAATGTTTTACGTAACAATTTCAAATAATTCTGCTCTTTTTATACAGACATCTGCACTTTACTTGTTAGCCTTCAGGTGCTTTGCAACCTACAGGAGTTAAATATATATTTATTCCTGCTAGCGATAAGCATCATGGTCTCTATGCTACCAATCCAGTTTGTGAACGGCCGCAATTTTATATATCGACCGACAACTTTCAAAAAGTTGTTCAAGACCTATCGATTCTCTGATATCATACGATGACATTTTTTGGTGAGCGAGGTCACATGCAGTTGTATGCTGAGAACTATGTTTTCGTTGTTGTGTATGCATATACACTATCATTGGGGCAGGGCATGTACCTCAAGGCTAGCAAGTCTAGCCACATAGTACCATTTACAGACATCATAATGCTAGCCTTGCAATCTGCATAATTCGACCAATCTTGTTCTACTACATGTTACTTTCTTGTATAAAATCGTATGTTCATTTAATGTTGTTCCTAGTTTTTTATCAGTTCGATCAGTTCGAACGATTATATTTAGCATGACGAAACTATGCCGTTATGAAAATAAACCATCATTTCATAATTTTTAAATTTATTTAAATAATGTAAGGTACAATATAATAACAATATATATGCACTTTAAAAATACTAGTACATGATATTCATCTGCGGCGTTTACGAGAAATCGTACAGAGAAATTCAAAAAGGAAGAATTTTTTATTTATTTTAAGGTTCAAACACGCGATAATTGATTTCAGAGATTTTAAAAGCAATTTTTATGCTATTATTTTGCAGGTCAAATCCTGAAGGACAGCGAGCCAGGATAAGTAAGTAAGTAAGTAACTTTTACAATAAATTTACCATAAGTTTCAAGGTCCACAATAAAACTGTTGAAGGAGCATTGTGCCTACTACAACATTTAATGTAAATGTTTGTTCGGGACGATATTTTGGGCAGTGAAGTCATTTTTTGAATTCTCCTGCTATTATAAATACAGGAATACATAGAAATGAGACAACCTCGACATTGGCAGAACGGGGCTAAACCTAGGAGAGATTTACCCCGCTCTTTCCCCCCCCCCCCCCTAGAAAAATGGAGCTGGCCGATCAAATAAAATGGCCAAATGGCCCCCATTAAAAATGAGCGCTAGTTCCACCAATAAATCTCCACATAAAACAACCTCGATATAAAACAACTCGATATTAGACAATTTTTACCTCGATTTTTACCTTTCCAAAAGCGGCGACATAAAATATTTTATTTATTTCTAAATAATGCTAAAAATTCAAAGCAAACAAAAGCTCAAACAATAATAAATGGTTCAAAACTTATAGACACAGAACACGAGGCAAAATTGGCGACTGCTAACGCATTTTTTTGTTAAATCATGGTATAAGACAATTTCGATATAAGACAAATTTTGAAATGATAAATTGTCTTATATCGAGGTATCCCTGTATTTTAGACTAATATTAACAACGTTGATAACGGCAATGTGTAGAGCTACGGCCTATAATATGACACATTCCAGCGTTACGGGACACCATGCTCACCACGCAAATCAGTTCCTTTCGAACCAAATCCTTGGCATACAACTGGAAAGTAAGGTCCTCTTCAGTCACCAATTTCACAAGATAATTGCTAAAAAATTTGTGAAACAAGAGCCAATTTACATAGTAAAAATGGTTGCTAATTGTGTCCCGTAACGCTGGAATTGTCATATCTGAAAAAATTTATGTAATAAAATTCGACTAATAATTGTTTAAGTTTTTCATTTTATAATTTATCCATTGTGCTTAATGCTACGCATCGCAGTGATGAGTCCACACATGAAAAAAAAATGCTACGCACTTTCTTGTGCGTGTTCCTTATTCTACGCAGCTAAAAAGTAACGATAAACAACATGTCATGTTGTTTATGTTTTTAAACGCTGAAAGTTGACCGAAAATCCTGTTTTTGCCATTGCCATAATTAAATCCATGACCTGGCCTTCCTCTGGTGCTGTTCAGGGAGCACAGGAGTATTGTTATCTCTGTACTGGATCATTTTAAATATTTTCTTTTCGGTAACGTGAAGGACGAATTGATTCAGATTTTCTGCATACTGAACATCAAATTTTAGACTAAAATCTGAAATTGTATTTTCACATAGGAACCCTTTCCCCACTACCGATAGCTCCATGAAGTTGGTTATTCCTTCAATGCAGCGCAATCTAGTTCAATTAGCGATGAAGATAGAGCTCAACAATTAATTGATGGGCCACGAGATGAATCATCCTAAGATTCAAAATCATTCCCAAGAACCAAGAACCGGTTAGTGGGCATTTGAGTCTTAAATGTCCCCATTGTACTTCCATTCCATTCGGCTTATTTTATCAAGCTGATGTGATTTGATGTGCCGCAAAATGAATTATCTAAAAAACATAAATGTTCCCCAGAACCTAGTATTGGATGTTCTGAATCAGACACTGAAGTGGCCATCAGTAAGCAAAGTATTCTTTTTGTCTGAAGCATAATTGACCGCTGCAACGGCTTTTGATAAGAAATTTGTTAATTTTCTAGATCGGCGGTATTAATGGTCATCACTTATTTCAAAAGTTCATAGCTCTTGAACGAACCTTTGTAAAACAAACATTCTTTTATGAAAGCAGAATTTCTATCTAGCAATCTAGGAAAAATACTAGGAATCTAATATTTTTTTGAAACGATGATTCTACAATTGATGAAGGGACGGTAAGGGAAAGTAATGAACAAGGATTTTTTTAGGGAATGAAGGGGAAAGAGTGGAAAGGAAAGGGGGGGGGGGTAATAGGTAGCTATGCTTAACAAGTTGTCGTTGTGACTGCTATCTTTTGTCCAATGCTGGAAGGTGCATGGGTCGAACCAAGCTATAATCAGAGATTAGAACCGGTTAGCTCGAGCGGACGAACACGCGCGCTTCAACGACACGTTACACTTAATAGCATCAAAGGCGGTCACGTTATGAAGCTGCCCGTGGGTTAGAACATCGATTGAGCATAAACGCTCGTTTCACATAGACACACGCGCTAAGACATAAAAATTCATAGCTTGTAGAGTTTTCATTTTTCTATTTCCAAATTGTGCATGCTTCTTCGAGAAAGATCAACAAATATTTTAAAATAAAAAAAATCGAGAAAAAAAAGTTCCAACTTTCAAAAAATTGCAATTGTTTATAAAAATGCACTATTTAACTATTGAAAAATAATCAAGAGGAGGTATGGTATACGAATGGTATGGTATGGTAGCTTGTCGAATAGTGAACACATCTGGTAGAAAGTCATTTTTTGATATTACAATCTATGTTTACAATCAGTATTTAAAAAATAGTATTTTGTTCGGATTACAATACTTTAAAAAATCATATCTGGCGAATTCCAACAGTAACAACGAAATAAAAAAATACGTGTCGATTTTTTTGCACAAAGAACGTAAAAAAAATGTTCCGAACAGAAAAAAAAATTTTGACTGTAAATTTCCCGTGGAATGACCCATATATGACACATTCCGGCGTGACGTTACAACGTTTTGACATTTCTTTGCACAGTATTTGTGTTTCAGCTAAGAAAATCGTTGAGAAACCCCCAAATATTATTATATATTTGGAAAGAACATAAAATTTCCTATTAAAAATGAACAAATTAATAGCATTTGCCTTACTTAGATTGTTTTGGAAAGCAAATATGTAGCGTGACGTTACAACGCGCCAGAAAATCGTCTTTTGGTTCTTCTGTTAAAAAATATGAAAATTCTGCTCTCTTTCAAATGTTATCTAAAGACTTTCTTCTATGATTTGATAAGAGATGAATACTGAACAACTTACTATGTTCAGAATTCCGATAATTAGTGAAATTTATTTTTAAACAGATTTTACTTTTCGTGACGTTACAACGCTCTGCTCTACACAGAGAGGGTCGTAGCTCCGTTGTAACGTCACGAAAAATCTGTTCAGTTAATACTCGTTAAGGGGAAACCGAAAGTGGCTCAAAGATGGCTGGATAAATGGCTACCATTCGACGCATGTATTGTTTTGCGCCTTAAAAATGCATCTGTATTGGCAGAGCACGCTTTCGCCGCGTAATCAGTGCTTCCAGCGCTGTTATAATTTCCTAAAACTTGTAATTCAATTTATCGATCTGCTATGTATCAATAAACGCTCAGCAAAACATAATTGCTCATGGAAAATAAATTTAACTGAACATATCGATCATTACGTGTTCATAAAAGCGACCAATGTATAATTTGTAATTAGTTAATAGATATTTGGTTACGCACATATTTCGTTGAACAAGCGATTTCCGAAAAAGCAGCAACACAGTATCAAACTTTCGTCACATCAATGAGCTTTTAAAGAGCTTTCAACTTTCGCCGCATCGATGAGCTTAGATGAGTAAACAAACAAAACGCAAACGTAGGAGTCAAAAACGCAATCCGATGCAAGCGGATTAATTAAACATCCTAGTGATCCTACGCATTATTCAGTTGCTGCTGTTAATTTTGATTGAATCGGAATGCCTTGATAAAGAAAACAAACCCTTTTTCGGGATGTTTGTAGTCAGTGCGGTTGGCTGCGGATCAGCTGTTTATGTTTGCAAGCTCCGCTATTTGACATATATTACCAATACTAATGCAATGTTCAAATAAACGTTTCGGTTTTTAACGAACACATGAGATGTACAGTACAGTGTTTGTCGCACTAACACAATAACGTTAGCCACTTTGGGTTCCGCCTTAATTATTGCTATTGCTGCCTTCTGTACATAAGGGATAATCCAAAACCGTGTCGTTAATTTGTCTTTTCACTATTTTGCCTACGTAATTGTGGGGTTCTTCACAAATTACGTCGCGCAGTGGGAGGGATTCTAAGAAAGTGAGACGTAAGTAATAGCATCGAAACCTTAAAACATAGCATAATATTTGCTTCAGAAAAGCTTCTTCATTTAAAAAGCACTTTCTAGTGGTGAAAAAATATTCGGACATTAGGGTGTCCTCAAGTAGATACAAAAAGTATTTTCTCTATTTTAAGTCAAAAATGATTGCTGTCTACAGAAAATTTATAGAAAAACTAATTTTAAGAAACTTTGTTGAATGCTAGAGATTTATATTTTTTACATGAAAAAAGTTATAGAGCCAAGCTCTTAGGGACACCCTTAAAATATTTTTTTTCGATCTACCTCTTTAATAACGCTTCGTATGGCTTGCGAATGTTCTAAAAAAATGGTAATCTAATTAAATTGCACATTTTTGTCGAAAATAGTAGAGCACTATCTTTTTCCCTTTAGACGCTATCACTGGCTTTTTTATTTTTGCATCTACTATTTAAGGGGGTGTATCTCGAGGGAGAGCAGCTATGAGCACCTAATCTCACTTGTTTTTTGTGAGTTAATTTATGCTGTATTCCACCATGTACAGCTTAGAGTATAATGTGGAAAATCTAAAAAAAGTTATTATGAAGACAACCGTAGGTGAACATGTATAAATAAAAGAAACAAGGGATAGCTCCTAAAGGAAAAAAGATAGATCTCTACTATCTTCGACGAAAATGTGCAGGTTAATTCTATTACCAATTTCTTACATTTCTTACAAACATCTAAAAGGCGTACGAAGCGTTATTAAAGAGCTAGATAAAAAAACTATTTTTAAGGGTGTCCCTAAGAGTTTGGCTCTATAACTTTTTTCATGTAAGAAATATAAATCTTCAGTATTCAACGAAGTTTCTTGAAATTAGTTTTTCTACAAATTTTCTGTAGGCAGCAATCATTTCTGACTTAAAATAGAGAACATATTTTTTTTTGTATCTGCTTAGGGACACCCTAATGTCCGAATGTTTTTTTTATCACTAGAAAGTGCTTTTTAAATGAAGGAACTTTTCTGAAGCTACTATCATGCTATGTCTTAAGGTTTCGATGCTATTACTTATGTCTCACATGTTTTGAATCCGTCCGGCTGCCCGCCGTGACATTACAACGCGAGCTTCAATCAGTTGTAACTTAGGTTCTACTTACCTTATCTTCATTCTTTAGGCACCATTTTAAAGATATTTTTAAGTACACAGAGAATACAGATCATTAGATTGTTCGAATTTGTACTTTTCTGCGAAAACGGAAAACTACACTTTTTTCGTGACGTTACAACGCAAAAAAATGGCCCTATTTCATCCACTTGAAATACAAAATAACTGCAAAATTGCATCCAAACTATTTTTGGAATGGATTCAGCATATATTCCTTGTAAGTTGGTCGAAAACAAGTGCATTTATGAAATGTTTTAGCGCACTGTAGCAGCATTTTTAAAAATATCGCGAAAAATCATTTATTTCTTGTAAATTTCATTTATTTTCGACACACGTTTTAAATAACTTCCGATAATGCTAGAATACCAGTTAGGGCAGTTTTGAAAGGTTCAAACATTACCCAATCATGAAAAAATATTCAACAATACTAAAAGCAAGTTTTATAAAATGTCTGGTTGGTATACCGGCCCGCGGAATGTGTCATATATATACAGGAGTTAGACAAAATGATCGGGACAGGCAAAATTTTGAGGAAATTCAAACGGCCATAACATCCACAAAATTGGACATTTGTAAATGAAACCAATTGCGTTCGACGGGGAAATTTTTCTAGTTTTTCGAAAATATTTTAAGATTCGCAATAGTCAGCGGACACCGGAGATATTCCGGGTTATCTGGGGGTATGTCGAAAACTGATTTTTTAAGTCGGCTGTATCTTTTTCTGTCATGAAAATTTATTAATTTTCATATTTTTTCCCAAAATAAGATTTCATTTTCAGTCGATTGGTGAAAAAAGAACGGAAATCCGACGAGAAACAACCAAGTTACGGCCATTTTCGTAAAATCAGTATTGCTCTGGCCAGTTTAGGACATGACGCAAACCATGTCAATATGAGCATCAAACGTTAAGGTTTTATTTATTTATTTCGTCAACCGATGTAGACTAGTATAATGCATATACAGTTTCTTATATAGAAGTCTTATAATTAGATGGTGATTAAAAAGTGTTCTTATTCCTTTGAATAAGGCATTGAATAAGGCATTCTTATTCCTTTTATGAGGCATTGACACTGAAAGCATTCCCAGGTCCGCAGTGTCCCATGGCAACCATGTAGCAGGTTCTAGGTACCCCTGCGGAAGTGGTCGTTTCAGGGAATGTTCGAAAACATGTCAATATGGGTGTCAAACTTCAGGATTTTCAACCCTCGTAAATTTTTGAAGTTTGACATCCATATTGGAATGGTTTTGGTCATGTTTTAAAATGGCCATAAAGGTAAGACATTACTGGCAACATTTCCAGAACTGATTTCACTAAAATGGCCATATCTCTGTTGTTTCGTGTTGGATTTCCGTTCTTTTTCGACCTATCGACTGGAAATTAAATCTAGTTTTGGGATAAAATATGAAAATGAATAAATTTCCATGACAAAAAAAGATACAGGCGATTAAAAAAATCAGTTTTTGACATACCCCCAGACAATACGGAATATCTCTGGTGTCCGCTGACTATTGCGAATTTTGAAGTAATCTAGGAAAACTAGAAAAATTTCCCCGTCGAATGCAATTGGTTTCATCTAAAAATGTCTAATTTTGTAAAAGTTATGGCCGTTTTAATTTCATCAAAATTTTGCCTGTCCCGATCATTTTGTCTAACCCCTGTATATATATATATATGGGTCATTCCACGGGAAATTTACAATCAAAATTTTTTTTCTCTTCGGAATATTTTTTTCACGTTCTTTGTTCAAAAAAAATCGATACGTATTTTTCTATTTCGATGTTACTGTTGGAATTCGCAAGATATGATTTTTTAAAGTATTGTAATCCGAAAAAATTACTATTTTTTAAAAGCTGATTGTAAACATAATTTGTAATATCAAAAAATGACTTTCTATTAGATGTGTTCACTATTCCACAAGCTTTCACAATTGGTATACCATACCTCCTCTCGATTGTTTTTCAATAGTGAAATAGTGCATTTTTATAAACAATTGCAATTTTTTCAAAGTTGGAACTTTTTTTTCTCAATTTTTTTTATTTTAAAATATTTGTTCATCTTTCTTGAAGAAGTATGCAAAATTTGGAAATGGAGAAATGAAAACTCTGGAAGTTATGACATTTTATGTCTCAGCGCGTGCGACAATGTGAAGTGAGCGGTTATGCTCAATCGATGTTCTAACCCACGGGCAGCTTCATAACGAGGCCGCCTTTGATGCTATTAAGTGTAACGTGTCGTTGAAGCACACGCGTTCGTCCGCTCGTTTGCATTAACGTGCGCGCTTCGAAATAAAAATTCATATCTTCTAGAGTTTTCATTTCTCCATTTCCAAATTTTGCATGCTTCTTCGAGAAAGATTAACAAATATTTTAAAGTAAAAAAAATCGAGAAAAAAAAGTTCCAACTTTGAAAAAAAATGCAATTGTTTATAAAAATGCACTATTTAACTATTGAAAAACAATCGAGAGGAGGTATGGTATACCAATTTTGAAGGCTTATGGAATAGTGAACACATCTGGTAGAAAGTCATTTTTTGATATTACAAACTATGTTTACAATCAGTATTTAAAAAATAATGATTTTTTCGGATTACAATACTTTAAAAAATCATATCTTGCGAATTCCAACAGTAACATCGAAATAGAAAAATACGTATCGATTTTTTTTGAACAAAGAACGTAAAAAAAATATTCCGAAGAGAAAAAAAATTTTGACTGTAAATTTCCCGTGGAATGACCCATATATATCCATATATTGGTTTGGTCAGATTGGTTTAAGTGCTTGATTTATGTGCCAGTAGCACTTTATATATTATACTAGCTGACCCGACAAACTTCGTATTGCCACAAATTAAACTGTGTTGTATATAAATCGTGAATCTCGGATGACCGTTGTCACAATCTTGAGTTTTGCAAGTTTCTGGGGAGTTCATGGGTGTTTTAATATACAAATTTTCCTCACAGTAAAGTAGAAAACAACTCCTCCCATTGCTTAGTCTGATGAAATAAAGCGGATAGCATTTAAATATTCGCCATCATTACAAACCATTTCGCCGAATACCATTTTGCGGAACGCCAATTCTCGGTTGACCATAACGCAGAATATAGAGTTTCGCAGAATACCATTTCATGAAAAACTTTACATGGGATGTACCATTTCAAGGAAAATCTTTTCGTAGAAAGTACCATTTCGCAGGGGTGACCCAACTGAAGAAAAGTAATAGAGGTCAGTAGATCTAGGAAAATCAATAAACCTAGATAGAGGTGATCTCTACGGGGGGCTCCACCCCGCAGTGACCGGCGCTTCCGACGGCAGGTCTCTGGCAACACTCGCGGCTTGTGGCCGTCTCGCGCTGAATTATCTAATGTTACTGTTGATAGTTTTTGGTGGTCTTGTTATTGATTAATGTTTTATGAAAGAGTCCAAAATTTCTCGAGTTCGATTAGTTTTTCAGTTACGCAAAAATTTCTGTTTTATTTGTATGAGAGTCCTTAATCCCCTACCACACGGGTGTGGTGTCTCAAACCATCATTAAAAAAAATCCTGCCTCCAAAACCCCCCACATACCAAATTTGGTTCCATTTGCTTGACTACTTCTCGAGTTATGAGAAAATTTATATTTCATTTGTATGGGAGCCCCCCTCCTAAAAAGGGAGAGGGGTCCTAATTCATCATAGAAAAAATTCATGCCTCCAAAAACACCCACATGCCAAATATGGACAGAAATCCATTTTTATAGGCATAGATTTGTATGGGAGCACCCCCCCCCCCCCATTTTAGTGGGAGGAAGGGTCTTCTGCCATCGAGAGAACCTTCCCTGGACCCAAAAACCCCTACATGCAATTTTTTTTCGCCGATCGGTTCAGTAGGATTTCGATTCTATAAGGAACATAGGGACAGACAGACAGAAATCCATTTTTATAGGTATAGGTAAATCTAGAGGCGGGCACCGCTAATCAGCTAACCGTTAACTTTTTTGCCTGCGAATAGTGCGTTCGTTAGTAAATATATATATATATATATATATATATATATATATATATATATATATATATATATATATATATATAGTAAGGTAAATATATATATATATATATATATATATATATATATATATATATATATACGCAAAATTTCTGTTTTATTTGTATGAGAGTCCTTAACCCCCTACCACAGGGGTGCGGTGTCTCAATGCCATCATAATAACTCTCACGTACGAACTGTTGAATTTCTTTTGAAACCTTTGAAGCCTATGAGCCGATCGCGGAAACGTTTTTTTGCAATTGTGCTGCCATGTACGAGAAGCGATAATCCAAATAAGTAAACATACACCGAAGGTTATGTGTCATAATCAATCAATCCTAAAAGTTATGAATAAAAAAAAACGCTGGATTTTCATTTTTCACTTTGACCAACAATGGTCAATTTTATCAATTTGCTAGAAATTGCACGCTTATTTTTGTTATTATTTTCAAAAATTAGCTGCCAGACGTTTATTTAGGCGCTTTAATTTGTCGGAAGCTAATGGAAACGTACACACATTTCAAATCTAACGAACGCACTATTCGCAGGCAAAAAAGTTAACGGTTAGCTGATTAGCGGTGCCCGCCTCTGGATTTACCTATACCTATAAAAATGGATTTCTGTCTGTCTGTCCCTATGTTCCTTATAGAATCGAAATCCTACTGAACCGATCGGCGAAAAAAAATTGCATGTAGGGGTTTTTGGGGCCAGGGAAGGTTCTCTCGATGGCAGAAGACCCTTCCTCCCACTAAAATGGGGGGGGGGGGTGCTACCATACAAATCTATGCCTATAAAAATGGATTTCTGTCCATATTTGGCATGTGGGTGTTTTTGGAGGCATGAATTTTTTCTATGATGAATTAGGACTCCTCTCCCTTTTTAGGAGGGGGGCTCCCATACAAATGAAATATAAATTACCTCATAACTCGAGTGTTTTTGGAGACAAGAATGTTTTCTATGGTGAATTGAAACCTCTCCCCGCTTCAGGAGGGGGGGCTCCCATACAAATGAAATATAAATTTTCTCATAACTCGAGAAGTAGTCAAGCAAATGGAACCAAATTTGGTATGTGGGGGGTTTTGGAGGCAGGATTTTTTTTAATGATGGTTTGAGACACCGCACCCGTGTGGTAGGGGGTTAAGGACTCTCATACAAATAAAACAGAAATTTTTGCGTAACTGAAAAACTAATCGAACTCGAGAAATTTTGGACTCTTTCATAAAACATTAATCAATAACAAGACCACCAAAAACTATCAACAGTAACATTAGATAATTCAGCGCGAGACGGCCACAAGCCGCGAGTGTTGCCAGAGACCTGCCGTCGGAAGCGCCGGTCACTGCGGGGTGGAGCCCCCCGTAGAGATCACCTCTATCTAGGTTTATTGATTTTCCTAGATCTACTGACCTCTATTACTTTTCTTCAGTTGGGTCACCCCTGCGAAATGGTACTTTCTACGAAAAGATTTTCCTTGAAATGGTACATCCCATGTAAAGTTTTTCGTGAAATGGTATTCTGCGAAACTCTATATTCCGCGTTATGGTCAACCGAGAATTGGCGTTCCGCAAAATGGTATTCGGCGAAATGGTTTGTAATGATGGCGAATATTTAAATGCTATCCGCTTTATTTCATCAGACTAAGCAATGGGAGGAGTTGTTTTCTACTTTACTGTGAGGAAAATTTGTATATTAAAACACCCATGAACTCCCCAGAAACTTGCAAAACTCAAGATTGTGACAACGGTCATCCGAGATTCACGATTTATATACAACACAGTTTAATTTGTGGCAATACGAAGTTTGTCGGGTCAGCTAGTATAATATATAAAGTGCTACTGGCACATAAATCAAGCACTTAAACCAATCTGAGATAGCATCAGTAATTGATTAACTTATTTAATTTTCACTAGGTTATAAAATCTAAACGTAATTAACATGTAAACAATCTATACCTATAAAGAAGGATTTCTGTCTGTCTGTCTGTCTGTCTGTCTGTCTGTCCTGTGTTCCTTATAGAATCACAAACTACTGAACCAATCGGCGTGAAAATTTGCAAGAAGAGGGTTTTGGGGCCAGGAAAGGTTTTAGTGATGGTTAGAGACCCCTCCCCCCACTAAGAGGGGGGGCTCCCATACAAATGAAACACAAATTTCTGCATAACTCGAGAACTAATCAAGCAAATAGAACCAAATTTGGCATGTGGGTGTTTTCGGTGACAAGAATTTATTCTAGGGTAATTTGAGACCCTCCCCTCTTTATAAGGGGAATTATAACTCCTCTCCCCTTTAAGAGGGGGGTTTCCATACAAATTTCCTCATAACTCGAGAACTAATCAAGCAAATGGAAACAAATTTGGCATGTGAAGGTTTTCGAGGGCAAGAAAATTTTCTATGTTGAATTAGGACCCCTCCTCACTTTAAGAGGGGGGGCTCCTGTACAAATGAAATACCAATTTCCTCATAACTCGAGAACTAATCAAGCAAATGGAACCAAATTTGGCATGTGTGTGTTTTTGAAGACAAAATTTTTTTCTATGATGAATTGGGACCCCTCCCCACTTTAAGAGGGGGGGGGGGGCTCCTATACAAACGAAATACAAATTTCCTTATAACTCGAGAGCTAATCCAGCAAATGGAACCAAATTTGGCATGTAGGTGTTTTTGGAGGCAAGAATGTTTTTTATGATGAATAAGAACCTCTCCCCACTTTAGGAGGGGGGCTCCTATACAAATGAAATACAAATTTCCTCATAACTCGAGAACTAATCAAGCAAATAGAACCAAATTTGGCATGTGGGTGTTTTCGGTGACAAGAATTTATTCTATGGTAAATTGAGACCCCTCCCTCTTTATAAGGGAAATTGTAACTCGTCTCCCCTTTAAGAGGGGGGGCTTCCATACAAATTTCCTCATAACTCGAGAACTAATCAAGCAAATGGAACCAACTTTGGCATGTGAAGGTTTTCGAGGGCAAGAAAATTTTCTACGGTGAATTAGGACCCCTCCCCACTCTAAGAGGGGGGGCTCCTGTACAAATGAAATACAAATTTCCTCCTAACTCGAGAACTAATCAAGCAAATAGAACAACATTTGGCATGTGGGTATTTTTTTTGGTGACAAGAATTTATTCTATGGTGAATTGAGACCCCTCCCCTCTTTATAAGAGGAATTATAACTCCTCTCCCCTTTAAGAGGGGGGACTTCCATACAAATTTCCTCATAACTCGAGAACTAATCAAGCAAATGCAACCAAATTTGGCATGTGAAGGTTTTCGAGAGCAAGAAAATTTTCTATGGTGAATTAGGACCCCTCCCCACTTTAAGAGGAGGGGCTCATGTACAAATGAAATACAAATTTCCTCATAACTCGAGAACTAATCAAGCGAATTGAACCAAATTTGGCATGTGTGTTTTTGGAGACAATTTTTTTTCAATGATGAATTGGGACCCCTCCCCACTTTAGGAGGGGGGTCCTATACAAACGAAATACAAATTTCCTCATAACTCGAGAGCTAATCAAGCAAATGGAACCAAATTTAGCGTGTAGGTGTTTTTGGAGGCAAGAATTTTTTCTGTGATGAATTAGGACCTCTTCCCACATTAGGAGGGGGGGCTCCAATACAAACGAAATACAAATTTTCCCATAACTCGAGAACTAATCAAGCAAATAGAACCAAATTCGGCATGTGGAGGTTTTTGGAGGCAAAAATATTTTCTACGGTGAATTAGGATCCTTCCACACTTCAAGAGGGGGGCTTCTACACAAATGAAATACATATTTCCTCATAATTCGAGAACTAATCAAGCAAATGGAACCATATTTGGCATGTGGGTGTTTTTGGAGGCAACCATTTTTCCCATGATGAATTAGGACTTCTTACCTTCTTATGAGGGGGGGGGGGCTCCCATTCAAACGAAATACAAATTTGCTCATAACTTTAGAACTAATCAAGCAAATGGAACCAAATTTGGCATGTGAGAGTTTTAGATGGCAGAATTTTTTTTCTGTGGTGTATTACGACCCCTTTCCCTTTTAAGAGGGTGGGCTCCCATACAAATGAAATACAAATTTCCTTATAATTTGAGTACTAATCAAGCAAATGGAACCAAATTTAGCATGTAGGAGATTTTTGAGTCTTGAATTTATTTTATGATAGTTAGAGACCTCTCACCCCTGTGGTAGGGGGATATGGACTCTCATACAAATAAAACAGAATTTTTTGCGAAACTCAAAAACTAATCCAACTTTGAGAAATTCGAGACTCTTCCATAAAACATTAATCAATAACAAGACCACAAAAACTATCTATAGTAACACTAGATCATTCAGGACGAGACGGTCACGAGTGTTGCCGGTGACCCGCCGTCGGAAGCGCCACCCACTGGGGGGCTTGCAAAACTCGAGAAGTGACAAAGATCATCCGAGATTCATGATTTATGTACAACACAGGTTAATTTGTGGCAATACGAAGTTTGTCGGGTCAGCTAGTGTTTAATAAACGATTTTGGTCGACAAACATGAGTAATCGTAGAGCCAAAAATAATGAATCCAAACTTGTGATTGTTTTGAGTGTACTTTCATTAACGAATTAACGTGATTGTAACGTTTTTACGATGTTGACCAGTTAAAAAAATGTTTATGGAATACAACTGTCACAGTAAGAAATTTTACAATGCTTGTGCATAGATAGCACGAGTTACTAAAACTGTAATATTGTAATGGCCCGATCATAACACTGGCCCAACGCTAGCGATATTACCCTAATCACGATTCAAACTTTATTTTGATTTTTTTATAGAAGTATTCAGGCTTTTGGCACGAGATGAATCTTTCACTTCTTACCTCTGCATGTGCCATGTATTTAGGCAGATAAAATGTTTCGGAACTTCCATTTTTTACTGAAAAAAATTTTCTTGTTCAGCGGCAGTTCGTCATACGGAAACTGCACTTCGTCATAAACAAGATTTGCTTTCGTATTTACACGATTATCACAGTCGAATCTCGCACATGATTTCGCTCAAAGACAATGAAGTGAAAAAGAAGGGGAAGAAGGAAAAAAAGTCAAACTCATTAGTAGATCAAACTAAAAGCCACTCTAGTGTCAGACTAACAGTGCAAAATGCGGTAGGGGAACTGTGGGTAAGACGAACAGGTTAAAAAGAACAGCTAATATAATACAGAGAACTTATGATTTATAAAACCTAAATACAGTTTACTTCAGTTCAATATATTGTTTTCAAAAGCAGCTAGTGAAATATTGAACAAAAAATGTTTTTAATGTGTATTTTGAGAATTAACAATGGTTCGAAAAAGTGAACTTTTTTAGTGCTGCAGGTGAAACGGAGTGGGGGTAAGATGGACAGGTATTGTAAATCATATTATTATTATTGACCCTTAACAAATTGAATACGTAAAATATGGTGGTGTAGCGTGAAGGGGGCACCACCAGTGGCAGCCAATCGAAAATTGTTTGGCAGCGGCAATATGAATGATGATGATGATGATTAAATTTTCATTTTTATGCAGGAGATAATACTAAGAAGCAAAATCAACAATTTTATTATAATATGTTCACTGACCATCTTAGCCACACTAGCAGCTGTCCATTTCACCCCATCATTATACTTTTTTTTTAAAGCGTTCACAATTTTTCATACGCAAATGAAATTACATATTATTTCAATGCAGACGTGACTTGAAAAGGTATTAAATCGAAATACTTCATGCTATGGGCAACATTTTTGAATTAAACTACTCAAAAAGCTTAATTTCGATGGAAAAAAAAGTTACATCCAGATGCAGAATCATTTCCATTGGAAAATTCCAATTTCCAAAATTGGAAAGTTCTAAATGATGATGGAAACGTTCATCATGAGATAGTAAGATGGTTGAATGCCCATCAAAACATTTACGAATTTTAATGCTTAACTGGTAGAATCAACCACCTGTCCGTCTTACCCACCCTGTTCGTCTTACCCACAGTTCCCCTACGTTGCATTAAATGATTATCACAGCAGTCTAAATAGTCATAAAAGGGGCAATACCATGGACAATCACAATTGTTTACAAAAATCTATGCATGTATTCATTATGCACAAGTTATCTAACTTGCAGAAAAAAGTTCAAGTAGTTTTAATTAGAGCTCAATTTCGATGTTTTTGCTCCAAGTAATCTGCAGAAATGCTATTGATGCACTTTACAAATGTCATTTTCAAAGCAGCTAGAAAAACCAAGAGGACTTTTATTTTTGAAAAAATAGTTGTTTTCTTATATTATCGTTTGCCGATTATGAAAAGACAATCCATAAATATTGATGCCAAGTATTCTTTTGAACGTAATTCGCAAATTTTGTTATAATACTGGTTTTTCGTGCCTATGTCGGGAAAGTAAACGAAGACTCGCCGTTGACGAAGCCATCCAGCACCATACACAAAATTTTGCGTTTAATTCCCTCTGAAAAGATAAGCTGGATAGAAAAAAAAAATACAATCAAGATTGAAGTGGAACTAATTTTCCAAAGAGACTAGACCATCGACAAAAGCCATATTATTGGACGCTATGTTCGGCAGTCTCAATGACCATGAACCTTCTCTCCGTTATGCATTCACAGGTGTTCTCTGATGTGCAACCAGTTGTAACCATTGAATTGATTTTCTTGAGACAAGCTTAACAGAGACGGGGTGGTAAACGTCTATTTAACTTTTAAAGTGAATGAGAAGTTTTGCGGAAGCAAGCCGGGTAATTGGCATTTAGTTATAAGTAGGCCTAGTAATCTAAACCTGCAAGTCTAGAAGAAAATGCAGACGGATTTTTTGGCTAGTATGTCGTCATCGAATCATATTTTGATTTTCAATAATTAAATAAAAGTTGCTAGTTCAATCCGATCATTATTCGAGTGTGATATGCATGTTTACAATTATTTGGTAAAAAAACGCAATTGATGCGATATCTAGAAAGCAGAGTACATACTCCATTGAATTTAAGTCTCACTGTAGACGTCTCTCCCCTAAATGACATAAAGAATTTTTATTTATATTGAAAATTCTTGTATTATTTGAAAATTCCCTGTTTGGGAAAAGTCATGAAAGTCGTTATTCTACAAAGTCCGTTCATGAAAGTTGCTCCATCTCAGAATAACTTTCAAAAGACTGTAAATTGCTGCTATATTTTCCATAAAAATTTAAAAAAATCAAAAATGTTCTATTTTTGATATCTTGATTTTAGATTTTATTTTCAAAGTTTTGCAAAACTGGTAAAAGAATTTTTTCTGTGCATTTTTTTCATGTTTAGACATCAATTTTCTACATTTTTTCGTTAAACTTAATTATCAGTTCAGATAGTTTTCGAGATACAATCTTCCAAACATGTAACACATGTAAATAAATACGCCTTTAGAAAGAGGCGTGATACTTATACAACGCAAATTGAAAATGACGCTCAAATTTAAAGTTAAATTCTGGTGTTTGGAATTCCGATTATAAATGAACTGATATCTTGATGAACTATAAATGAACTATAATAGTATGCGCTGCAGTTGTATCTTTCATTTCTAGAAAGTTTCAGTTGAAGAAAATGAGGTTGAAGCGAATTATGAGCTCCGTTTCCACTTACCTTGGATCCCCATTTGCCCCGGGGTACCTTAATTAATAAGAATAATAGCTTAATAAATTGACAAATAAAGCAACGCATATTAAGAATTCAGAACTTTTTTAAAAATATGAAAGCTATTTTGCTAACCAGAAAAAATGTTATCTGGAAAAAGTTTTCGAAAAATTCATAAAAACAATTCAAGAATATTTATTCTGCGGTGCATCATTCTTGAGATATGAATATTCAAAGTAAATATGGCTTACACAAATTTGGAAAAAAGTTTATGTCGCCCCCCCCCCCCCCCTTCAAAAATATTCGAAATGTGAAGTTTGCCCCTAAAGTGTCATATTATTTATCATGTTGCATTTTTTAGTCTTAAGCAGATTTGTTATATTTCAACGAGAGTACATCTCCAATTACCCAATTTGTGCAAAGTTACAGTAAGGCCATTAAAAATATTTTATAAAGTTTTCCTTCCGGTGTTGGGCCTCTGAAGGGGGGGGGGGGGGGGGGGTCGTAAAAAAAACAGAGACTTTTTTATTCGAGCAAAAAAAATATTGATTTTAGGCATTTTTACTTAATGTTTAAGCGTGAAAACCAAATCTATTCTTGCTTTTAATATATAGGGTCTTTTTCTAATTCCCGTCGTAATAAGGAAAGCCATTCTAATTTTCATCATTTGCTGGATGGATTTAGTGAATACTCCAAAAGTTCTTGTACTGATTTGACTAAAACACACTTACCTTCCGATCCGTGAACTTTGAAATCACTGAAAAGCGACTATTAAAGCATATTATTGAAATTACGCAACTGACTTTATTGCTAAAATTCGTCGTACCGTTTTAAAATCCGTCCAACAAAATTTTTCATCGTCCGAACTAAAAATCACAACAATGTTTACGGAGCTAACGCGCATGTATTTGTGTAGGACGGCATGACAAATGTTACTCTACAAAATGTCTGCAGGTCAGGCAAGTTTTTCTGGCTGTAGAACAACGACAATGCCTTGCGTGAGTTATTTTCATTTATGAATGACGGAAATTAGCACGATTAGCCGACATTGTCTTCTTCGTCGCACGAAAAAACGTAGAAAATTTGGCTGGTAGGACTTCTTTAATGATAAAAAGCATTTAAATAGATCTCAGCTCACTTTGATTGATTGCTTATGATAGACAACTAACTAAAATATTAGGGAATAACTAGTTTTGCATTGTGTGTCATAAAAATGCTGATATTTTTAATAATTTGTGTTGGATATGACGGGAATAGGCAATTACGACGATGTAGCAACATACCCTACGTTATTATTTTCGATCCAAAAATCTACGAAAAAAGACAAGAACGAAAGAAAAAATTTTCGGCCGATTTTCGGAAATTCCATTGTTCGAATTTCCATTTCTGTTTCGTGCTAGAAGCGTCGTACTCAACTCGTACACTCATTTTTGGAGTTTTCAGGCTGTAGAATCCACAGACAATTGATTTTATGAAAAAAAAAAATTAATTCATATCCTACGAATTATGTTTCCTGGGCTCACTGGTTACCGCAGACAACGACACCAGCAGAGAAATACAAAGACGCATTATGGCAGGAAATCGTGCCTACTTTGGACTCCGTAGGACGCTGCGATCGAACAAAATTCGCCACCGCACGAAGTTAACAATCTACAAGACGCTGATTAGACCGGTAGTCCTTTACGACCATGAGACATGGACTATGCTCGTGGAAGACCAACGCGTCCTTAGTGTTTTCGAACGGAAGGTGTTGCGCACCATCTACGGCGGAGTGCAGATGGAAGACGGAACGTGGAGGCTAATGCACCATGAATTGCATCAGCTGTTTAGGGAACCACCCATCGCTCACACAGCAAAAATCGGTCGCCTGCGATGGGCTGGGCATGTCGTGAGGATGTCGGACGACTGCCCAGTTGAAAAAGTTCTCAATAACGATCCGACTGGAACGAGACGGCGGGGCGCGTAGCGAGCAAGATGGATCGATCAAGTGGAAGGCGACCTGCGGACCCTACGTAGACTACGTGGCTGGCGAATTGCGGCCATGGACCGAGTGGAATGGAGACGACTTCTTCGTACATCAGAGGAAACCACGGCCTGGAGCTGATTAAGTAAGTAAGTAACGAATTATGTTTTTGCCCCCCGATTTTTCAAACCAATTTCCAGACAGAAACTTTAAAAATAATTTGCAATGGCCTAATTATACCGTTAGTCTCGATCAACTTTTTTCACCAACTAAGCTTTTAGATTTCTGTTGCAAGTCACGGGTGAATATTGTGCTTTACCTTTAAGTTTTCGACGTAGAAATTGGAGCTTGCAATCGGATTTTTGGCTCCATTTACTTTAAATTTGCAGTAAATGCGCAGTGAGCATTCTTCCAAACTTTTCTAGTACTTTCATGTATTATGTTACTGTATCTAAACCGGTAAATTAGCTTTAGTTATCAATCTTGCTGAACAATTTAAGCGCTGCTCATTTAGTACTTATATGGGTTTGACTTGCTCGAGAGTATTTTGGGCGATGATAAAAAACATACGTAACGTAAGCAAGAAACAGTGGAGAGACGTACAACAAAGTCATCCTAGTACTGATTACCAAAACCAAAAGGGAGGGATGATTCGACCACTTTGGCTCAATTTTGATACATTTGACAGTACCGTGTCAGCCAAGCAAAATTTGAAAAAAATATGTATGGAACATATATCTACAGTTATCTACAAAATTGCCGAAAAAAGTTTTGCTGTATCTTTTATATTTATGGTGCTACAATGCTGCTACACCGTTGGTAGCCAAGTAAACGTTTATTTAGTTACCAACGTGGTAGCAGCCGTATAGCATTATGAATACAAAAGATACAACCACACAACCTAGCTACTGCAAAATTGTAAATAACTAGTTGTACTCATGTCCTATACATAACTATTTTAAATTTTGCCCTGCTGAGTCGATACTGCCAAATGAATCAAAAACGAGTCAAGGTGATCGAAACATTGCTGCTAAAAAGAATTAAAGATGAAATAGTGTTGGGAGCTTTTTCGATTGACAAAGAGTTATTATTAAAGTATCCTACAAAGGTAAACACGTTATAGTTGGAAAACTGGCATCAGCTGAGGAATGGCCTGCTATTCATATGTCTAAAAGATTGACCAAAAAACAAGCGGTTTCAAACGTGAATAGTTTTAGAGATTTTTTCCTTAAAACATGTCGGTAGCACATGCATTGGTGTGCCCAAAGGTGGGGCACCAATTCTACTAAATATGTTCGGAGTTGGACTTAGAAAACTTCAAATATTTAAAAGCATATATACGTGTTTCTTCTAAAAAAGCATGCTGAACATAATACATACTACCAAAAATACTAATTTCCCTAAGCCCAACATTGATTTGAAATGGTGGCGCCCCACCTCTGGGCACGCCAGTGAGCATTTGCGTTCCATGTAAAAAAAGTTGTAGGGACCTAAATTGCCATTTTCACAAGATGATTAGATCACGATACTATTTCGTGGTTACCGAGTTCTGAACCACTATTCTCAAACTGGTTTATCTCTACCAGGATGCTTACTTTATGTGCTTGAATAAAAAAAAATTGAAGGTTTGTTAGGTTTCAACAAAAATTTAAGTACTGTAGAAAATGTATTTAACTTTTGATATATATGGAAAAATAAACACCGGTTTTTTTCTCTTTTCCTTAGTTATTGAAGGTCTGATATTATTATTTTTTTCTTGCACCCCCCTCTCTCCCCCCCCCCCTTCAACAAAATTTTGAGACCAGGACGTAAACTTTTTTTCAAATTTGTATAAGCCAAATGTTTTGAAAAAAAAAAAGAATTCCGCTCATAAAACTAGAATAACAAAAAAACAATCGTAAAATTTTTATCACTAATAGAAATTAAATTCGCAAATAAGAAAAGAATGTTTTAAAAATTTTGCAAGAGCTAGAACACGGTTTTTTCGATTTTTTTGTAGAGTTTTCAACTCTCAGAAAATTTTCGTACATTTTCATAAACAAATTTAGCTCTGCAATGCTTGTTTTTAGAGTTATGAACTTTTGCAGTAAGCAATGCTCGAGTAAACCGGAAAATGTGGCCTTTGGAATTTCTTGGAAAAAGAGGTGACCTCGAATTTTTTAAATATTTTTTTGGTTAGATTATAGTCACTTTAACAGATTGTGTCATTCATGACTTCTGCGGGGTTGAGATTTGAACCCGGGTCCTCGGCGTGAGAGGCGTGAATGCTAACCACTACACCGGGATTGACCCCGCTTTTTAAATATTATTTCATCAATAAGTCCATAAAATACGCCCGTATACAAAATTTTATGAAATTCTGATATCTTTCGGTTCAAACCGAAAACAAATTGCGTAACCTCGTATTTTACTGGATTTCAAAATGGATGTCAGTGTATGATGTTTCATCTCTAGAAACCATATTAATTTGAACGTACCGAAAAGCATAGGTGTCGGTTGGTCACTTTTCAAATTATTGATAACAAATATAAATATATAAATATCTTCCAAAGTTTAGTTTTCTATCAAACGATAATAATAAGAATATACATTTGAAGTTTTTTTTGTATGGGCTTATTACTTTGACCACAACATTATTGATCCATTGTAATGTTGCCCGGGTGTATGCTGTATTCTGCACTGCATTTCTGTGCTTTATCGTTATTGAGTAAACGATAAGCTTATATTTTTTTATGCGTGCTTATGTGTATGAGGGTTTTACCCTTGCTTCGATGCATGTCCTACTATACCAAACCTCGCCTCGTTATAGTTAGAACTGGTGAGTCCTCATGAGGTTCAAAACCATTACCTCAATAGGTCCTCATACCAGTATAGTAACCATCAGAAGCGTCTTCGGGATAATGTAGAACTCATCATGAAGGAAGGGTGATGAGGGGCCTGAGAATAAACCCATGCTAAAGTCACTTTGACATCGAATGGCCTGATTCTACTAAGATTCGAACCCACGACCATTCGCTTGTCAAAGCAGACTCGGTAACCTTGCGGCTACAGAGCCCCCCAAGTATTTACTATGCAAAATAATCCACGAGCTTCACGCTTTGTGCAAGCTCTTATAGCCAATTAGCGAGTGTCGTTTAGTAACTAGCAAGCAGTTAGTGCCAACCACTATACGCTATATAAACACACTATATAAAGCAATAGAAGCTGCGCGAAACCTTTAAAAATTATCACATTCACTATATCACGATTAATCACCAAAGAATTTACGAATGCAACCGGTTGATTTAACTTTTGGCGAACATTAGGTGAACTTGGGAAACTTCAAATCATAAAAAATAAAAAAAAGATCTCTGCGTCACCCTCCCGAACATGCTATGTGAATGTACACCTTGAAATTTTATTTATTTTAAACTCCATAAATACCTTTAAAAATAAATTAGCTGTCCAGACCATACTATGCTGCTAGGTGGATTGATTCGAGCTTTTATATAAAGTTCAAGAGCTAGCTCAATCTTATACTTACTTATGCTTACTCAGATAAACTACATCTTACATTCAATACTGTGATCTTCGAAAATGATCTAACAATCACTGAGTACATTGATAATTAGCAGAATAACATATTTTTCACACACATACACAGTAATTAATGGAATTTGCAAACTGAGTATAATGGTTTAAAACAGTCGGTTTTAGAAAAATTTGTTTTAATTGTACTTTTTTGTCAAAAATATTTCGAATTGTTTAAACGTTATCTATAATAGTTTCATATAACATTACAAAGCAGATTCTCACATTTAACAATTATACAATTATACGTATACATATGCGAAAAATATTACACGGTTACCCGGTCTATAAATTAGATGTCAACGAGAAATTGAAACTGCCATTACCAAATAAACCGTTGCTTTTCACTAATTTGGGATTGAGTTTAGGTGACGGGCTAATGTTAACGGGCTGCATTGTTACGTTAACTGGTGAGCATAAACAAAATGATGTAATTATGACACATTTAACGGTGCATTTAGCGGTGCTGCCAGGTTTGTTTCAACGAAGTCAAAAGATGCCTGCTGCAATGGTATATACGGTTTATATGTCTGGAGACTGGTTAGCAGTAAACTTTCATTCGTATACCCGGTGGTTTCTGATGTAATACTGAACGCTTACAGACAGTTTTCTATACAAGCTTAATTGTATTATAAGCTAAACTAATGCAAAAAACGGAAGCAAGTATTGTACACGTAAAGTCAATATGACAAAAAGTTGTTAATGGGTATTATAACTATAATATATGAAATACAAAATGCAAGATGATGTAGAGTTCGAACTAACCAAAAACCAAAAAAAAAAAATCTATGTCCACTGACTCGGAGCGTATTAAGTCGGACAATTGTCATATTTCTAGAGAAATCGCAAAATGTGCAATCAATATTACATGTGAGTAATGCGAATAATTGGTTTCATTGCTTTCACTTCACGCGCTCCGATTTTTGGAAGTTATTTGAACTGCAGCAGGTTGCATTAATTATGTAATTTTTGTTATAACACCAATACATAGCACTTCGACATATGACGGTTATCGAGAAATAGTATCGGTACTTTGGATTTAAAAGTGCCAGTAGTATACTTACATGTACTCGCAACGAACAGGATGCATGTGAAGACTAATTTATTCATTTTACTTTGAACCTTTGCAAACGAAATACGGAGTAAAATCCACCTGAGAGCCGGCAAACTTCTTTGCGATATAAATAACGAGTCCGTGAAGCGTTATTCGCAACACACTACCAAGCACTTCAAAAGACCTCAATGAACTAGCGAGCTGCAGTGATAATACTCTTACTTTTGATGAATCCCTCTACCGCCACGAAGCGACGCTCTCCGTGCTCAGTCTGCTGCCGGGTGTGCATGGGTGTCGCATAATGTCTGGCGTGATGCTTGCTCTATACACACAGGTAGGTAGATGGGGTCTGTTGGAGCATGACGGTATCTTAATACGCCAATCGAGGTAAGACTGATGTCGGACGCCACGCTGCCATGAAATCTCTATTTATAGTACACGCATAAATCTAGAGTCCCCTCTGTCACTTTGGAGTATTGCATTTTTTAGTCCGAATTTTTGTACAAAATGAACGGTTCATCAAGAATCTGCTATAGTTCAAATTTCCAAAACTAAAAAATTCGTGATTTTAGGACCCGAACGTGTTTAGCTAATATTGCTGATAATATTCTGAAATCACCCTGTTTATATATTGAGCTAATTACACTTGAAAATAATCGACGAATAAAATGATTTATGTTTTATCGTGCCTAGTTCCACACTCATGTTTATGCGTGTACTAAACATAGATTCATGGCGGTGTTGGATACCCAGACCCGCACCTACGTACCTACAGTGGTTGCAATGTCCGGACTAGCGACAATGAAATATTTTATGAATGAAAAACTAAGAACTAATAATGCATTTATTCTGCATTTATTCTCACCTTTGTAAGCTTCCTAATCATTTTAAATTTATAATATTATAGCTACCTAATTATTACAATAATTTTTTTGAATACATATCATATACTGGTTGCGGACCTGATGTTAACACAATCCTCCACGTTTGGTGTTGTAGATATGACGTTCAAGTATATAGGTATACTTCGATGTGACGTGATTTGCATAAGACAGACCATGATCCTAAAAATCTAAAAGCTTCTATTTACCGACTGAACACAATGAATGTTTTACTTGGGAATTGTTCTTTATTTTCTTCATAGTTGTGAAAATAGTTTGTATATTATTTCATTTAAAAAGCAAAACGTTAGCGTGCAATACTTGTTCCGTGAAGCATTTACAAATCTTTCTAAAAAATCTGAATGGATCGGTTATTGCTTTTCTTTACTTTTTTCATTTTTGATAGATGAATACAACCCAAAACTGGTAATGCCTACAAGTTGCAAAATTATATTTACACCTGCCAATGCACAACCCAATATATGTTTGGTCTATATATCGAAAATTTCCAGTTCATTTAATTAATCATCCCGAACAGACGCGAATAGCAAAATAATATCAAGCTGTGTTATGGAAATCGAACAACTCGCATCAAAATTTGGTTTTGTGATGGCTGACATAGTTGGAAAAATAACAAAAATAATATCAAAATTTTGCTCTTTAAGGCCACAAGACCTACTTGTATTATTTCAAACAAAGTAATAACATGACTATAATCAGAGTTTAGAATGACATGTTTTAGTATTATTATGGTATTGAATAACAAATGCAGTGAGATATTAAGAATTTATTTTTTAAAATATATCGAATACCATGCTGAATCAATATCCGGACACTTAAGCAGGTCATATGCCTAATATGCTCCGTAAACAATAATTTCGCAATATTTTAGTAATTGCTTATTTGTACTATTAGCAAATATCAAGCACGTCAATTTTACAATGAAAACTTAATAAAATACATTTAAATAAGAGAAATAAACAGGCTTGTCTTGTTCATAAATCGAAATCCGGACATCTCACATCTCAGTGAATCAATATCCGAACACTTTTGAATCGTTTTCCGGACAGGCAAATCTCTCTCGTATTTTGTCTAAGAAATGTATGCCTATAAGGAAATTTCTTATAACTTGTATATATTAAAAAATCATTTCTCTATACAATTTTTTTACTTTTAATGCCACTTTGGTGTCATTAACGGTACGATTTTAGTCAAGTGCTATACTGACCCACTTACCTAACCAGAGAACGAGAGTGATTACTATAAGTACTTCTACATTAAATGCCTTAAAGTATTTTGGATTTCCAAATAATTTGAAGGTTCCATGGATCAAGACTCCTTCTCTTATTACACCTTCTGCCTGGTTCAACGTGTCCTTTCACATTTTCTAAGAAAAATATTAGGTAGTTACCATCAATAGTCAAACATGTCCGGATTTAAAAACATGGTTTTAAATCCGGACAAGCGTGAAAATTTGCATGTAGGGGTTTTTGGGGCCAGGGAAGGTTCTTATGATGGCTAGAGACTGGATTTCTGTCTGACTGTCCGTATGTATGGAGACAAGAATTTTTTCTATGGTGAATTGAGACCCCTCCCCTCTATTGAAGGGGAATTATGACACCTCTCCCCTTTACGAGGGGGGGGGGGGCTCCCATACAAATGAAACACAAATTTCCTCATAACTCGAGAACTAATCAAGCAAATGGAATCAAATTTGACATGTGAAGGTTTTTGGAGGCAATTTTTTTTCTATGGTGAATTGAAACCCCTTCCCTCTTTAGGAGGGGAGGTATATCCCCTCCCCCTTCAATAGTGGGGAGGCTCCTATACAAATGAAATACAAATATCCTCATAACTAGAGAACTAATCAAGCAAATGGAACCAAATTTGACATGTGGGGGGTTTTGGAGACAGGATTTTTTATGATGGTTTGAGACCCCGCACCCCTGTGGTAGGGGAATAAGGACTCTCATGCAAAAGCAGAAATTTTTGCGTAACTCAAAAACTAATCAAACTCGAGAGATTTTCGACTCTTTCATAAAACATTAATCAATAATAAGACCACCAAAAACTATCAATAGTAACATGAGATAATTCAGCGCGAGACGGCCACAGACCGCGAGTGTTGCCGGCGACCTGCTGTCGGAAGCGCCGGCTACTGTGCGGGGGGGCAGCTCCCCGTAGAGATCACCTCTATCTAGGTTTATTTATTTTCCTAAATCTACTGACCTCTATTACTTTCCTTCAATTGGGTCACCCCTGCGAAATGGTACTTTCTACGAAAAGATTTTCCGTGAAATGGTACATCCCGCGTAAGGTTTTTCGCGAAATTGTATGGACCTATCGCCATGATTTTGAAAAATTCTCTTCAGATTCATTTTATGTAAATCGATAGTCCTTCTTTGTAATTAAACCTTCAAAGTGATACCACTGAAGAGTTTCTGTGCCGCTAGAATTTTAAAATTATCATAGGTGTTAAATACACGGTCGAATCAACTCTAACTATGCAATTTTTAGGTCCCACTTGCTCCGGGTACCTTATGGGTTTTTGGCTACGTGTTCATTAATTTATATGAATTTCAGTTTACGTCGAATGTGAGATTCATTTTTTCGTTCTGTGTGGTAAGCATTCATGCATCTGACGCTCGGATTCAAATCCTAATCCTGTAGAAGTCACGAATGACCCAAGCTGTTGAAATGACTATAAACAAAATAAAACATAAGTACAGTAAATTACACTTATAAATATTTACGCACCCTAGAAAAGAAAACATAAAAATTTTTCACAGCACGTTCTTGTAAATTTTATAAATAAAGATTTTGATAACTGATATTTAAAAACATTTCAGTTTACGTCGAATGTGAGATTCATTCTTTTGTTCTGTGTATGCTATACTATGCATATTGCTCAAAATTGTCAGTCAATCTGCCTTGATATACAATTTTAATAGGGTAACCAACCTATTTTGGACCCCATCAGCAGCTGTACATAATTTGGACACTTACAGCAAAATCAAATGGAAGTGTCCAAATTATGTAGAGCTGTTGATGGGGTCCGAAATACGTTGGTTACCGTAATACAGTATTTTAACATTACTATTAAATTAGATATGAACCGCGTATAATATTACGGTTTGTACAGGGTCTAGGTATCGTAACTGTTTCGGCAAAATGTGCAACAGTCCATCGAAAGCCAGTGTTATATTGCTACCGTATCAATAGTCAAAGTGTTATTGTTATTCCTGTATAACTGAAGATTGAAAAGCATTGATCTAGACACTATATATCAAAATTTTATTTGTATAGGTACAATATTTTTCAAGAAAATCGCAAATTGAAAAAAAATGCTTCTTTAATGGTTCCGTACAAAATTCGTGCTAAATAACCGCTATTCGTTTTGTGTTCCACTTGCGTGCCCAGAATATTAAATTACAATATCATCAGCGAAAATCAATCAAAAACGGTAAAGAGGTGATCGTGAACCAAATTCCCGTTGATAGAAATGTATATCCATTATACCTTCGTATGAACTTATTCCTCCTGTACTGGTGTGTTTTTACGTGGGGATTCAATTTCATGATCGTCATTTATTTGTTTACGTAACTCATCGGGAACATCATCAATAAAAGTTACGCAACGTGCCCGTTGCAAGGCATCGGGACTCATATTGCTCGTTATGCTATCTATTTCCTCGCGAGCTTCATCCGCAGCTAGTTCACGTTGACTTTTTTTACGTTCGTAGTTCTCCATGTGCTCCAAATTTGACCCTGATTCGCGGTTAATTAATTCCCTGCGTTGCCTTCCTTTTACCAAGACGTCAGTGAAATTAGCAACTGGTAGTAATTGAAAGCAGTTCAATACATCCTTAGCTTCAGCTTCTACACGATGGTAGTCTATCATTTCATCTTTAAATTTATCAACGTGTTTTCGCAGTTTCTCACTTCTTGCCATTGTGGTCTTATCTATTGGCAAGAGTTGAAATTTGATATCATTATAATCTGCATCAATACGAGCTAAATCTCCTGCGATCGCTAAACGTTTCTCTTCATTGTACTTCCTTCTTTCTCCTTCGGGTTGCATTTGTTTCGCTAAATGCCGTGGACTAATATTTCTTCTTGCCATCATACTATGTAATAACCGCTTGTAACTTTTTTGTCTCCATTTAGCTTCTAAGCGTTTAGCGAGGTCAACACGCTTTTCGGCATCTTGTTTTGCTTTCTTTTTAGCTTCTTCAGTAGCCTGACGCTTCAAAAATTCCGCATGCTCTTTTTGTTCAATTTCCATACGTTCAGCAAGTTCTTTAGCTTCACGTTTCGCTTTAAGCTGGCTTTCTATAGTTTCCTTATGTGCATCGTAATAAGTTTGAACCCAATTGTCTTGCGACTTTTTGCGTGACAGCTCGTGCTGAATAATTTTCATAAATTTCTGAAATTAAAAACAGTATTAAACACTCATTGTCTACTTGAAGTATAGATTGGTTTTATTTTCTACAATTACTGTAAAAACCACCTTCTCTCTATTTCATTTATCTCTATTTCCATTCTCTCTCTCTCTCTCTCTCTCTCTCTCTCTCTCTCTCTCTCTCTCTCTCTCTCTCAGTTAATCGCTTTTCATAAATGTTATAACGAGCAGCTAAAAACGCTGATTTTAGTTTTCTCAATGCCACTGGACTCCAGCGTTCCAGCGCCTCTGTGGTTCATAGGTACACGGGTACCAGCGAGCCACATGCCCTGGCGGGTGTTGTGGGTTCGAATCCGGTTATAATCTCAGATTATAGCTTGGTTCGACCCATGCACCTTCCAGCATTGGACAAAAGATAGGAGTCACAACGACAACTTGTTAAGCGTAGCTACCTATTACTCCGCCCCTCCCTTCCTTTCCACTCTTTCCCCACCATTCCCAAAAAATCCTTCTTCATTACTTTCCCTTACCGTCCCTTCATCTATTGTAGAACATTTGTTTCAAAAAAATATTAACATTTGTCATGCCGTCCTACACAAATACATGCGCGCTAGCTTCGTAAACATTATTGTGATTTTTAGTTCGGACGATGAAAAATTTGGATGGACGGATTTCAAAACGGTACGACGAATTTAAGATATAAAGTCAGTTGTGTAATTTCAATAAAATGCTTTAATAATCGCTTTTACCCAGGTAACCAATAAGCATTAAAATAAGCAGTAAATCAGTCGTTTATTAGCATCCCTGGCGTTTTATACTGCAGGTTGTTGTTTATCAGCCTTTTGACTGCATAACTGTTGTAAATTGGCATCCACAATTCTATTTAAATTCTTCTTGTCGGTAACTAGCTGCAAAGAAGCATTATCAGCACTATAAGAGGGCTAGCAGTAAAGTAGCCGCATATTTTGCCAAAATAGCATTTAAGTAGCATTTAAGGCAACTTAAATGCTTATTGGCTTGCATTTAAATTGCATTGGAAATGATTATTGGTTACCTGGATAGTGAATTCAAAGGGCACGGATCGGAAGGTAAGTGTGTTTGAGTCAAATCAGCAGCAGAACTTTTGGAGTATTCTTTGAATCCTCCTAAGAAATGATGAAAATTAGAGTGGCTTTCCTTACTACGACGGGAATTAGAAATAAACCCTATTATCCAGGTGTTACAGTTAAGTATTTTTTGTGATGTTACAAAAACATTTATATTGTTACATAACAGAAATAATGGGATTGTTACATAACAATGGGAATTATGTGACGTAACGTTAAATTGCTTTAATGTTATCGCAATGTTACGTAAACATTATCGCAATATTACATTGTAATGTAACAATTTTACGTAAAAAAGTAGGAAATTTCGACCATCCTGTTACTCTCAGGTTACGTAACTACAATCACACATCATAACACGGTTACGTAACAATCTGGTTAATGTTATGTAACAATGTTGACCGGGTAGATCCTTCGTCATCATCATAGAAACTGATTATTAGGGTAAGGTGAGGCAAGACGAGTCACTTTTCAATAAGCAGTTCTTTGCGGACTTCGTATGGAGCAGGGAATATGTGAAAGAGTTCATCCATTCACTGGAGTGTACTCTGATAAGCGTCCCTGTTGGGCTGGGGTTCGAATGTTCAATTTCAGCTTTTATTCGGTCACATGGAAAAATCAACATGGGTGAAACGTAGTCTTTCTGGTTGCAAAATATTTATAGAGGTCGTTGTTCTACAAAATCCTTTGATAAAATATATTGCACCATTTCAGAAAGGGTTTCAAAAGGCATCAAATCACTACTACTTTTCAAAAAAAAAAAAATAAATAAAAAATTTCGAAGTTACCATTTCCTGTATGTCTCAATTTTACGTTTTTTCTGACTTTAGAACATAGCGAGATATTTTTCAGTGTTTATTTTTCATGTTTAAAAATCAGTTTTCTATAACTCACGCTTAGACATAATTTTGGAGCAAACCTTGTATCCGAGATACAATTTTTGAAATATAGTATCTAATAAAATAAATACGCTCTTTTTAAAAGTGATTCTTGAGCATAAATTGTGCCAAATTGTGCAGAAAGTGCATATTTCGTATCATTAAAAACGTACGTGACGTTTAGAATAAATAGTTCAAGTTTTGTCACTCACCTCTTTCACATGAAACTGCTTAAATTTGAAAATTATAGAAACGTGTTCTGTTTCGCCTACATAAAATCGTAAATACCTCAGCGGGATTTGAACATACGTCCATACTATCTTCGACAAAGTTGTTCCCAGCCATACAGTATAGCTACGTTGCTCTGAGATACTGTTCGATACCCTGTTTTGACGTTTATTTCAAAAAAATTTCGAAAATTTCAAAATTTTGCCGAATTCAATAAATTTTTGTAACCAAATATGACTCCAGACATGCCCCCATAACTTTTTTATGAGTGTATCAGATCTCAATGATTGTGAAAAAAATAGGTAAGTACATTGTTCACCTACTTTAACATTTCTAAAAATATTTTTTTGAATTTACTCCTGAAAAATGCCATTTTTTCATAAAACTCAAATGTGCGACCCCTAAATCGCGTCAACAAACGTTGACGCCATATAAAAGTTTTGTGTGACACCCTAAGCTATCATTTGAGGGGTGAGCCCCCGGGTTTTCTGACATAGTGCTATTTTGTGACACTCTAATGACCAGCCTCCAGCTTATTGTATTCAATATGATTAAGCGTAGCTTGACATGTTTCAATAATTTTACTTTTACTCGCTTGTGGGTTTTAAAAAGGCCATTGGTTACAAATAAGAAATAACATTAAAGCCAGAGCACGTTCATCGCAAATATGACGTGCCATTCGAATGTCCTTCTCTTTTGACATGAATGGCAACAGACACGTAAGTTAACGGCGTCGATTCACTGTCTTTTGTTCCGAGAAGATTTTACTAGTTTACTTTCACCACAGAGAACAGATTAACAGGCTCGAAGGAACTAATCGAATTTTTGTGTGTAAAATCTGTCGGTGGCGCCCTCCAGAAATAGTTTGCCAAACGCATAAAAAAATATCCATGTACCTTTATCAATATTACTTTGTGCTGGAGTTACATAGCAGCGATGGCAGCGACATCAAGATTTAGTTTGCCACTTACTGCTCGAGGGGTGCTCTATTGAAGGATTACTCGTAGATTACATAAAAACCTTTTACACACTTTTTGTCGATTACCTGGTAGTCTGTTCTCTGTGCTTTCACAGCTTACCGCTTGTTACATAGCAGAAAATATGGCGCATACGCAAAAATATCTGTTTTACTTGTATGAGAGTCCTTATCCTCCTACCATAGGGGTGAGGGTCTCAAACCATCATAAAATAAATTCATGCCTCCATACACCCCCACATGCCAAATTTGGATCCATTTGCTTGATTAGTTCTCGAGTTATGAGGAAATTTGTATTTCATTTGTATGGGATCCCCCCTTCTTAAAGAAGGCAAAGGTCCTAATTCACCATGTCCATAGAAAAAATTCCTGCCTCCAAAAACCCCCACATGCCAAATTTGGTTCCATTTGCTTAATTAGTTCTCTAGTTATAAGAAAATTTGTTTCATTTGTATAGGAGCCCCCCCCCCCTCTCTTAGAAGGGGAATAGGTCTCAGTACAGCATAGAGAAAATTCTTACCTCCAAAAACTCCCACATGCCAAATTTGGTTCCTTTTGATTGATTAGTTCTAGATTTATGAGGAAATTTGTATTGCATTTGTATTGAAGCCCCCCCTCTTAGAAGGGAAACGGGTCTCAGTACACTATAGAAAAAAATCCTACCTTTTAAAACCCCCACATGCCAAATTCGGTTTCTTTTGATTCATTAGTTCTCGAGTTATGAGGAAATTTGTATATTATTTGAGTGGGAGCCCCTCCTCCTAAAAAGATGAGGGTTCTCAATTCACCATAGAAAAAATTTTTGCCTTCTGAAGCCTCCACATGCCAAATTTGGTTCCATTTGCTTGATTAGTTCTAGATTTATTGAAAAAATTTGTATTTCATTTGTATGGGAGCCCCCCCTATTAGAAGGGGAAGGGGTCTCAGTATATCATCGAAAAAAACGTACCTTCTAAAACCCCCACATGCCAAATTTGGTTCCATTTGCTTGATTACTTCCAGACTTCTGTCGGGCTGTGCAAAATATCTCAATTTTCGGAGTTTTCCTGGCAAAGCACAGAAGACGAATCGATTTGCTCTCGCTCAGTCGGATGTTACCTTCTCTAACGCGACGAGTTTTGTTTTGCTTTTGCAATGCTTTGCTGCTTTGCTCTTCCGGCGAGTGAGCATCAGTTTGGTTTCATCTTTCTTTTTCTGCCGGAGCGCTACCGAATGCATGCTCTCAAGGTCACGGAGCAAATCGTTCCAGTCCATATAATTGCCTATCGCATATTCTCTTTGACACACGAAGCGAATAGCCTCGTGACTTCAGTGTGCAAAGAAAATATTAGCTCTGCTTGGGAGAGGGAGGGAGAGGAAACGGTTGAACAGAAAACGAAAGCAACTTGATCGTTGTGAGAAGCAGATCGCTCTGCCTCTGTATGCACAAGATGAGCAAAATGAAGCCTGATTAGTACTCGAGTTTTGAGGAAATTTGTGTTTCATTTGTATAGGAGCCCCCCTTCTTACGCCGTCCAAAAATTGCTCTCTCGCCCCTCCATAAAATTGCTGATCATTTTATCTTTCCAACGACATATAAATTGTTTAAAATTGTTTCAGTTTCGTTTAGTAATTTAGTAGTTATTAGCATTTGAAATCTTTCATTCCAACGTTACACTTCTATTTTCGTTTTCACAAAGTGCTACCTAGTCCCAGATAGTAAACAAAGACATAGTCCTACTTCAAAAGACACTATGAACTGAGTTATTTAAAAAGTTCACGATTCCGAGCAATCAAACTACTGTGCATGGGAGAAATCGTAATACATGCATAACAAATCTCCGTTGAACAGCTACAATTCTTGAACTCCAGAGACGTGTGTATGGACTCCATACAATGGGTGCGCAGTCCAGAATAGATCGTACTAAGGAAAAGTAGCCCTCGCGCAGACAGTACGGATCACGGAAGTCCTTGGCTAAGCGCATGATAAACCTCAAGTTTCGATTTGCTTTGGATATGATGCTGGAATAGTGATTTTGGAAGGTGAGCTTTGAATCCATTTCTACTCCCAGGTCTTTGACATTGGCGACACGTTGAAGAAGAGACTCTTCGATCCTGTAATCATACTGGATTGGCGTTTTACTTCTAGTGAAAGTGATCACTGAACATTTGTTGACGCTTATAGTAAGGTTGTTCATACGACACCAGTCCGTAAATCGATTAATAAATTCTTGTAATTGCTTGCAGTCCTCTGCAGATCGTAAGTACAGCAAGGAAAATTTTTAGATCATCCGCGTATATAAGTTTGCATCCCGGTGGGATAACGAAACAAACATCATTGAAGTAAATGATGAAAAGTAGTGGTCCCAAATTACTTCCCTGTGGAACGCCGGACTGGTTGCAGAAACTAAACGATTCGGTAGAACCGAGCTTTACTATCTAGGCTGCGGTTCGTCAGATATGTCTGGAGCCAGCAGACAAATTCATTAGAAGCCCCTAGTCAGTTGAGTTTCTGTAGCAGAATTTGGTGATCTAAGCGATCGAAAGCTGCTTTGAGATCAGTATATACTGAATCGACTTGAGCAGCCTTCTCCATATGACGAAGACAGAACGAAATAAACTGCAGCAAGATTGTGTTAATAGAGCGCTTTGGAAACAAGTCGTGTTGTTCCATCGTAATGTGAGATTTCACTTTGCTAAACAGAAGCTCATACACAAGAATCTCCAGCAATTTAGAACCAGCGCATAAAGATGCAATTCCGCGGTTATTTTCAACGTTGCGTTTTTCGCCCTTTTTAAATACTGGAAAAATAAAAGATTTTTTCCAGCACTCTTTTACTTGTTTTGTTGGAGAGACATATTGCAAATTAATAGCAGGGGTCTACATAGCGTTTCAGCACATTTCTTTAAAACCACTTATGGTATTCCATCAGGGCCTGCTTTACAGGATGTTTTTAGCTTTGAAAGACCAGCCTTGCAGTGACTTAGCCAGGATTTTCGTTTGGGGGGGGCCAAGTCATTTTTTTATTAGAGAAGTTTTAAACTTAAGAGGTTCACTCGCCTCTGGAGAGAGGCCAAGTTAGTATGCAGAAAACCATTTGTTTAAGAAATATATTTAATGCTTATGTTACAGAATGTTCTTTCGAATTGATTAATTAATTTGTTTAACTAAGTATTCATGTAACACAATTAACAAGTAAATAATGCCCAAGTAATAATTTGAGTTTTATTACACTCTTATGATGGCATTCAAGACCAAAATTGGTCATGAAAATCACCATAAGAGTACAATCAAACTCACATTGTTGCTTGGGATGGTTTTCATAAGTTTGCGTACAATATGATTTCTGCTAATTAGTTTGCTGGTGAGAAGAATGTTTTACAGGATTTTCAAAAACTGCATAGCTTCTGGCACTCTCGCATCATCTGCTTCCACATATCGAACGCCTCGCGCTCGTTTGTGATTAGATCCCCTCCCTCGTCCCTACACATGTCAGGTTTAGGTGTGTAGCCCTTACGAGTTTGGTTCATCTCTTCGTAAAACGTGCGCGCGTCATTAGCCCAGAATAGTTGTTCCAGCTCCTCACGATCTCTGTCTTCCTTCTGGTACTTTTTTCTCCTCAGGATGATGGTCAATTCATTTCGCGCTCGTCGGTTCTTGGCCAAATTCTCTCTCGTGGATATGATTAGATAGTTTTCCCAAGCTCTTTTGACGTAGGACTACGTCTTACGGCAAGTTTTGAGATAGGGTGTCATTCCAAAAAATCGAAAAATGCGAGCGTCACGAAAAATGAAAGGTTTTGAGCGCTAATAGCTCAGCGGTTTTCCGATCGATTTTCAATATTCTTACACCAATCGATCGGAAAACCTTCTAAGAATTGACCCAAATGAAGAAAAGTGTGGATTCTTGATGTTGAACTATTGAAAAATTGAAAATAATGAACCTATGTTTTACCAGAATTCTCGCTTCGTGATTGGTTGGAAGATTCTTTACGATGATCCTATACTATACCTATACTAAACCTATACCAATTTAATATCTGTGCTTGGGAAGTAAGCCAAAACAAATGACAGTTTCCTCATTCCAACAAGATTTCTTAACACCGCGGTTAAACCTAGACCATTTTGATGTCCTTGCTTGGGAAGTATGGCAGAAAGAGTGACAAAGCCCCCTCGTACCAACAGATTTCTTACGAACGCGATTAAACCTAGTCCAATTTGATGTCTGTGTCAGGGAAGTGTGCCAGAAAAAATGATACAAGTTCGTTGTCCCAACAGATCGCAAATTCTTTACTGCGAGATGATTAAACCTCGGCGAACTTGATATCTGTGTGAATCTGTGTGTGAAAAATGTGCTACAGCTGTAGTGTTCGGTTATAATACGACTCTGTATGAATACGCATGCTTGCCGTTTCATTAGAAGTGTAGTGGAAAGATGTGCTGTTGATAAAATAGGATTGAATTGTTAAAATCCCTTCAACGTGGGAAACCATGGATAATAAAAACAATCTTTAATTTCAGTAAGGTAGCAGGAAAGCAATAGTTTGTGTTCTTGATTTTGTTAAATTGTTTTCAAATGCACAATCTTTTGAGAATTGAACGTATGCAATGTTACTACTTTGATAAATGTTACATACAACGCATGTAGCATGTATATATGTTGCATATAGCATGTATACATGAAGACTCGAATGATTACAAGCATGAATACATGCCACTATCACTACAAAGAGACTTACGTAGTCCTGCGTCACCTATATATGCGGTCGTGTCTTGTACACAACCCCTCTGATTTTTTTTCCTACAATTCTATCGCTTGTTGGCATTCCCCGTCAAACCAATCACTTCATGCATTCAATGTTTCCACTCATAGCATCGTGGTTGCTTCGTTGACGGCCGAGCGTATCATACTCCATTCGTTTTCGAGGGTCGAAGCATCTAGTTCCACAGAAAAAGGCAGAGCTTCGTCCAGTAAGCGCGCGTAGTTTACGACAACTGGCGGGTTGTTTAACTGCCTAATGTTTAACCGAGAAGAGCGGCTTTGTTGCGAGGTATAAATCGTCGATAGTTTTAAGCGCACATGTACCGCTACTAGGTAATGGTGCGAGTCGATGAGGAGCATACGTTGGTGATGTTCACGAAAAACCGGCCCTCGATGAGAATATGGTCGATTTGGTTCGAAGTTCGTTGGTCAGGTGATCTTCAGGTGGTTTTGTGGATATCTTTGTGGGAAAAGAAAGTGCTCGGGAACAGCAAAGTTGATACATCGCTGGCTGTTGTCGTTTGTTTCGGTATGCAGGCTATGGGGCCCGGTCACAGGACTATACATTGCTTCCCTACCGACCTGGGCGTTCATAGCCCGATGACGATCTTGATGTCCTATCGTGAGCAGCTGTCGTACGTTGCCTTCAGCTGCGCATAGAACGCTTCCTTCTCGTCGTCGGGTATACCTTCGTGTACGTTAATGATAGTGTAATTGAAGAAACGGCCTTTTATCCTCAACACGCACATCCTCTCGTTGATCGTTTTCCAGTCCATTATGCGATTCTGTATTTTGCCCAACACTACGAAGCCCGTTCCCAGCTCGTTGGTCGCTCCCCGCTCTGGAAAAATTGGGCTTTACTGCCACGGATCCTCCACACCTTCTCGCCTTTGCGACATATCTCCTGCAGTGCCAGATGCCAAACTTTCCGGGTTCTAACTAATCGAGCAGCACCCTATCGCCACCAACGAAATTTAACGATCTGCAGTTCCAGGTACCAAGTCTCCATTCCGTGTCCTTATTTTGTCGCCTTTGTCCATGCCGAATGTTCCAAGTAACGGAGAGCTACATAGTTGAGAATTTTCACAGACTATGAGAGATACAAAACGATGTCGGTTATATTGTTATTCAAAGGCGCACTCAACAAAAATATACTTGTGCTACAGTTTTAGCTTGGTGTATTGTTATTCTGCATTGATTTTTTTTTAAATGTAAGCCAAAATATTTCGAGGGGGGGGAGAGGCCCCCAGGGCACCCCCTGGCTACGTGGCTGCAGCCTTGATATCAGATTCACAGAATTCAATACAGCTAATAATAAATAAATTTTAAGGAACATTACGTATTGCATTATTGGATTATTATTGGAAAAGTGTCTCGCAAACAGGTCACAGGTAGTTTGTTGGTTGTCAGGTGACAAATTACCAAGAAACATAATTGATGGCAGTCCAGTGTGTTTACGCTTTTCATTGACAAACGACCAAAAGTGTTTCGGATTCTTTCTCAAGCCATCTTGCACGCGCCTAACGTAGCAGGAACAAAGATGACGATTGTACGTGCGATACTCGTTGCTGACACGACAAAAATCATGCTTTGTTACAGGATTACGCCTATTTGTATATTTTCGCAAAGCTGCCGATCTTTTGCGCTTTAAAGTCCGAAGTCTAGAATCGGACCATGGTGGGTTCACATGTGGTCGCGAAATTGGCACGTGAAGATCAAAGAAAAGCTTAAGCGTCATATCAAAGTGATCAACCGCAAAATCTACATCTAAAAAGCTGTCAAGCTTAGTCCAATTCACATTGCGCAGCGATTGATTCAACGCTGAAAAATCAGCTTTACTAAGATTGAATTCATTGGACACTGCAAAAGGTACATATTATGCTGGCAGTGAAATGCGAAGTGTAAGCAGAAGCGGGGGCTCTAGAGAATCGGCTTGAACAATTGGCTCATGCGCTTCGGACACTGTACAACTGTAGGTACATCTGTAGCTTCATCATTCACAAAAACTAAATCCAACGTTCGACGCATATTGTTAACAACCGTACTCATTTGTCTGATGCTCAAGAGAGCAAATCCATCGACCAGAGCAGAACTGGCGAGAGAAAAGGCAGATGCACTTGGATCGGAATATGCGGTTCCATTTGAACATCTAATCCACGACAAGTTTGGCTGACTGTAATCACCAAGAATAATATGCATGTCGTTGGGTTGCAATGCATTCGATTGCTGTAATACGGACTCGATATGAGCTTCGACTGAAGACACGTTAGTGGAATTATCAGGACTTATGTAAACAACACCAAAGCAAATATTTCTGTCTAAGCCAAGTATTTTAACCGATAGCTGTTCCACAGCGTCAGAAGCATAAACCGATACGATTTGCGAATTTAATCGATTTGAAACTGCATCGTTGATTCGATTGATGAAGAACAAACGAAGGGCATTCAAATACATGCGTCGTGCTGGGACAGCGGAGAGTATTGCCGCTTATAAACAACTGTTGAGTTTGTTTAAGACGGCACATAGGGAAGAACATCGTGCGTACATTGGAAAACTGCAGGAAAACTTGAAGAGTGAGCCTAAATGTTTCGGGAAATTTGTCAATAGCAGGAGGAAAAAACCTGTAGATCTAGTGAGTATGAAGTATAAGGAAAATTATTCAGTAGACGCCAATTCGTCCGCTGCATTACTCGCTAATTTTTCCTAAGCGTGTATCGAAACACCGCGTTACCTGATCCCGATGTTGCTTCGGAAGATGATGAAATATTAGAAATTCCACGAGATACCATTAAAAAGTATATACTTGGCTTTGATAAAAACAAATCGGCAGGTGCTGATAACGTTACGAATCGTGTGATAACTGACCTTGTCCAAGAAATTGTGGAACCATTGGACATTCTATTCAATTCTTCCCTTCGTACTGGCTATTTTCTATCTCTGTGGAAAGTTTCGCATTTAACACCGATATATAAGAAAGGTAATCGTTCAGACGTAGAAAATTATCGCGGAGTGGCAATTCAGTCGGCTATTCCTAAATTGTTCGAGGCAATCGTGTACGAAGGTCTATATGACAAAGTATGTGGGCAAATATCATCGATTCAGCATGGGTTTCTGAAGGGTAAATCAGTCGTAACGAACCTGTGTGAATTTCATACAACCGTGACAGATTACATATCAAGAGGATATCAAGTAGACTGTATTTACACGGACATGAGTAAAGCTTTTGATGCAGTAGGAATTCGTAGTGTACTCGATGCAGTGTATGATTTCGGCATTAGAGGCAATGAACTGCTAAATTGGTTAAACTCCTATTTAACATGCAGAACGCAGTATGTGAAAATTCACGGCGAAGTTTCACAGCCATTCACCGTAAACTCAGGTGTTCCACAAGGAAGCCACCTAGGTCCGTTACTCTTCGTACTAGTGATGAACAATCTTTCCACTTTCATCGTAGAAGCAAATATTCTGGTATACGCCGATGATGTCAAACTATTCTTACCAGTAAAGACCACCAAAGAATGTTTTATACTGCAACAAGATCTAGTTAACTTTGGCAGATTCTGTGCTGCCTGTGGGTTATCAGTAAATTCCAGGAAATGTTCTGTTTTGACGTTTACAAGAAGATCAGCGCCAATTGTATTTGATTATAGCTACGAAGAAACAGATATCCCGCGAGTGACAGTGATACGAGACTTAGGAGTTATATTCGATGAAAAGCTCTCGTTCAACTGCCATATAAATAATTTGGTTAAAGAATGTTTGCAGATGTTTACACTAGTGCGCCGATTTGGACGCGAACTTACCGATCCGCATGCTTTACTAGCTATATTTATCGGCTTAGTCCGATCCAAGCTGGATTTTGCGAGTACCGTCTGGAGGCCGCAGTACTCTTATCAAATAAACCGTTTGGAAGGCATTCAGAAAAAATTCGTGAGATTTGCCCTAAGGAACTTAGTACGGAACAACGACCCCCTCTCTCCATATGAGCAACTGTGTATGCTTGTCGATCTGGATAACGTGACCGCCAGACATAAAATAACGGATGTTGTCTTCTTTGTGAACGTATTTGTCTGGTCGAGTAAGAAGCCAAGTGTTAAGGGACAAATTAAGTTTAAATAGGAGTCCCGCTGTACTTCGTCGACGCAGAACATTCGAGCCTCCTCTACGAAGCAGAAACTACACGCAGCATGAAGCGACATGCAGGTTCATGCACGAGTTTAACGGACTTCGAGGGATTATAACTTTGGATATGACACCGAATATGTTAAGACGAAGACTTAGTTTGTACTACAGAGGTCAATTATATAGAGCTTAGATTTTATGTATTTATAATTATTTAAGTCAATGTTTAATTTATAACTAATTCAATTATTGCTTAAGGGCAAAAAGCCTTCAAAAGCCAGAACAAATACAAAATACAAACTGCTATCAAAACACCGCCTCCTCGTTTCATTGCCGTGCTGAACGGGTTTCGATCGTTCCTGTATATGTTGTAAGCGATTCCAAATAGTTGAGCGGAATGAATATACTCATTGAGCCAGGTTTCAGTGAGCACAATAACGTCATATTGAGCATCTGAAACCGCGACAAAGAAATCGTCGACCTTATAGTGCGCAATCCCCTCACATTTTGATACATCACACTGATGACGCGATCGAGCTCAGCATGCCGAATTGTAGGTGTTTCCGGCATGTGAATGGACGGAATGGAAACATCTAGCAGCATTCCGGTGTTATTGGGCTGGAAATTTACATTACTGAGAAGAGGTGCAGAATCTGACCTAGCCTCGGCAGGACACATACTGTGCAATTCATTACCTGACAGAGCAGGGAACTCATCTGGCTCATTTACTCCGACAATTGCTGTTTGCTGGTCGCCTGACGAGCAGTGCGGGGAGAGAGGTGCGTAATGTAATTTTCAAGCGTACGGGGATGATCCGATCCACGATTTATGAATGCGCTGTCACGTAACAAGTCGAAGATATTGACAAGGGGTGCGGTATCTTTCCTAGCCTCAACGAGACATGTACTGTAAGCATTTTTACCTGACAGAGCAGGAGTTGTCACTGACTCTAAACCGTTATTGCCTTTGTAAACGATGTCAATCACGTACATGGAGTTGTAGGAACAATGGGCTGTTGGCCCTGCTGGACAGTTTGGTGCTCGTTACTACGATGAATAATCAATACGTTGACGCTTTTTTTAATTCTTTGCTGGTGAATTGGACATTGCGAGCTCCAAGCGGGATGATTGATGTTAAGCAGTTCGGCATCATTTTGTACATTTGTAGAATTGGCAATATTACAGTTTACACATTTATCGATAACGGAGGTACAATCTTTTCGTTCATGTTGTTCAGCACATTTGGGGGCAACATACTGGCTTTGTGCATAGAGCTGCAATGTGTCCATATTCGGAGCTGCGAAGTAAATCGACGTATTCAGTGACTCTACATTTTTCCCAACTGATGTTTACGCGGCGCAGATTGATCAAGCTGTGAAAAGTTTTAGAATCGGTCTCAACAATCGCAAAATCGGACTTCGCTCGAATGACTTTCAATTCAGCCGCATCGGGTATATCGTTCTGTTTGCGCAGTTTGACTATCAAACTATTTTCGTCAAGTTCTTCAGTGTAGCCAAAAATTTTCTCTCGGGGCTGCAATGCCTTTTGCCTTTCGGTGTGATAGCATTTGTTTATTGTTTATTGTTTATTGTTTATTGTTTATTTTCTATGGAGTAGGGAAAAGCCCTCGGGAGTGATACTCTATGTCGTTGTATCTTCTCCCGTGGGCACAAAACCTCTCATCTTTTAACTGTACAACAGATAACATGTCATCCTACAGTACAACATTGCTTATATACTATCCTATGCGCTAATTCACAAATAATACACCTAATTTATACACACTGAATAAATACTTATGAGGCAGATATAACAAGACAAAAATTCTTCTTTAACGTAGCACGAGAAACATTGAAATCGAATTCTTCATTACAAACGTTAAACACGCGACATACACTTACTAACGGTTCATTGTGGCCGTAGTTTGTGCGAGAGCCAGGGATGAACAGGAGATTATTACGACGTAAATTTCGAGGCCTCACATTGAAATTGAAACGGTTAAGCAAATCGGGGCAGTCAATATCCGAGCGAATTAGATCGGCAACAAAGGTAGCCTTAGCAACATCGCGACGAACGCTTAGCAGGTCAAGTCCAGCTAGCTGACATCTACTTTCATAAGAAGGTAAGTTGTTAGGATCATTCCATGGAAGGAAGCGAAGGGCAAACCGCAAGAATTTGTGTTGAATTGCTTCAATTTTCTGAATGCCATTTTGGTAATATGGTGCCCAGATAATAGATCCATATTCCAAAACTGAGCGGACCAGAGAACAGTAGACTGATTTAAGACAATGGACGTTTTTGAATAATTTAGTTGCACGAAACATAAAACCTAGAGCGCGCCCAGCCTTTGCAGAAATGTAAGCGATGTGTTCTTTGAAGGTAAGCTTAGTATCCAATAAGATGCCTAAATCTTTGACTACAGTTACTCTATTCAATATTTGACCAGACACTTTATAATCGTATGGCAATAGAGAGCGTTTTCGAGAAAATGAGATGACAGAGCATTTCGAAGCATTCAAAACCATTCGGTTGGTAACGCACCATGAGTAAAAGCTATCCAGTTGCTTTTGAAGAAAGATTTGGTCGTCTACGTTTTGTATAATATGAAACAATTTAAAGTCATCGGCATAAGATAATTTCTGGCATTCAATAGGTAGGTGGATATCATTCAGGTATAGTAGGAATATTAAGGGACCTAAATGACTTCCTTGCGGAACACCAGATGTTACGGCAAAAAATATCGATTGAGAGTCACCGATTTTTACTGCCATCTTGCGGTCATCCAAGTACGAGCGTATCCAATTCAGTATGGAGCCGGAAAATCCAAAACGTTCAAGCTTAGCAATTGCAATTTGGTGGTTTAGTTTATCAAATGCAGCAGAAAAATCTGTATATATAGCGTCAACTTGGAGACGTTGTTGCAGCGCACGGATGATTGCAGATGAATACACCATAAGATTAGTGTTTGTAGAGCGCTTAGAAATAAACCCATGTTGTTCCTCCGCTATAAAATTACGGCAATAGTGAGTAAAAAAGTCGAGTGTAATCTTTTCGAACAATTGGGAAACGGAGCTCAGAGACGCGATTCCACGGTAGTTGCAGCAGCTTGCCTTATTTCCTTTTTTGTGCACTGGAAAGACGAAGGATTGCTTCCAGCATTTTGGGAAGGTACCTGAGCCGAGTGATAAATTGAACAGGTACGTTAAAGGAACAGAAAGGCTATTTGAGCATTTTTTGAGTACGATTGCAGGGATTCCATCTGGGCCAGAATTGGTGGAGCATTTCAGTTTGGCACAGGTACTACTGGTTGTTTCGTTTGAGATGTTGGGATGCATGGTTAGTGATATGTGACATGGGACATTTGCGGAAGCCAGTTCTACTTGATCACTAGTTAAAGTTTCGGAAACAAAAACACTGCTAAATTGTTCGCGAAATAAGTCGCAGATACCTTGAGTGGTGTCAGCTGTATTATCACCGAAAGACATGGAGGTGGGCAAACCGGATTCTTTTTTCTGCTCATTCACGAACTTCCAAAACATTTTTGGGTTGCTTTTCAGACTTAGTTGCACTCGGCGTTGATAAGCTCGAAAAAGTTTTAGGTTGAGGTTTTTATAGCGTTTGTTGGCGGAAACGTAGTGTGATCTGGTGTGAGCTGTACGATGCTTGTTGAACTTTTTCAAGGCAGATCTTTTTAGTGATTTGAGATGTCTAAGTCGATCATTCATCCAAGGAAGCTGAGGTACGGGTCGAAGTGTCCTTTTGGGTACAAATTGATCAATGGCGTACAGGACGATATGCGTAAAAACCTCAGCGGCTCTGTCAATGTCTTTATCGTCAAAAATGTCATTCCAGTCTGTTTGTTCAATGAACTGATTAAAGGCACGGAAATCTGCAGCGGAGTAGTCGTAAATTAGAGGCTCAGATATATCCTGGTACACTAGTTGTGTGCATTTCGTAATCGTTATTTGCAAAGGAGGGTGGTGCTTGCAAATCTTGACAAGCGGAGCTGGCGCGGTCGTGATCGAGCAAGAATTTAAGAAATCCGAGCTAACGAAGCATAAATCGAGGATACGATTATTCGAGTTAAACACTTCATTAATTTGGCAAACCCCGGCTGTGTTATAGACATCAATCATATCGGATATACTGGGACGAATTGAAGAGTGGCTAACATCGGGATATAAATAGTTTGATGAGCTGCGTGTCCACTGTATTCCAGATAAATTAAAATCGCCTAATATGATTATCTGGTCATTCATCTGCAGTTGTGATACGACCCATAAGAGCGAAGCAGAATGATGAGCAATATAAGTTACGTCATTGATGCGATCGGGTGGTATATATAAAATGCACAGGTAAATATTACGTTCAGCGAGCGAAATGGCGATCCAGATCTGTTCAAGCATAGCACAATTTGGGGGACAGATCTCTTTCGCTTTGATGTGGGAACGAACGGCTAAGAGAACGCCGCCACCGTGTTTTTTAAGACTGTTAACCGCGTTACGGTCTTGCCGAAAAACGCTATATGAAGGAGTGAATAATTGATGTGAAGATGTATTATCATTCAACCACGTTTCGGTAAAGGCAAAGATGTCATACGTATCATCCGAACAAGCTATATAGTAATCACTAATGCGGGTGTTCATCCCTCCAGCATTTTGATAGAATGTCGAGATATCATTCATACCAACGATTCTGCTACTGGACGATGGTTGTATCGTTGAGGAGGGTAGCGGGGACTGAACGGATGAGGGGGATCGACTGTGCGCTGTGCTGGCATGTGCGAACTGTTGATTAGATATCTGCGTGGAGCGGGGGACCGAGCTATTGCATTCCGAGTGTCGGTGACTAGTTGTAGTGGTGGGTATATGGGTATATTTACCGAGCGAATTGCTTGCAGTTTCTAAAAGCTTTGCTGATGAAGCCGGTGAATCGCATGTCAGCACAGCTTCACTGTTTGGCGTGAAGTAAGCCTCCTATATGGAAAGGGAAACCGGATTGAGCTTGTTGCAAATATCACGACGAGTCGCCTCTGCTTTCTGAGCCGTTTTCGGTTTAACCTTTCGTTACTCGCGCCAACTTGGATTTATAGGCGTGCTAAAACCTAACAGAATTCACTCTAATACTAATGGCACTTGGTGAAAAACTTATGAAACTGTTTCCACCGTTTGAAAGATCTTGGTCTGCGAATCAACTTTACTGAAAACAGTAATTTTCTTTGTTGTTGGAATCCCGAGATATACTGAGATAAAGTTAACGGTTCACAGACGTTGTACAAAATACAACAGCGCGAGTAACGGAGGGTTAATACGTACTGACTGTTCAATTTTTGTGACTCGTTTAGACTTGGCAGAAGGGACAGAAGCAGCTGGACAGGCACTCTTGCACGTCGGGATCATTGTCTTCCGAATCACAGTGTTTATCGTGGTCGTGGGCACTGGCGATGCGACGTTTGCCTGAACGAAGTAAACCTCCTTCGATAAGAGCTGAAGGGCCATGATTTGATCTTTTCTTGCTTGGCTGGTCAAATGTAGGCGTGTAACAGCCGCATAAGTGCGTTGAGATGGTTTATCAGTAACATCGTTAGTTGCAGCGGTTTCATTTTTTAGAATAGCAGTCAGTTTGTCTGTCAATTGGTCACTAAATCTGCGTTCGAAGGCTTTCAGCTTGTTATCGAGTAAAGTTGACGTTTCTTGCAAAACAGTAGCAGAAATTTGTCTACAGATGTTGTCATTCAGTTTATGCGCGTTAGTCAGACAGTCGAGCAATTCATTACATTTTTTCTGTGTATCATTCAAGCTGGCTTGTTTCTTACGACAACCGAAACAAATAAATTTCAGCGCTACATTCTCATTCAATGCAGTAATAGCAGAAGACTTCAAGTCAGTACATTTGATATGCAATATTCGATCACAGGCTCCAAAACAATATACTCTATCATTTTCACTTGCTATCTTCAGCGAACACGCTCCGCATATCATAGGCGTCATCACTTAGCTGTGTATTGTTTCGATGCCCTTCGGGCGACCACTGGCAACGCCAGCTTTGTTTTATTCGAACCAAATATCCTCTTCAGGTATTTCGGAAATAGATAAAAATTGGTGCCACAGAGTAAATCTCACACGATGATTTCAGACTAACTGAACTAGGCCACTGGCCAGTCGTCAAAAAATATAGAAATAGTTCTGTTGGCCCTAAATTATCAGCAAATTAACGGAGAGCTAAAATAAAAACACCTTAGCCATAACAGTGTTGGCATTTTGATCGGTTTGTTAACGTTCGCCTTGCTCGATAAGTAATTCGCTCGAAGATAATTCTTGATAGTGCGCCTCCATGGTAAGTGAAAAATAGGTAAACGTGGTTCTGATTTGGTCTGTGTTGGTTGTGCGCGTCTCGTAGTAATTTGGTAGGCTTTGTGGTTTAGGTACGATACACCCGCCCGGTGGTAAGAGTCTCTGACCGGACATTAACGTGCTCTAGTGGCCTTCTGTTTCAGGGAAGTGGCGCTTAAGTCACTAGAGTTGCTGTAACTGCCACAGAGTTCCGAATACGAATGATTTGAGTTTGTACGAACTAAAGGCGAAGTTACATGGTCATGATGGCCCTCTTTTCTAAATGGATTTTGCTAGTACCTGGGAGAATTGAGAGTAAGGAAATTTGCAGGATAGTGGAAATTTGCTGACTGAGACGCTTTGGGACCCCAGAAGTTGTGATAACAGACAATGCCACAACTTTTGTGGGCAAAGCAAGCTTTAAGCCTTGTTAAAGCATTGGAAAATTCATCATTGGCCCAATTCACGCTACCACTGCCATGCTAACCCGGTGGAACGGGAGAATAGAACCATCAACGCTTGTCTTCGTACCTATACGCAGCAGGATCAGCGGCTATGGGATACGAAAATCAATGAGGCCGATAAAATGCTCTATGGGCATCAGAAAGTCATTAGAGGTGATGAACATTTGTTAGATAAAGATTTACGGGATATTCCAGTAGATGAAAGGAATGAGCTTCGTGATGATCTTAATAAGAAGCTATTCCAGATTGTACGCAAAAACTTGGGGAAACGTCACGATAAATCTGCCAAGTGTATAATTTAAGGCATAAAATGTTTTGTTCGACTTATTAGGTAGGTGGCGTAACTAGAGGCTAAGCCCCCCCTAGGAGACATTTAGTCCCCCCCCCTAGAAAAAATGGGCTGGATTTTTAAATTTAAGAAAAAACTATAGTTAGATTACTTTACATAATAAAAACTTGAGAGTAATTTTTATATGCATCACTACTTAAAGTTCCCATGCATCAATGTACATTTAATTTTAATATGCCAAGGAAATAAAATGGTCGAAAAAATGCCGGGGGCTTAGCCCCCCCTAGAAATGAGCGCTAGTTCCGCCAATGGACAAAAGATAGGAGTCACAACGACAACTTGTTAAACGTAGCTACCTATTACCCTCCCCCCTTCCTTTCCACTCTTTCCCCTCCTTTCCCAAAAAATTTTCATTACTTTCCCCTACCGTCCCTCTATCAATTGTAAAAACCATCGTTTCAAAAATATTAATATTAATGTCTGACCGCATTTCAAAGTCAAAGACTAAAACACGAGTTTGGCCAAATATAACGCCAAATATGGACTAGTATATACTTCATGTATAATAATTGGTACGTACCGCGAAGTGAAACATAACCCAATTGCCAAAAATACACTACACACCCACATACACCCGATATTTTATTATAACAAACCCCGAAACAACCTAGGAATCCAATAGAGGTTGCACATTTTGTCCGCGTAGCCCCTCCGATTACCCAGTGCAAGCCGACCCAGTGATCTAAGATCCACGGTCTCTTGCTCTGTGAGCTTTCTCGGGAGTACTGTCGACCGAATAATAATAATAATCGGGTAAATCGGACATCACGCCGCGCATCCCGCAAAATAATTGGTCATCCATTCACCGTCCAACACCTAAGCGCCGTAGAGAGGACCAGTTCGTTTCTAACCGGGACATCACAGTCGGAACGAATACTAACTTGGCAACGACAGTCGTCACTATTCCGGTAGCGGAAAAGAAATTTTGGATTTACTTTTCCAGAATCCATCCAGACGTATCAGTTCAGAACGTCCACGATATGGTTAAAGAATGCCTACAGTGTGACGAGCCGCTCGAAGTTGTTAAGCTGGTTAAAAGAGATGTTGATACGAAATTGCTGCGCTTTGTTTCCTTTAAAGTGGATATCGATCCAAAGCTCAAAACTGCCGCACTAGCTGCAAGCACTTGGCCTGCTGGGATCTACTTCAGAGAATTCGAAGAATATGGAACAAAAAACGGACAGGGGTTGACGCCAGCCGTGGTAACTACACCGATAGTTCCCTAGTCGAAGATCCTCTTTCTTTGGAGGATGCGGGGGGCCAACGGGCTCCCCATCCAGTTAAGTATATGTATTTCAATTGTTTACCAAAAAGTCAGAGATTGTGTGTATTTTCTAGTCTGCCTACACGAGCCGGGACGGGAACGCGAACGCGAAGCGGGAACGAATTGGTGGAGGATGCATCTCGCATTAATTTCTCGCAAGACACCGAATGCGACACTCCTGGCATTGACAGTGATATCAATCACCGAGCAAATTTCATTATCGAAGGCAATACCGCTACCTTTCAATCTCATCTAACGATGCTAAATACCGATATTTCTTGTAATGTACAAAGGTGCATTCAAACTGACGGCGAGGGTATTACTACCCTTCTCACAGGCGAGTACCCCGAGGAAGAATTCAATGTACCCGCATTTGAATTTCCACTTTTCCAGCCAATGACTCCTGCTCTGGTTCCCGAAACGGCTACGGACGATCAAACTAAACTTCGAGTTTTCTACCAGAATACAAGAGGACTCCGGACAAAAATCGACGATGTCTATCTGGCTGTTTTGGAAAACGACTACGACGTATACGTATTAACGGAGACTTGGCTAGATAGTCGCTTCAATTCGTTACAATTGATCGGCGATGACTACACCGTCTTCCGGAATGATCGCAACCCAAACAACAGCATACATTTGCGTGGAGGTGGCGTGCTAATTGCTGTCTCGACTTCTCTCGTTAGTTGTCAAGTCGTCGAATTAGTTACAGTAAGACTCGAAACGCTTTTGGTTAAAGTAGTTACAGGAACCAAAAATTTGTTCATTGCGGCTGTCTATGTCCCACCCGAAAAACGGGCCGATTGCAGTAGGGTAGTTTGCCAATTGTTGCTCACCACCCAATTGTTGCCCACTTCTTGGTTTTTGAATAATATCTGAGAATATAAATATTATCCCAGCACTCCAAACGGTCAAAACACAAATATATATCATTACTTTTAAATATGTGTAAACATGATTGTTAGCAAATAAATATTTGGCATAGAAAAATCACCTCATAAAATCCGACTCTTAGTAGAGCCAAGATACGCCGAAAGCTTACAGTTTGGTTTAAGAAATCACTCATCAAATTTAAGCTTTTAGACCTCAACAAAAAGCAAATTTTCCTCAGAATACTTTCTATTCCTTTCAAAATACCTGCATTCATAATATTTGATTAAATATATAACTATATGTTGCAATTTTTGTGTTCTAATGCATATTGGTTAATAATTGGGAAAAAATAGGAATTTGTCCATTTCCTGCACACCATCTGAAAATGCCGCTAACCTACGCCCTACTTTACAATTCATATGTGATCCAACTCTTATTGAAATTTTACTACTATTTGAATGTCTGATTAAAGCAATGCCAACAATTATTATTGATTTCTCTTAAGACTAAATCTACAAAAGCCTAACGATATTACCAGCTAGTAACAATTTTCGCGAACAGGAAATAATTTTCATATCCGTAATCCAAAAAACTTTGCTTTTGACAAAACAAAATCTCAACCAAAGACGTATACTGCGTTTGAATTTGAAAACAGAAAGACATCGGAAAATAAAATTATATTAAAAAATTTTAATTAATACATATATTAATTCAATGCAATAATTTATTGTACCTATTCAAGTAAACCATTGTTCGGTGGTGATGGTGAAATGACGGTGAAATGTGACAAAATAGTAACGACTCTGTACTTATAATTGGTAAATCTGTTTTTAGGGAGTTCTTCTTCATATTTCAATTTTCTGTGCTTGGTAATTCTTCTTATTTCATTTTTTTTCTTTGCCGTGCAACAATTGGGTTGAACGTGTGCAATATTAGGCAAATGACGTTAATCAAGTGGGCAACAATTGGGTCTGTATGCTGTTGGACAAAAACTCTAATTTCATAATATGTGCAATATTTCAGGCAATGAAAGCACATCAAATGTTTTACTGAAAGGTTATTTTGTTTGTTCCTGCAAATTTTGATATTATTAACGTAACAGTTTCTTCGAGAGATAAGAAAAACTGAAAGTCCTGCGTTAGGTGCGCAATAATTGGCAAATTACCTATTATACAGGATCAGCTGAGTGTGTTTGAGTCCGCTTTCGCCAGAATGCGAACGTGTGATACTTTGTTGGTATTGGGTGACTTCAACCAGTCTGGTCTAGCATGGAAAAGCTGTGTGCAAGGCTATGCTACTGCTGACCAAATTGAATCGTCATTTACTTCTGCTAGTCGTATGTTGCTTGACGGTATTGCGTTTTTGGGACTCCGGCAATTAAACGCTATTTGTAACCACCAGTCACGCTGTTTGGATCTTGTTTTCGTGAATGAGGATTGCTGCCCTAGTTGCTGCGTTTCTGATGCACCGGAAACTATTGTTGCTCCTGACCCATTTCACCCTGCCCTCTGCGTGGAATTAACTACTCGTCGGCCAATACAATTCATCGACATACATGATCCAAATCAACTTGACTATCGTAAAGCAAACGTTGAATTATTACGGGATCTTTTATCGCAAATTGACTGGGGTTCTCTTGAGCACTTTGCTGAAGTCGATGACGCCGTGAATTTTTACGACCAGATGATGAGCGAATGCATAAACATTGCTGTACCCCCTCGGCTGCCCCCGCGGAATCCTCCTTGGTCTAACGCAAAACACCGTAGAATGAAAAGAGCTAGAGCGAAGGCTCTCCGTGCCTACACCTCACGTCGTTGCCCGATTCTGAAGCGCAGTTTTATTAGTGCCAGCAATAAGTATCGGTCTTACAATAGGTTTCTTTATAATCGCCATGTTCGCCGGGCTCAACAAAATTTGCGTCGGAATCCGAATCAGTTTTGGAGCTTTGTTAACACCAAGAGGAGAGAAAGTGGTCTTCCTTCGACTTTGTCGCTCAACGATGATAATGCTTCCTCGGTTACTGAGAAGTGCAACTTATTTGCGCAACACTTTTCAAGCGTTTTTAACTGGAACTTGACCACTGCTTCGCAAGTAGAGCAGGCTCTGTCAAACGTACCATCTGCTGTGCTGGAAATGGACATATTCAGCATATGCGAGCAGACAGTCATTTCTGCTGCTAGTAACCTGAAGTCATCTTTTTCGCCCGGACCTGGTATGCTTCCACCAGCGTTAATGAAAAAATGTTTAGATGTCTTGGCAGTTCCGTTAACATCCTTATTCAACTTGTCGCTTCAACAACAAAAGTTCCCTACTTCTTGGAAGAAATCTTGCATGTTTCCGGTTTTTAAAAAAGGTGACAAATGTAATGTAACAAATTACAGAGGAATAACTTCTTTGTGTGCGGAGTCTAAGGTTTTCGAGACTATCGTGAAAAACACATTATTTGCTGCCTGCCGAAACTATATCAGTATAATGCAACACGGATTTGTTCGCGGACGGTCTGTGGAAACAAACCTTGTTGATTTCGTGTCGTTTTGCATCAAAAATATCAGTTCCAAAGCACAGATTGATACAATATACACTGATCTAAAAGCCGCGTTTGACACTGTCAACCACAAACTACTTCTGTGCAAGCTGAAGAGACTTGGCTGTACCGAGAGGATTTGCAATTGGCTGGAATTATATCTCGTTGATAGGCAACTCTACGTACGAATTGGAAATTGCCAGTCTGCTACATTTACGAATCATTCAGGTGTACCGCAGGGTAGTAATCTTGGTCCCTTACTATTCTCAATATTTGTAAACGATGCAGCACTGATCCTTGACCAAGGCGGACGACAATTCTTTGCTGATGATTTGAAAATATACCTTGCAATTCGGCAAATCGGAGACTGTATGGAACTGCAGACTTTGTTAAATCGATTTACTGATTGGTGCAATAGAAAAGTAGAATCAATATATATAGAATGCCAGTGTCGCTGTTTTTCTGCAGGACTCATTGTGGTAAACATGATGCTAACAATCTGCATCAAGTCTGTGAATCGGGAACTTCATTGTCAAAGTTGCTTATTGTTATTTATCTGTTCTTTATCTGTGCGCTGGTTGCTGCTGTCATCAGTGCGCTCATCGCTGTGTTTTCATTAGGGTTGCCAAGTCTGAAAGTTACAAAAACCGGCCGGTCGGTACTGCCTTAAAAAATGCAAAGGGGGGGGGGGGCGTGTGGTAATATATTATTAGACGATGTGCCTGGAATGTGTAATGTGCATTAATGACATATTTGGGCAGTCGCCGGAAGTCGGTTGACCGTTTCTCCTGTAAATGGTGGGATGATCAGTCAGTTGTGAACGGTAGTCACTGCAAAACTGGCTATCTTCAATAATCCACTGCCCAGGATTGCTAATAAATTTATCAGAAAATATAACAAATCAGGCAAAAAGTACAAATCCGGCTTCATATGTCGGAAAACCGACCTTTTTGCAGGATTGACCGGCCACCGGCTTTGCAAGTGAAAAACCGGTCAGGCCGGCCAAAAACCGGCCACTTGGCAACCCTAGTTTTCATGCCAGTGAAATGTTTTTAAACGCTCATTTTCTTTCTTCCGGATGAATTGAATCCCTCAACTGAGTCTTTTTGCACCGATTTTTTCAGAAATTTGAAGCAAGCGAAGTTTACAATTACATTACTTGGCAGCCATATTCGAAATTTTAAACTGGTTGTCAAAGTTTGACAATGACAATTGCTGAATCTCAGGCACACACACATATGCAAGTATAATGTAAATACATTATCTGAAAATGTGTGATGTTTGCCACGCGTACTGCAGCGGCACTGGCATTCTATATATATATTGATTATACTAATAGAAACCAATTGTTATTAAGCGTGGAAAAATGTTGCGTGATCAGTTACCATCGTACGAAAAATGTAATCCGATTTGATTACAATATTGCCGGAACTAAACTTAGCAGAGTCCAGCAGGTAAAGGATTTGGGAGTAATACTAGACGAAAAACTGTCCTTCGGACCTCACATCGCAACGATTATTGAGAAAGCTAGCCGTCAACTTGGGTTCATTTTCAAAATAGCTCGTGAGTTTGATGATCCATTATGCTTTAAAGCTCTATATTGTTCGCTAGTCCGTTCAAGACTAGAGTTTGCCAGTGTTGTTTGGTGCCCGTATCAGGCAATATGGATTAATAGACTAGAGAGCATTCAACGCAAATTCGTCCGTTACGCCCTGAGGAATCTACCTTGGAATGATCCGCACAACTTGCCTTCCTACGAAGATCGCTGTCGTTTGTTGGGCATCAAAACATTAGATCAGCGTCGAAGAGCATCGCAAGCTGTTTTCATCGTAAAACTGATAACTGCAGAGTACGATGCTCCGGATCTGTTATCGCAAATCGGTTTCTACGCACCTTCTAGAGTCCTGCGACCAAGAACTATGCTTCAGGTGGAATTCCAGACCACCCAATATGCTGCCTTCTCACCAATCTCAGCAATGGCCCGTCAGTTTAACCAATATGCTGATTTGTTCAGTTTCAATGAAACTTCATCCGTGTATCGTCGTAGATTATTAGAGAGTGGTTTGCTATAGTTTGTCTTTTCATGTTAATTTTTTAAAAAATGACAATGTAATGCTATAATAATGTAATAATTATGTAATATAATAATTTTATGTATCAAATGTATTGTGACGTACATTAAAAGACGGTGGGGTTTTTATGCACATTTGAGGAAGATCTTTTGGGACCACCTCAAGTGAGCTTTTCCCCACCCTACACTTCATGTAGACCATTAAAGGTCAGATGAATAGCAAAATAAAAAATAAAATGAAATATAAATAAAATAAAATAAAATAAAATAAATAAAAGTTAAGGGTATTATGGTTATTGATTAAGATATATGTGAAAATGTATGTTGTATTTTTTGGATGCCAAAATAATGATTATTATAGACTAATCTCAAGTTTTTAGTCTTGACCTTGAAATGTGGTCATACATATATATTAATATTTTTTTGAAACGATGGTTCCGCCGGAGTCCAGCGCCTCTATGGTTCAAAGGTACAAGTACCAGCGAACCACACGCCCTGGCGGGTGTTGTGGGTTCGAATCCGGTTATAATCTCAGATTACAGCTTGGTTCGACTCATGCACCTTCCAGCATTGGACAAAAGGTAGGAGTCAAAATGACTACTTGTCAAGCATAGCTACCTATCCCCCCCTTCCTTTCCGCTCTTCCCCTCCTTCACCAAAAAATTTTCATTTCTTTCCCCTACCGTCCCTTCATCAATTGTAGAACCATCGTTTCAAAAAAATATTAATGATTATTATGTTGGTGGCAGCTGGACGCATGCATGCTTTCTATAAAATAGTTCCTTGCTGGTGGTACGTGCCGGGAACCAACGGAGTATCGGAAAATTGATTTCAAGGATGATTTTGAAGCTTTAGGTCAATACCTAAATTGTAACGTAGCGTTTTTTGAAAATTCGAAACATTACCAAAATGGCGGCAATTTTTCCAAAAGAAATGTGTTTTTTCATCAAAAACCGCCAATTGAGAGCTCATAAAAATAAAAAAAATTGAGATATCAAAAAACGGCAACGTAACAATTTGGATAATTCATTTTTACATGCTGAAAAAAAATGTCGGTCTAATCGGACCACTAGAATCTGAGATACACAGGAAGGCAAATGGTGGAATAGCCAAGTATGGAGCAAGAGTGCAAAACTAAAAAGTCTTATTATAAATATTTTGATATATTGTTTTTCTTACCACTTTTTCGTTTGAAACTTGTTCACAGAAAGCGAGAGGGATAGTCAATATACGTATGTTACTGTTATAATCAGCCACAGCTAAATATTTTTTTGCAGTAGGCAGTTTGTGCTGCAACACGTAACTTAGTATATGTCCACCTAAACTAGTTATCATGCAAGGAGCGTCAATTCTAACTAGAAAATAAAAACTCATTTATCGTGTCTGCATTGTTCTTTACTTTAAATATCCTACTCACCAAGAACATCCCAAATTTCTAAGTCACCATTACTATCGGTAATAAAAAAAACTGATGGCCGATCCAAACTCCATCTTGCGCCAATAACAAGAATTTTTCGTTGTCTCCAAAATATGGCCGAATCCTGGCAATTTTCACTCCACAATGCTAAAATGTGACCGCCTATACTTAAAAATATCTCCGAACAAAATGGATTCCTTTCAATTTCCAACACTGGGCCATCATGAATTGACGCGAATTTCGCCTTCGATTTTAAATTTTCTTCATTGGTAGTGGCTCCTTGATCAAAATCATGTCCTTCCCAGTCGCCACTAACGATCTCTCCCAATGCGGTACCAATTACTACCTTCATTTGATATTCGATTGGTACAGGTTCAACGTGATATTGAATTTTAGCTGCAATATCATCTTGTTTATAATCTTTTTCTCGTCTATCAAATGCTACCGGAACAAATTTGAAAACCGATTCATCAATTGACACCGAAGTGATTGGAGTATCACATTTAATTCGAAATATGGGATAAAATACGTTATCTAAGCATTGATAAGGCGAAAAATCGCTTCCTGTCACAGTTTTGGTAGTCTGTGTAGCTTTTTTCATCGATGGAACTGTAAAATCTAAATCCCAAAAACATATAGAGCCGTCAATGGATGCTGTTAATATAAAGCGATGTAATTTTTCTGCATGGGCTCGAATTTGTCCAGTTGTTGCACAATAATAGTTTCGCGGCAACCATTTTATCACAAGGATCTGTTGTCGAGGTGATTTATCTAGTGCACTGATAGCAACTGGTTCAACAGTACGGTCGTCTTCTTCAATTGCACACCAACCCATTTGTTTTCTAATTTTGATCCTATTATGCATTTGCTTGGTAGACGTTTCATCCATCTTTTCGATTAGCTCTAACTGGCCTTTTAGGTCCCATATGATTAGTTGACCATTCGTCAAACCTCCCAGGAGTAAATTAGCATCGTAAGGACAAAATGACAACGTCGTAACTTCACGACTAGATCTAAGTTCTAACTTTGGGGTAAGCGTATCGTCGAAGCCCCACACCAATACAGGGTTTTTCTCGAATATAATTCTATTAACCGGATCGCTTGCATTGCGGTCATAAAGTTTTTCAGTGGTTCGTATAGTTTTAAAATTATAAGCTGCAGCAAAAATGCCTGTTACTTCCGGATGCCAATGCAATGCTGAAACATATCGATTCTCGCATTTTGCACGATCTGCAAAACTCAGACATTCTTCAACAATCGGCGTATGATACTTGTGAACTTTTTTCTTGGAAATAAATGGATAGTCATTTTTGTACATGTCGACTTGATTGAACTCCAGCGTATTGAGTAGCTCCTGGACGTAGTTATTGGCTTTTGGTGACTGAGATTTTTCATCGATAACAGCACTCGACTTGTTCGCAGCTTGTTTTTCTTCTTCAGTTATCTCATACAAGTATTGGGACCAAGCATTCGTGGGAAACGTTGGATCAGTTTGTTGAGCTCGGTGAATTTTTGGTGAATTTGTTTGTACGGCAAAATCCACTTGCATGCGATATACATTTACGAAATCTGCCTTGCCGGGAACTAATTCTATATATCCATCTCTTGCATCATTTACAAAACGATTATTGAAATCGTAACTACATCGTTTGACAGGAAATATGCTTTGAGTTTCCAAATTGACAACATTGTTCCGCGTGATTGGAATAAAACTTTGCACCTGCAAAAAATATAAAAAGTAATGTGATAATGCAGAGAAATTATTAAGCATTCATTTTATGTATTTACAGAATTTTTATTATTATTACTTTAAATTTTGTAGTTTTTACTGACCCATTCGATATGGGAATATATCGACGTGCGTTTTGAAACGCTGGAGAAAGCGATGCGGAAGTTTTATACCACCCGAGGTAAAATCGAAATGGACATCGATGACGAGGACGAGAAGCCTGACACCAAAGAATCTGCGGAACAACGAGCGGAGCGTTTGGAAGCACAAGCAGCTCAGCGAGAGGGAAGAATATGATGAAGCCATTCGTGTTGTAGACGAGGAATACTATGAAATTAACCTTCCTAGTGCATTGGGGTCGTTTTCGACCCATCGGCATACTTACAAAGCTTGATACTCAGTAACGGAACGAGCTAGATTCCAAGTTTCTGACTTTTCCTAACTTTCAAAAACTAACATTGTAGAGGAGTTTCAGCTTTCAGCGACATCTAGAAAAGCCACAGCAAAAAAAGTTACCTGTTATGCATTGGGGTCGAAAACGACCCAAGTTTTGAAATTGCTCTCATTCATTAATTTTCAATCCAAATTTCGTTTTCTTTACCCCGTTTGAAAGGTATGGCCAAAAACTGGCACCCAAGGTATATTAGGGAATATTTGTTGACTAATGGTCACTTCTGCGTCGGTTCCGGAACACCTACTACGAGCTCCCCGGGGACATTTGTATACTGCACTGCATCGCACTGTATCTGCACTGGATCGCAAGGCTAGAAGATACGTTTTAACCTTCCTAATGCATTAGAAAAAAGTTACATATTATAATATAAGCATTGGGGTCGAAAACGACCCAAGTTTTGAAATTGCTCTCATTCATCATTTTCAATCCGAACTTCATTTTCTTTACCTCGTTTGAAAGGTATGGCCAAAAACTGGCACCCAAGGTATGTTGGGGAATATTTGTTGATTAATGGCCACTTCTGCGTCGGTTCCGGAACACCCACTATCAGATCTCGGGGGACATTTGTATTACTTTGAGATAATTCATTTTGCGGCACACCAATCACATTGGCTTGATCAAATAAGACTGATGGAAGTAAAACTAGGTCATGTAGCAGCCAAATGGCTACTTTACCGAACCGATGTTCCGAAACATCCGGTACCTGATTACGGGGACATTTTTGGGTTTTGAAATAATTCATTTTGCGGCAAATAAAATCACATCGCGTTGCTAAAATAACAATAATGGAAGTACAATGTGGCGTCAGTCGCATATAATCCGGTACCCGGTATTTATAATGAACCATAAAACGTGGTAATCCAAAAATGTTCCCAAAAACCGGGTACCGGATAGTCCGGCACCGATGGTGAAATGGTCATTTGGTGTTGTGATTTGATGTGCCGCAAGATGAATTATTTCTAAATTCAAAAATGTCCCCCGGAATCAGGTACCGGATGTTCCAAAACCGATGGTGAAGTGACCATTTGGGTCCAAAATGTCCCCATTGTATTTCCATTAGTCTTATTTTATCAAACCAATGTGATTGATGTACCGCAAAATGAATTATCTCAAAGTAATACAAATGTCCCCCGAGATCTGATAGTGGGTGTTCCGGAACCGACGCAGAAGTGGCCATTAATCAACAAATATTCCCCAACATACCTTGGGTGCCAGTTTTTGGCCATACCTTTCAAACGAGGTAAAGAAAATGAAGTTCGGATTGAAAATGATGAATGAGAGCAATTTCAAAACTTGGGTCGTTTTCGACCCCAATGCTTATATTATAATATGTAACTTTTTTCTAATGCATTAGGAAGGTTAAAACGTATCTTCTAGCCTTGCGATCCAGTGCAGATACAAATACTATGCGGGTTACTAACGATGTCGCTTCAGCTTCAGCGCAACCCTATTTCTCCAAGGTAAAGCTGCCTGATATTATACTTCTAACATTCAGCGGCAAGGTAAAGGACTGGGTTACCTTTCGAGGTACGTATCGGAGTTTGATATATAATAATCGTCAACTGGATGACGTTGATAAGTTTAGGCAGTGTTGGGCACAATTTCGCTAATTCGCTAGTTAGCGACGCTCAATTCTAGTTAACGAGTTAGCGTTTTCATTAAATTTGGAGTACGTTACCGAAACCGTTAGCTACGTTAAAAATAAAGCCTTGAAATCGCTAACCGGTAAATCGCTAAAGCTGCATGAAAATTGTAAAATCATTCGAACTTTACCCTGCCGTTTTTAAATTGCATTGGTCAGAAATAATGTCACAAATTAACAAGTATGTATGCGGTTTAATCACCAAAATAATAGTATTACTGGTGAATGACAGATGGAGAATCATGATGTACCGAGAGTTCCACTCATCTTTTCGGAACAAATCGAACACGAATATTTCTGAATAATAGAAACTAAGTTTCTAAGTTTTGCCTTTCTACTATATAAATATATAGTATAAAGGTATAGAAATCACTTGGAAAACCGAAAATGGAAAGAAGGTCCTGCGGGCCGAATGTTATATACCATTCGACTCAGTTTCGAAAACTGAGCATTTTCTGTGTGTGTGTATGTATGTGTGTGTGTGTGTGTGTGTGTGTGTGTGTGTGTATGTAACGCTTTCAATCTCACTCACTTTTCTCGGAGATGGCTGAACCGATTTTAATGTTCTTAGTGTCAGATGAAAGGTCTAGGTGTCCCATTGGTCGCTATTGAATTTCATACTGATCGGACTTTTAGTTCAAAAGTTATGTATAAAAATACGAAAAATATGGGACTTCATTATCTCATAGATCCCTTAACCGATTTGAACAAAATTGATTGCATATGAAAGAGGAGCCTTACAAACCATTAACTTCCAAATTTCATGACGATTGGGCTTGTAGTTTGAAAGTTACATAAAGAAATGTGAAAAAATAGTATTTAAAACCTATTTTTGTAACATTTAAGAATTAATTCAATGAAAAACATCACACATTTTATGATTATTTGAAAATTACTGCTGAGATCTATCAAACGAAACCGAGTTATTGAAAATCGGACGGTTCATTCAAAAGTTATTCAAACTTTAACACTTAAGCACCGTATATTAAACCGTTAAAACGTGTGAAATCAAAACATATCAATCAAATGTTGATTGTATTCAATGTGTGCAATGTATGTGTGCAATGTATGTATGTATGTATGTATGTATGTATATATGTATGTATGTATGTATGTATGTATGTATGTATGTATGTATGTATGTATGTATGTATGTATGTATGTATGCATGTATGTATGCATGCATGTATGTATGTATGTATGTATGTATGTATGTATGTATGTATGTATGTATGTATGTATGTATGTATGTATGTATGTATGTATGTGATGACAATTTGCAATGAAATTCAAGAAAAGTGAGAAACATGTCAATAGTCTGAAGTTTTTGAAGCCTCTTAGTGGAATACGAACTCTGAAATAAAATAAAAAAAAAAATTTACCTACTAAACTGCTCATGGATGCATAGTTGACGTAAAAACCAAAATGACCAAAATGTACTTTTTCGGTCCTACGCACTCTTAACTATGTTGTTCACATGCCCAATACTCAAACAACATATGTTTGTTCGAAAATATTCGAGAAATTTAGGAAAATTGAGTTACTCTGCTATTGGTTTCACGTAATGCTAATGGTTGACGTAATTTCCTGCATAATCAATCAGCATAGTAACCTATTTGTTTTTGTAGCTTTACGCCAAGTTATGGGAATAATCGTTCAAAAAACAGTCTGTTTATTTACATAAACTGGCGTTCGTATTTTTTAAACACAATAAATGAGGAATGAATCATGAAACCCCATCAGTCCTCTTTTGATTAATAAACTCTACTAAATAGACAGATTATTCGTTTGAAAAAGTCTATAGCAAAGATTATATGGCTTTATTTCACGATAAAAATGCGTTTTCTCAACAATCATGGTGCTGGTCGTTACGTCGACTATGCATCCATGGGCAGTAAATTCCACTATTTAATATTTATTCGCGACAGATACGTATACGCTTTGAAATAAGACACTGATGAAGCCTGCACGTCGTAGGCGAACTACGTATCTGTCGCAAATAAATATTAAATAGTGGGATTCAATCGAAAAGTGTTTTCTTTTCTTTTTTAGATTTCAATTGTCATTTTCTTCACTTGCTCTTACTCACAATTGTACAAGAAAAGCAAAAAGCGGAGAAAAGCAGTTAATTTAAGTATATAAGTAAATATAGTGGTGTATAGGATCAAAATACTAGTGACTTGATTTTTCCAAATAAATTTATACAAATTTCATACAAATTTTGCGTATTAATAGATGTTCTTTTCAATCCATAGATACTAGAGCTTAGAAATGTTATATGAAAAATAGGAAGTAAACGTTGCACGGTAGTAACTTTGTAAGATTTGTTTTCGTTAGTGACATTTAAAAGGACAGATGTCTTATGTCATGTATCATATTTTATTAATAAATCAAAAATGACAAGCACTGGAAATCATATTGATCATATTTCTCATTCTCAAGCATGTTTATGACGCAGTTTTTGCACTATTTTGCGACCTCATCTTGTTTTCCTAACCCTCTAACATTGTAAAAACAATGTGATCAAGTTAATGATTATGTTTTCATGAAAGTACATTCAAAAGAAGCTTAAGTTTTGATTTTCATGCAAAAATAATTATCTGAAGGAGCGCCAGCTAAGAAAAAAGCGAAGTATAATAATAATTTTTCTGAACTCTTGTTTTTCAAAGATGCTAACTTTTGAACGCATGGTATTAATATCAAAATATCAAAAAAATCTACCCCAAAAAACCACTAAAAAAACCACTCAAAAAAAATATCAAAAAATCTGCTATGAACACATATATCATATTGTCAGTTCGAAACAAGTTTCGTATGTGGCGCTGAAACCCGAAAGTTAAAGCCAACCGATTATAAAACTAAATAAGGTGTTCATCAAATAACATAAATGACGCTTAAAGTATTTACGCACCCAAGGAAAGAAAATATAATTATTTTACGCAATACGTTGTGAATTTTTCTGGCAAATAAGGATTTTGAGGAATACGGAACGGATATTTAAAAATATAGTCAAGTTAATTATAGATGTTCCAGAGAAATTAAATAATGATTATTGTGGCAGTAGAAAGGCTAGGTCACGCCGCTAGGTGGATTAATTCGGGTTTCTTTCTTTAAGGATAGCAATACACGATGTGGTGATAACGTATGCATTACAAAAATAAACAAACTACGGACGGCGATGAAAAGAACTTTTGTCGTTTTTTTAAATACTATTTCCAGTGTTGGGCACCGCTAATTCGCTAACCGACCAATCGAGAAACGCTAGTTATACTTTATAATTTATACTCAAACTAGCCGAATTGCTGCTGGGCCATGATTCTAAATGAAGTGCCGCTGTTTATTTTAAAAATTAATAAACTGTAATCATTTTATCCATCATAATAGGTTTTAATCTTAGGTAAATTAAGAAAAGCCATGTAATAAATATTTTTTTGAAACGATGGTTCTACAATTGATGAAGGGACGGTAGGGGAAAGAAATGAAAATTTTGGTGAAGGAGGGGAAAGAGCGAAAAGGAAGGGGGGGGGGGGGGGGGGGGTATTGGTAGCTATGCTTGACAAGTAGTCATTTTGACTCCTACCTTTTGTCCAATACTGGAAGGTGCATGAGTCGAACCTTTTCGCTCTTTCCCCTCCTTCACCAAAATTTTCATTTCTTTCCCCTACCGTCCCTTCATCAATTGTAGAACCATCGTTTCAAAAAAATATTAATATATGTATGACCTCATTCCAAGGTCAAGACTAAAATCTTGAGATTAGTCCATGTAATAAATGTAAATTACAAATAATTTGTACAGTGATAGATTACAATGCAAGTCATTGCGATCTGTTCAAAAATAAACAGTAACTGTTAATTCGCAGTTTGCGATTAGTGATTAGCGAAATTTCCACGATTATCGAACAAATTGTATCGGTTAGCGAATTAGCGAATTAGCGGTGCCCAACACTGACTATTTCCCACGAGACGAGGCACTCGCGTTAATTCCATCGTCCAATCATAAACCACTTATTTTTCAAAAACCCGAATTAATCCACCTAGCGGCGGGACCTAGCCTTTCTACTGTCACAATAATCATCATTTAATTTCTCAGGAACATCTATGTATAATTAACTTGACTATATTTTTAAATATCCGTTCCGTATTCCTCAAAATCCTTATTTGCCAGTAAAATTCACAACGTATTGCGTAGAATAATTAAATTTTCTTTCCTTGTGTGCGTAAATACTTGTAGCACCTTATTTAGTTTTATAATCGGTCGGCCTAAACTTTCGGGCTTCAGAGCCACATAGGAAACTTGTTTTGAATTGACAATATGAAATATGTGTTCAGAACAGATTTTTTGATAATTAATTAATACCATGTGTTCAAAAGTTAGCATCATTGAAAAACAAGAGTTCAGAAAAATTATTATTATACTTCGCCTTTGAAGACAAAGAATATCGACAACAAAATGATTAATCTCAAAATTTTACTATTAGTTTGCTTGACTTCAATTTTGCAGTATATCTGAATTAGAAAAAATAACTGAATAGAGCATTAGATATGAAAAAGAGAAATTGAACTTTTTCTTAGCTGGCGCTCCTTCAGATAATTATTTTTGCATGAAAATCAAAACTTATCTTTTTTTGAATGTACTTTCATGAAAAGATAGTCATTAGCTTGATCGCATCGTTTTTACAATGTTGGAGGGTTAGGAAAACAAGAGGGTTGCAAAAGCTGCGCCTTAAACATGCTTGAGAATGGGAAATATGAACGATATGATTTTCAGTGCTTGTCATTTTTGATTTATTTGTTGAAACATGATACATGACATAAGACATCTGTCCTTTAAAATGTCATTAACGAAAACAAATCTTACAAAATTACTACCGTGCAACGTTTACTTCCTATTTTTCATATAACATTTCTAAGCTCTAGTATCTATTGATTGAAAAGAGCATCTATTGATGCGCAAAATTTGTTTGAAATTTGTATAAATTTATTTGGAAAAATCAACTCATTTTTAATCCTATACACCACTATACCTTCATGCTTAAATTAACTGCTTTTCTTCGCTGTTTGCTTTTCTTGTACAATTGTGAGTAACAGCAAGTGAACAAAATGACAATTGAAATCTGAAATCAAAGAAAAGAAAAAGCTTTTCGATTGAATCCCATTATTTAATATTTATTTGCAACAGATACGTAGTTCGCCTACGACGTGCAGACTTCAACAGCGTCTTATTTCAAAGCGTATACGTATCTGTTGCGAATAAATATTAAATAGTGGGATTTAGTCGGTAAAAGTTTTTTCTTTTCTTTAATTTCAAATTTCGTATTCCACTAAGAGGCTTCAAAAATTTCAGACAATTGATTCAGAAAAGTGAGAAACATCTTTTCTTGAATTTCAATGCAAATTTAAAAATTGCAAATTGTCATCCCAAGTAACAATTTGAGTTTTATTACACTCTTATGATGACATTCAAGACCAAAATTGGTCATGAAAACCACCATAAGAGTACAATCAAACTCACATTGTTGCTTGGGATCACATACACACACATACATACATACATACATACATACATACATACATATATACATACATACATACATACATACATACATACATACATACATACATACATACATACATACATACATACATACATACATACATGCATATATACATACATACATACATACATACATACATACATACATACATACATACATACATACATACATACATACATACATACATACATACATACATACATACATACATACATACATACATACATACATACATACATACATACATACATACATACATACATACATACATACATACACACATACATCACACACATTGAATACAATCAACATTTGTTTTGAATTCACACGTTTTAACGGTTTAATATACGGTGCTTAAGTGTTAAAGTTTAAATAACTTTTGAATGAACTGTCCGATTTTAAATAACTCGGTTTCGTTTGATAGATCTCAGTAGTAATTTTCAAATAATAATAAAATGTGTGATGTTTTTCATTGAATTAATGCTTATATGTTACAAAAATATGTTTTAAATACTATTTTTTCACATTTCTTTATGTAACTTTCAAACTACAAGCCCAATCGTCATGAAATTTGGAAGTTAAGGGTTTGCAAGGCTCCTCTTTCATATGCAATCAATTTTGTCCAAATCGGTTAAGGGACCTATGAGATAATGAAGTCCCATATTTTTCATATTTTTATACATAACTTTTGAACTAAAAGTCCGATCAGTATGAAATTCAATAGCGACCAATGGGACACCTAGACCTTTCATTTGACACTAAGAACATTAAAATCGGTCCAGCCATCTCCGAGAAAAGTGAGTGAGATTAAAAGCGTCACATACACACACACACACACACACATACACACACACACACACACACACACACACACACACACACACATACATACACACACACAGAAAATGCTCAGTTTTCGAAACTGAGTCGAATGGTATATGACATTCGGCCCGCAGGACCTTCTTTCCATTTCCGGTTTTCCAAGTGATTTCTATACCTTTATACTATATATTTATATAGTAGAAAGGCAAAACGCATGTTTCGCAACATGACCACACCGCGGCGCGCGAGTGTTGCTTCGAGTTTTCAATATAAAACCATACAAATGTAAAAACCCTACAGCATGAAACCCTGTAAATGCAAGCTACTCCGCAACATGCATCATAACAGAGGCTGTTAGTGTGCAAGCAAAAAGTGTAAGACGATGGTTTTTAAAGGATTTTCTTCTATGTGTAATGTCAGTTCGTCAGTGCTACTTCTACTTCTTACAGCAGTTAGCCGGAACCTTAAGCATCCACTCAGACGTAGCATGCTTATTTGACCCGCTAGGCTTAGTGTAACATTACGGTCAAATCAACATTCTTTTGGACTAATTTCATGATCGTCAAACACTGGCTGGCATCGCGACCGTCAAGATGGCAAGTTTTTATCGCTAATCGTGTGTCGGAGATACAACACATCACCAAAGGTTTGTGGACTTCAAGGTGGCGTACGATTCAGTCAAACGAAATGAACTGTGGTAGATAATGCTGGAACATGGTTTTCCGACGCAACTAGTTACGCTGATCGTGCGACGCTGGATGCAGCAGAATATCGGGTGAGATTTCACCGCTTTCAAGACGTTGGACTGAACAACGGAATGCACTCTCTAACTTCGCCTTGGAAGGTGCAATACGAAGAGCAAACGTGGAAAGGAATGGAACTATCATCACGAAATCTCACATGTTTCTTGGCTTTGCGGATGACGTCGATATCATCGAAATCAACCGTAAAGCAGTGAAAGAGGCCTTCAGGCCTTTTAAAAGGGAAACGGCGAGATTGAGATTTACCATTAACACTGCCAAAACGAAGTACATGATTGCTAGCAGGGAACGTGGGAGTTGTATAGGTGTCGAGGTGGAATTAGATAGGGAACGATAGGAAGTAGTGGAGTAATTTATACACCTTGGTATACTCGTGACATCCCAAGTAACCACGAAGCTTTATATCAATTCAATTGTAATGCTTTATAGTGCGCTACAAAACATATATAATGTATTATTTTCTTAAATGTACAATAAATGCCGCAATAAGGTGGAAAAGGGCCCCACTATCACAGAACAGAAGTGGAAGTCCGAACGATTCGGCGATCAACACTGGTAACAGTCTTTTTTGTTTCTATTTTTCTTTGGGAAGGTTTTCGCATAGAAGCGAATAACAGCAATATAAGCAGAACGCTCGCTGCCAATCGCGTAGCAGCTTTCACATGCTTTCGTGTGCATTCGTATGCGTTCGTGTGTTTTCGTGGAAAAAAGTGACTCGCTACCGCCAGGTTCGCTAATATCTGTAGAAAGTAGCATGTACGTGTTTGGATTTCTACTTCCATTTCTGTTCTGTGCCACTATTATCAAATTAAAGCTGTGTTATAATAGTAATTGCTAAAGCACCATTACGGCGTATATTAAACATCGTTTCGCCTGCATTATCGACATTGCGTTATTTTAAGCTTGTTTGTGAAAAAATATAACAATATCATTTTGCCCTGCAAGTCAAAAGACAAAAATAAATATATTTTCATATTTATTTTTTAAGTCCGCAGATTCTAACAGCTTCTCAAGCTATGCGTTATTCTATTATGTACGATGAATGAAACGTTTTGTTTCGCATTTCAAATGTTACCTTCAAAATTAGATTCGAACCTGGGTGCGTGTATCCCCGCATCGTTCATTTCCTGGCGCCTTTGATATCTCAACCACAGCTGCTGTAGATGAGTAGGTTGTAATTAGTCGTACGTAATTGGTTGAAAAAAAAAAAGACAGCAGCAGTTAGTTGAAACAGAGCATGAGCAGTGGCCGTAAATAAGCAAAAATTAAGTCAGGTACAAGCATTTTATTAACACTTACGGTACGTTTTAAAGATTTGTCCTTAAGCTTGTAAGCAACATATTGTAACATTATATACGCATATAGTGTTTTGAACAATGCTAATTTACGATAATGCTTAAACGCATTAGCGATGTTTATACAAGAGTTTTAACCATACGAATTACTGATATGCCGCTGTCTGGTATTAGCGATGCCGAGCTACAGCCAATATGGGGTTATGCGTTAATGCTTGTGGTTACTTGAGATGTGACAACGATGTAAGCCGGGAAGTGAAACGACGAATTACGGCCGCGAATCGGGCTTTCTACGGATTACGTAGCCAGCTGAAGTTCCGTAGTTTGCTAATTCGCACAAAACTGGCGCTCTATAGAACACTAATCCTCCCGATGGCCCTTTATGGCCATAAATCATGGATGCTAAAGGAAGCTGATCGACGAGTGCTCGGGGTTTTTGAGTGTAAAATTCTGCGACCCATACTTGGTGGCAAAATGGAAGATGGAGTATGGCGCAGACGCATGAATCGCGAGCTGTACCAAGTATACTGATATAGTAAAGGTAGTACAATGTGGCAGGCTGCGGTGGGCTGGGCACGTAGCCAGAATGCCCGACGAAAGAGTAGCCAAAACTATTTTCAGCAGAGAACCAGGAAGAGGCCGTAGACTCCGAGGCAGACTCCGCACCCGATAGGTGTGCGCTGTCGAAGACGATGCACGTTCAGCTAGTGTTCGTGGGGATTGGAGAATTGCAGCCCAAGACCGACAGTACTGGAGGACCATAATTCGTTCGGCGTAGAATCAGTAACGGACCATTGCCACAAAAGTAAGTAGTCTTTTCCTATCAATGAAAATACACCCTACCCGAACACCTTACAGGACCGGACTTTTTTATGGTCTTCGTATGGAGCACAACATGCTTAAATACATTTTCCATTATGTGAATAATTTCTTGAAGAAATGTATTTCAAACCTGGCCTCCTCTAGAATCGAGAAAAGGCTGCGTTGGGTTTTCGCAACGCTGGGAGGAAATGGGTTAATGACAACAATATTTAAAAAATTTGAGCTTCCCTTTGATCCTAAAAAACTACAAGAAAAATTCTACAATTTTGATGTTTTCTACGCTTATTTTAAATGTTTCTAGCTTTTTAGTCTGACCCAAGTTTTAACTAAATCTAACTTACTTACAGGTAGACTCATTTAAGAGTGTGAAACATCCAGCTAGTTTTTTAGAGGAGGTGAAAACGTGCCCAGTGTGCCCCACCCCACTGTCTTACCTGGCACATAACGAATATTTATGTACGTTATTTTGAGAGGAGAAAATTAAGCGAAGGGCCGTCTTAACGATTTTTCTTCGATTTTGAGCTCACGCGTGTACAATGTGAGCACATAATGTGTCAGGCAAGACAGTTGTCGCGTTACTACCGCAATAAATGCTTTTACCTTGTTGTGGCTTCCATGATCTTTCCATTTATTAGAGCATTTCTTGAGTACAGCTCGTGCCTTATGTCTTTCAAGTAATTCAAGGCGTTTTATAATTTCGCTAGCCTCTTTCATTTCACGGTCATCTAGGAAAACTGTAAATATGTCTTCTTCGTTTGATAATTCAGGTGAATAACCAATAAGAATAAGTTTGCCAGACTCCAAATCTTTCAACATCTCCTTCAAAAGCTGTTGCTCTTTTGTTTTATCCGAAATATGGTCTTCAAGCACGTCCTTTTTAATTTGTTTCCAAGGATGTTCGGCACTAATAGTTGGGCCGATTTCTACGCCGATTTCAGCTTGGAGATCTGGGCTAATCACAATACGAATTGATTTGGGAAAACTGATAAGTTTTTGTTGAGCGTCGTCCTCCTTAAATCCAAATATCATTGAGATTTCTTCATCCTCCGACGAGTCGAACACAAAATTTTCGTCAGGTAGTTTTTCAGATTTTCCATCTGCCATAGCGGTGTTAGATTTCAGCTGGTTCATTTTTAAATATATTCAATCTTATTTCTATACGAATTAGAAGTGGCATGGGCAACTAACAATTATTTTTTTCTTATTCAGTTGCTATGTTACATGTTGCTGTGACCCTGTATGTTACTATCTAAGCACTAAATATACATGCGCGTAACATGCAACAGGTGCACACGAACACGTTTTTAGCCCTTCAGAAATATATTGCATTCTTCAACGTAACGTCTAACGTAAACGTTTAGATCTCAGCAAGGGGTTTCCAACAGCAATGATTACTCTGATGGCCGACCAATAGATCATTTTGCGAAGACGTCATTTTGCCGTCAAATGACACCACTTGGTGGTTTGTTTACATGTTTTTGTCACATCCAGCAGTTTCGATTTGAAATTTCGTGAAGGATTACTGCATCAATTTCTGTAAAACGCATGTAAGGCACTTTCTCTTCAATAAAAACTATAAATTTCTATCATTATCTGCCGGACGAAGATAGAAAACTCAATTCAAAATTTAACACCACGTAAACAAATCACCAAGTGCTGTCAAAAAAGTGTGGTTAGGAGTTCCCGTGTAATGATCTATAAAAAATAAAAAAGCAATGATTACTACGCACCTTTGAAAAAAGTTACTTTTGATTACTTTACTGATTACCAGTAATCAATCTCTTGTGATTACTATAAATTAATCATGATTACCAATGATTACTTAAAATTATCATTAATTACTATACTGATTACCATTGATTACCTAATTGACTCGTGAATGATTACAAAAGTAGTCTTTGATTACTACGCACTACGCGAATAGAAACAAAAACCAACGCTTAGAGCATGCAATTAGAGAATAGCAGTGATGAGCATAACCACGTTCAACGTACAGCAGTATGTCTGTCATTCTTCCGTTGTACATGTACAACGCTGTACACGTACAACGCTGATACAATTGTATGTCTGTCTACCCAAGTAACAATTTCAGGCTGATCAAACGCTTTTATAGCTGATTTTATTCAACCTGTGGCTGATCTATGGTTTAGGTTTAGAAATGAAAACCTTTTTTCAGCTCTTAAACATCTAAATCTGGTGATTTTATCAAGCTTCAGGCTAATTAATAGCTGCTTTCGAAGCTGCAATGAAGCTTAATAGAAACTTTTTTGCACTTTTAAATAGCCAATTTGCGCAATGCTGTCAATCCTATTTTTAGAACGAGAAATAGTTTTGCAATCTACTTTTCTAGTCGCTTAATCAGTGCTTCATCAACCTTTATGCAGCCAAAAAAATCTATTTTTAAATTTAAAAAAATGGAACGCGTCATTTTTATTTCGGCGTCAACGCGATGTTTTTAAATATCTTTACACCTGAAGCCTAGCCCGTCTAGCGTGAAGAAGTCGATAATATCGATAACTGACAAACTTTTGCTGTCAGCCGAATTGCAAAATTCTATGCTCTGACAGTATGTGTGCTGTGAGCCGAAAAAAAACTTGGTAGAAGTTTGTAAAGCCACTTTAACATCCTTAAGCAGCCTTAAAGTAGTTTGAAAGCTGTGAGCCTAATGAAAGCTTCCACTCTACATTTTAACACCTTTAAGCAGCCGTAAAACGGTTTGATATTTATGGCTGTTTAGAAGCAGATTGTTTAGCAAAAAAAATCCGCTATTAAGCTTTTTTATCAGCTTTTGGGAGAGAACTGGTTTGAAAAACTTAAAGTAGCTTACACATCGCTTATTTAAACACCATTTGAGCGCTTACTTTATGCAGCTTTGATCGCCTTAAACCAACCCGTAAACAGCCATTGCTCTTGCAATTCAGCTACCGTTGTTACTTGGGTAGGGTATTCCCAAGAAACATTTATGTGCTGATTAAACATTTTAGCAGCCATAATTATTCAGCCACAACTGAATATGCATCGAATAAAATTTATGTAAACAATTATACAATACTTATTCAGCCTAAATTGGAGAACTTATACAACCTATTTCATTTGAGGCAGAAAAACACTTGTTAAGCAGTTATATCGCCTCTGTGCGCCTTGTTTCCAGCTTTGCGTAAATTGGTTATTTGAAAACGCGCAAACGTCTCTATTAAGCTTCAAAGCATCTATTATCAAGCCCTAAGCTTGACTTAGATGTTTAAGAGCTGAAAAAAGGTTTTTATTTCTAAAACTGAACCATAGTTCAGCCTAAATCTGGTGATTTTATCAAGCTTCGGGCACAGAGAACAGACTACTAGGTAATTGACAAAAAGTGTGTAAAAGGTTTTTATGTAATCTACGAGTAATTCTTCAGTAGAGCACCCCTCGAGCAATAAGTGGCAAACTAAATCTTGATGTCGCTGCCGTCGCTGCTATGCAACTCTAGCACATAGAAATATTGATAAAGGTATACCGTGGACCCCCGTTCGTTTGACCATTTTTAATCTGAACACTTTTTAATCTGAACCCCGCTGGTTTGCACGACGTGCAAATTAAAAATGGTTCAAATGTCATTCTCAACATGACATCATTTGTTTATGCAGACAATGCACATAAACACGATTTGTTTGTACTGACCTAGCGTGTTTAATCGGTTTCACATTTCGTTTTCCTAACGATTAAGATAGAAATTCGATCAGAAAATGCAATATTCGAACTTGCAACTGCCGACTAAAACAAACCACCAAAACAATAACAAAGAGCAGGGCGGCCAGTTCACAGTGGTTTCAGCATATTTCGGGTTACCAGTTGTTCAAATTAAAAAGTAACCCCGTTAGTTTGCATGAGGAATCGTTCAAACGAACGGGGGTCCACTGTACATGGATATTTTTTGACGCGTTTGGCAAACTATTTCTGGGGGGCGCTACCGACAGATTTTACACACAAAAAATCGATTACTGTTAATCTGTTCTCTGTGCTTCGGGCTTGCTAATAGCAGCGGGGTGGTGTGACTGTCAAACTACATACATTGTACTGTCCCACTCATTGGTTTTGGTACTTTTGGTTCTGGTGCCTACTTAGAGGTTGAATCATTTTAAAACAAATGAAACTAGTTAGTAAGTTGTTAAACACAGCCTCTTAGCTATAATTTAACTAATATTAGCTGTTATTTTTGGTAAGCTGGCTGGTTCCAAATTGTCGCCATCCATGGATGTTTGGTCCGCAAAATTTTGACAATTTCACACCCCTGGCTAATAGCTGCTTTAAAGCTGCAGTAGAGCTTAAATGAGGCTTTTGCGCGTTTTTAAATAACCAATTTGCGCAAAGCTGGAAATAAGGCGCACAGAGGTTGTTTACATAAATTTTATTCGAAGCATATCCAGCTATGGCTGAATAATAATGGCTGCTGAAATGTTTTATCAGCGCATAAATGTTTCTTGGGAGGACTTTTTTTATTAAGATGACAAATCGTTTATTCAGCTAGTATAGCACAACTATTGAGAATATTGACGGGCTCTAGAGAGGTTGAAGATGCGCATAATCTGCTTGTGACACTATTATGTGAAGCAGTTGATTTACAGTGCATTCGTTGGCTGCTTAAACACCTATAGAACAAAGACATAACACTTCGAACAAATTTTCTAACAAAACATCGTTTCAATGACAACCCTAAAACTAGCATCACCTGGTGCAGTCTTCGCGCTACGCAAAGCAGCTTGCTATAAATTTAGCAATGCTATCCAGCTTTTTACGCGCTATAATGGTGGCCGCAATAAATTGTGTTCGTAATATGCGAACAATCTTTTTGACAACTCTGCATACATCAAATCTGGCACTTTTCTCTTGCAACACTACCGTGCACTTTCTTTCGTTTACGCCAAAGAAGGAGAGCAAAAATGTGCGAAATGTAAACAAAAGTATTGCGCTCTTCACACTCAATTGGACTGCACAGTTATACACTGTAAAAAATCCACACGTTGTCATAAAGTGGATTCCATTTAGATCTGTGCTATAAGATACACCATATCAGATTCAAATGGAATACACTTGAAAGTGAAGTAGTGTGCTACACCAGATATCTTAATGAAGGATACTCGGTTTTAACGTGTCATCCATTTGAGAATTAAAGTGCTACACCAGATATCTTCATAAAGGATGCTTGGTTTTAACGTATCATCCATTTGAAAATCAAAGTGCTACACCAGATATCTTCAAAACGGATACTCAGTTTTAACGTGTCATCCATTTGAAAATCAAAGTGGCTACCATTTGCTATTCAATCGTATCATTTTAAATTCTAAATGTATTTTATGTTGGATTTGAAATGACTGCATATTCGAATTAAATGTAATAATATAAGGTTTAAGGTGCTTTTCTTTCGTATAAACTAAGCATAGTCTTTAATTAATAAATTTAATATTTATTATCACCAAGATTATCACCCATACATTCTTAACAAAACCGGAGACCGGACCAAGTCACAAAAGTGATAAAAATGCATCATTGGCAGCAAACTATCAAAAATTTCGCAAGCTATATTATACATTGATCAGATCATACAAGTATTGCAAACAATGAAATATGAAATCAACATGAAATATGAAATTAGTTCGAATGATTGAAACTTATAACTATTAAAAAACTCTAAAGTTTGAATTTGATTTTCTCGATATCATAATTATGCTTCTTGGTCCGTTCTGAGGTTCACCAGAAATAGTTAGATACAAAATTACTTATCTGGGGCTTTGCGCCCTAAAGAGAACAGTTGAATATCTTACGTAATAGCCGATCGGTCTTCTGCCTTCTAGATCTGCTGAGGTCATTTTGCTGTAGCTCGGCTGCTTCCAAAGCATAGATTTAAAGCGTGGGGCTCAAGCTGGTTCCTTCCTCTCCGACGAATTCCACCTCTAGCAAGGATTTATAGTTGCTGTTAATCTGCATAGCGTAAAAGCAAAAAAAATTAAATTATTCACATCAAAATAATTTAGTTGCAATTCAATCCCACCTGCTGAACCAATTCAAGTAAAGTGCTTTAACCAGTTTGTATTTCAATCGTTTAGCTCGTGCTGTTCGGGGCCGTCGTGGACGTCGGAGATTTCTAGGTTTATGTCACGCTGCAACTATAAGAAGATTCTTCGGCAAACTCCAAAACATGGACAGTTAAAGTACAGCTTGTGTGTATCGAGTTAAAACAGAAACGGAGAGTTTGGCTTGAATTCTCGGCATTTTCGGCCATTTCGGCAGACTGTCGCTGGCAAAGATAATCGGATATCAGCTGCCCTCGATCACAAGAAACCGAAACAAGAATCTTGCCACTGGATGGCGATGAAGTAAATATTTAAGCTGTCCGGAGAGCTGTAGTAGGTTCACAATCGTGAGTTTTTGCCAGTCGTTGGTACGTGTGCATAATACTGATACACCGCTTCGCTGAACCCATCGGCTGTACGGCCTTACCCACCGCTACTTCGTTTCACATAGACCTCCACACGCCGGCTACTCGGTAAACGATTGCATCGTTTCTTGCTGAGCTTGTACTAAGTAGATTAAGAATCGTTTCAACAAATTTTTGATAAATCCAACTTCTAAACTTATATAAGAGTGCATGTTCAGAATGACCTCTTGTGTAACCCACGTCTATCTATGGCACCAGAGCAGTAAATATAGCTGAATCACAAATTTCGATGAACCGTGACTAAGCCCGCTATGGAAAGATTGTGCTAAACTGCTCACCGAGCTTTGTCCTTTTTTGACTGACTCTGGTTTGAAACTTTGTGCGCATCGACTGCGGCTGATTATGATGGTGATGTTGTATGTATGTATGTATGTATGTATGTATGTTGATAAGCCAACTCGTAAATCAGGCTTAATGTATCTTCCGGTACTAGTGATGTTGATTCTTCGAAACTGCCGGTTCATTCGTTTTGTGCTAAAATGCTCTTTATTCTGCCTTTTCAGCCTTACCTGAAAATTTAAATAAGTTCAATTCATCAGAAATTTAAAAAATCTGAAAATTTTAAATAAAAATTAGGTAAAACAAGTCAGAACAATTTCTGCAATGAAGTTCTGGATGCTGTTACTTTGAAGCATATTTTATATTCATGACGGTATAAGGTTGACGTTGTCATCTATCTTCTTCTTCTTCTTGTATATATAAATGTAAATGTATATTTGTATGTTCTGCCATAACTTCAGAACGCTCAGACCGTTTTTTTATCAAACTTGGCACACACGCAAGAGATTGGGAGACAAAAACGGGGAGATTAATTGGGGATGATGTTAGGAAGGGTATCCCCAAGAAGGGATATATAAAACAACCTTTTGTTTCTCTATGCGAGGGAGCCAAAGGGGCGTGGGAACGAGAAACGTGAGTATGAATGAATGTTCCGCCATAACACCGAAAGGCCTTCATCAAACTTGACACATTATCTTTGACATAAAAGAATTAATGCAGGGGGGTTCACAAAAAGGGGGTGGTCCCTAACTAGGGGCGGAAGTCCAAATGGCTCCTAGATCAGTGCTATATCCAGTTTGCTCTCTGTGAATCTTCTGCAAAGTACCGCAATCGCTCATTTTGCATGGTGAACATTCGCTTGAACAAATTTAATTATTGACGTAGGACTACGTCTTTGTTTACTATACTGGGACTGGGTAGCACTTTCTGAAAACGAAAATAGAAGTGTAACGTTTGAATGAAAGAGTTCAAATGGTAATAACTATACTATACTACTGAAACTGAACAATTTAAATGTCGATGGATAGATAAAATGACCAGCAATTTTATGGAGGGGGTAAGAGAGCAATTTTATGGAGGGCGTAAGAGGGGGGGGGGGCTCCTAGGCAAATGAAACACAAATTTCGTAATAACTTAAGAACAGATCAACCTAATGGATCCAAATTTGGCATGTGGGGTTTTTGGAGGCATGAACATATCGGCACCAACTTTTCAAAAGGGCCAATCTGTAAAATGTATACAAACCGAGTGAGGGCTTCTTTCCCTATGCTACTCCAGCAAAAAATAACCCCACTCGGTTTGTTTACATTTTGCAGATGGGCCCTTTTAAAAAGTTGTTGCCGATATTTTATGATGATTTGAGACCCCTCACTCCTGTGGCAGGAGAATAAGGACTCTCATAGAAATAAAATTGAAATTTTTGCGTATGTGTCATATTTTCTGCTATGTAACAAGCGGTAAGCTGTGAAAGTAAACTAGTAAAATCTTCTTGGAGCAAGAGACAGTGAATCGACGCCGTTAACTTACGTGCCTCTTTCCATTCATGTCGAAAGAGGACATTCGAATGGCATATCATTTTTGCGATGAACCCAAGGATGAACTTGTTTTGGTTTTATTGTTATTTGTAACCAATGGGGCTTTTAAAGGTCATAAATGAGTTAAAGTAAGATTATTGAAACATGTCAAGCTACGCATAATCACATTTAATACAATAATCTGCGACTGGTCATTCATTACTATTTTAGCCTTTATGATGCACACAAGGGATTTTTAAAAGCAATCTCTATGTCTCAATGGTTTGAGCCTACTTTTCCCTCCGCAAGACGTTTCGATCTGGGAGTATACGCCGCCTCACAAAGCTGACGATGTACAAAACGCTAATAAGACCGGTAGTCCTCTATGGACATGAAACAGTAACTTTGCTTACGGAAGACATACAGGGGTTAGACAAAATGATCGGGACAGGCAAAATTTTCATGAAATCAAAACGGTCATAACTTCCACAAAATTTGACATCTTTAGATGAAACCAATTGCATTCGACGGGGAAATCTTTCTAGTTTTTCTAATATATTTCAAAATTTGCAATAGTCAGCTGACACCGGAGATATTCCGGGTTATCTGGGGGTATGTCGAAAACTGATTTTTTTCATCGCTTGTATCTTTTTCTGTCATGGAAATTTATTCATATTCATATTTTATCCCAAAACTAGATTTTTTTTCCAGTCGATTGGTGAAAAAAGAACGGAAATCCGAAGAGAAACAACCAAGTTACGGCCATTTTCGTAAAATCAGTACTAGTAACATCTATTGCTCTGGCCAGTTTAGGACATGACGCAAACCATGTAAATATGAGCATCAAACGTTAAGGTTTTATGAGCAGGTTGTAGGTACCCCGGCGGAAGTGGTCGTTTCAGGGAATATTCGAAATCATGTTAATATGGCTGTCAAACTTCAGGATTTTCAACCCTCGTAAATTTTTGAAGTTTGACATCCATATTGGAATGGTTTTGGTCATGTTTTAAAATGGTCATAAAGGTGGGACATTTCTGGCAACATTTCCAGAGCTGATTTCACTAAAATGGCCATATCTCGGTTGTTTCTCGCCGGATTTCCGTTCTTTCTTCACCAATCGACTGGAAATGAAATCTAGTTTTGGGATAAAATATGAAAATTAATAAATTTCCATGACAAAAAAGATACAGACGATTAAAAAATTCAGTTTTCGACATACCCCCAGACAACCCGGATTATCTCCGGTGTCCGCTGACTTTTGCAAATTTTGAAACATTTTAGGAAAACTAGGAAAAATTTTCAGTCGAATGCAATTGGTTTCATCTAAAAATGTTCAATTTTGTAAAAGTTATGGCCGTTTGAATTTCATCAAAATTTTGCCTGTCCCGATCATTTTGTCTAACCCCTGTACGTGCACTTGCCGTTTTTGGTCGAAAGGTGTTGTGGACTATTTTTGACGGAGTACAAACGGAATGCGGAGAGTGGCGGAGACGTATGAATCACGAGCTACAGGCACTTCTTGGAGAGATTCCCATCGTACACCTGGCGAAAGGTGGGCCGGCCACGTCCCAAGGATGCCGGACGACTGTGTAGTGAAATCCGTTCACATCAAGAACCCCACCGGCACCAGGAATAGAGGGGCTCAACGTGCACGATGGCTCGACCAGGTTGAAGCCGACTTGCGTGTGTCGAGACACGCAACGAGTTGGCGACGAGTAGCCCAGGACCGAGAACAATGGAGAGGAATTCTTGATACGGCAAGAGCCACCCCGGCTCTCGACTGAATAAGTAAGCAAGTAAGTAAGTATGTCTCAATGGTTGCAGGCGTTGTACTTATGAACACCCGTCTACGTATTTTCAAAGCCACCATTGCATTCAATGAAGAATTGAATCTGAATATTTCACTCTTCTCTTTTAAACATTCACTTAAACAATATCACTCACAGATTCTTATAAACATATAAATGCCAGAAATACAGTTTATATTAGTCTTTGATCTAATGATCTGATGAAGTCCTACGTCACCCTTTCGCACAAACCTTAGGGCTGTATGGGTTGTAGTTTTTTTTACAAGCTGACCCGGCAAACTTTGATTTGCCACAAATTAAACTGTGCTGTGTCGGATGACCTTTGTCACAATCTCGAGTTTTGCAAATTTCTGAGGAGTTCAACGTTTGATGATTCATTTTGGCAGTTAGGTAGCTATGAAAACATGGGTAGTTTAATATGCAAATTTGCAATTTTTCTTCACAGTAAAGTAGACAACAAGCCCCCCTCCCCCCCGTTGCTTAGCAAGATAAAATAAAACGGATAGCAATATTCGCCGTGATTGTATAACATTTTTTCGCCGAAAACCATTGCGCGAAAAACCTTACGCGAAATGTACCATTTCACGGAAATCTTTTTTGTGGAATGTACCATTCCCTCTCCTTACTCGCTATCGCTCGTTCGGGCCCAACTGAAGGAAAGTAATAGAGGTCAGTAAATCAAGGAAAACAAATAAACCTAGACAGCGATGATTTCTTTGGGGTGGCTGCCGGCAACATTCGCGGCCTGCGGTCGTCTCGCCCTGAATCATCTAGTTTTACTATAGATAGTATTTAGAGGTCTTGATATTGACTAATGTTTTATGGAATGGAAGAGTCTAAAATATCTCGAGTTCAATTAGATTTTGAGTTACGCAAAAATTTCTGTTTTATTTGTAAGAGAGACTCATTGAGAGTCTCGCCACAGGGGTGAAGGCTTAAACCATCATAAAATAAATCCATGCCTTCAAAATCCCCCACATGCCAAATTGGTTCCATTTGCTTGATTAGTTCTCAAATTATGAGGAAATTTGTGTTCCATTTTTATAGGACCCCCCTGTTAAAGGACGAAGGGGTCTCAGTAGGTTATAGAAAAAATCCTGCCTTCTAAGCCACTATATGCCAAATTTGGTTCCATTTGCTTAATTAGTTCTCGAATTATGAGGAAATTAGTATTTCATTTGTATGGGAGCCTTCCCTCCTAAACAAGGGAGGAGTCCTAATTCATCATATAGAAAAAAAAATCTTGTCTCCGGAAACCCCCACATTCCAAATTTGGTTCCATTTGCTTGATTAGTTCAGAAGATAAGAGGAAACTTGCATTGCATTTGTATGGGAGCCCCCCGTCTTTTCTTATCTTTTATCGTAGGGTGAATTTTATGACCAAGCTTGCTAAAATAAAATTAACTGTCGAAGTTAATTATTTTCATCGTTATAAGCGTATGAGAGAAAATGATGTAATATCAGCAATCTCCGATTTTCCTGTTGCCGAGGAAACCGACCATTCAGCCAAAAACAAGAGGAATTGTCTAATATGGACCAAAAAGGCCTGCACCAAACAGCGAGAAAGAAAAATGAGGAATTGTATCAGCGATTCATATTCGAGATTGAAAAAAGCTTTCACGGAGTGATTCCCTTTAATGTTTGGCGTTCAAGCAGTAGCAAAACGAAACATTCCTCACCAATTCGACAAAAATGCAGTGCTCTCCGGAGGCTGGCCAGTAGACTCTACAAGCAGGCCAAGCAACTTTTGTTTCAAATCCCTTAATCCCTCGAAACTTGAAAGCTCCTGTTAGCAATTTTTTACTGTTTGAAGATGCAATCGCTAAGCCTTTCAGCTTGGTACAACGCTGGTCTAACAAATAATCAATCATCATATGTTCAAATCCCGACTGGGAGAGGCTTTTAGAGTCAGAAGACTCGTAGCGCAGTTCAGTCATGTTCTCTAGTTTGCATTACCGAAAAACTGAAAGTGAATTTCATTTTGCTTTTCGCGGCATGCGATTCGTGTCGTGTGGCGGTAAACCAACGCACCCAACATGGTTCACGTGTACCAAACTGATTGACACAACCGGACATATGCTCTGGCTAAGATTACGATTAGTTAAATTATTAGTAAACCATTTACTAAAACCATAAATGAATCGTTTGTTTGAGAAACCCCACAAACGCCATTTTTATGAAAATTGACTTTTTAACAGTTTTCGAATCCTTGAGGATATCTACACCTTCCCTCAAAATTCCAGACAAAGTTAGTTCCACGAACCCCTTTTAATTGGGGTTGCAAATATCCGTTTGTTTGAGAAACCCCAAATATCCATGTTTCCGATAATCACCTAGAGCGGCGCTGCGATAGGTAGTAAATTATCATTCAATATTTACATGCAATGTTGTAAGCAGTTTTCGCAACACAATTCAATCGTATACAAATGTCTTCGGAATCGAAAAATTACGAGTTGGACACAGTCAAAAAGAAGAAACATAGTGTTCGGCGGACTACAGAATACAAGGCGAAAGTTATTAAAAGTAAAAGAACGGCGTATGGAATCAAAAAGAAAAGAAAGTTTTAGCTGAAAAAGTGAGAGTTGATTGCAAATGCAGATAAGCCTGGATTAGTTGGTCGACAAGATAAACGTATATAAACCATTCTTGTAATCTAGATACAGTAAAAACTGTAGCCATCTCGTTCCGGAAATCGACAGACTAAACTATCCATGCGTTTCTCACAAAAGCAGTAACCCACTACCTACAATGTTAATAATAGCACAATATATAAATAAAAGGTTTAATCTTCTATTTATCTAATGTGAGTGATCCGTCGTGCACTCCCGAGTCACTGTAAAATCAATAGTTTGTCCGTTCGAACTATTTAAGGTGCTGTTTACGTATCTCCGTTTCCTTTTGGTATAACGTAATTTGAGAACAGACACTTATTCTCAGATTCTGCTCCATAATTATAGTACGGTTGTTATCCAAGATTCAAAATGCTTATTTTCTGGTTATAATATCTTTAATTACTACTAGCAAAGTATCAAGGTATTCTATGCGATGTGAATTCGTGTTACTCTGGTCCATTTATGCAATTTAAAACCCGCCGTTTTTAATAGGTAAATGCAAACCATGATAAAAATTTCGATTAAAAAAGTACAAAACTTATTCTAAAACTTGCAGTATTCTATTTCAAAATTTTTAATAAATAATATTTAGCGCCCCTCCCTTCTTCTTTTTAGCGGTACGTACTAAATTAACATCCCCAGTGATATATGGTAGCAAATTACACAGTATGAACATGGAAAGATCACAAGTTTGAATAAAAACGGTCTAAAACTATTCAAGTGCACTGTCAATTTCTCGTTTGTTTGAGAAACCCCAAATATCCATCAACTTTAAAGCCTTGTAATTTTAGCTAGAATCATTATTTTGATCAAAAGATAAGTCTACATAATGTATTTTAGATACTATCATAGAACCTCATACCAAAAAATATAAGGATTGGTTCAAAATTTTGAGAAAATCAGTTTTTTGTTGTTTTCCAACAATAGTGTCGAATGGACTTGTGGGGTTTCTCAAACAAACGATTCAAATACATATGCTAATAAAAACAAATAAACTAAATCATATGTAAATACAACAAAGTAATAATTTCAATAAAATTTGCAGTTTGTTTAATTATTTGCAACGATAATCTGTTAGTGTTCAACTTTGCGCCGGGATAAAAAAAAAAGAGTATAAAACAACATATAGTCAAAGGTAGAATAGAATTACCTCGGTTCTGTCCAGTATCCGAAAACAGGAAACTCAGATTTCAGCACGGTTGATCTCCGTGGGTACGGGTGATTCTTTTAAATAAGCAAAATATTTACACTCTTTGCTCTAACAGATAGTAGAAATGAAAAGTAACGGGTAGCAGCAACGATAAACAAGTAGATAGCTGCCACTTTGTTCTCGGGAACAACTATTTGCCTGCAGGCGCTACCACTGCTTGTGACAAGAATGGATTAGCCCTGGGATTAACTAAAGATGTAGTGGGGAATGCTGGTGTTATATGCCTTGGATGATTTCATTGTCTTTCTCAGGATACGCCGCCGCAACTGTCACTGTTCCAAGCTGAAACGATATTTATGTTAAAATGAGGTAATTGTGATCAGCAGTAAAAGTACCTTGAACCAGAGTCAATAGACCAGATAATATTGTCCGCACCAGACCAGTTTTTTCAACTCGTTTCTGATCTTCTTCTGTAGGCGGCTGACTTCGACACGGTAGCATATAGGGAATCTTCAGTGATTGCCTTTCGCTCATTTACCCGAAACTAGCACGATCGCAATTCGCAAAATGCAAGCAAAATGGGCATACCAACTTTGTTTTCGTTGAGGGACTGTCCGTTCATACGGTAATACACCATCACTAAATTTACTTTTTAAAATTGATGCGATGTTAAAGGACTTATCCTTGAAACATTGATGGTGATGGAATGCTCTGAAAATCAAATTAAACAGAATATAAATTACATTATTTACTATTTACCTAATTGAACAATAGTTCTTACCGCCAAAGCTAGAAATATGCAGCAAAGTTAAATTTTCCGCAAGCAGCAGTTCAGCTTTTTATTTTAGCCGCCATATTATTTACGATGACTGACACTGAATTAATCACGCACGTCGGATTCAAATTGTTCACACTTGAATATTACGTGATTCAGCATATAGCACGAATTCAAGTGTAAACACATTTGACTGTTCGGTGCTTTGCCATATCGAAATCATAAGCCCTGTCACTTGAAGTGTGTAAGTGCCAAAGCACTTGAAAGTAATGTGAATTCCATTTGGAATTTGTAGGGATTTACAAGTGAAATTGAAGTGTTCACCATTATTGACTTTCAAGTGTAGGTGGCATTTGGATCGAACGTGCTGATTTTTTACAGTGTAAAGTGCAACCTTCAAAACTGTGATGAAAAGTGTGCTACTGATAATATCGCTAGTAGTCTTATATCGATAATATCATCAAACTTTATCATCAGGGAACAATATCGAAAATTGGAGGGTTTAAAGTGAAACCTTCTTCTTGGCTTGTTATTATTTTAACATTTTTGTTCTATTTCTTACGTATTTTTGATTATACTATCATATTATCGTTAGTAATTATTAACGATAAAAAACTTTATCAATAATCGTTATAGATTTTGATCGGCATTTCCCATCATTACAACTCTCCCATCTGAGCTGACATTTGATTTAGCAGTGGCGCCAATACCAGTTGTAGGAAAAGCAAATAGTATTTAATTTTCCATTTATTTTATATATGCTGCATATTTGTTCAAGTTATGAATTATGTGCGGAATTATGTATTTAGTAACTATTTTTATATTATTCTTAGCGTCGATAACAACTCTACGTAAGCATTAGAATTCAAATAGGAATCAACCAAGATTCATGGGGTTTTCAAACGAAATTTTGGCAACTTTTCTCACCTACAAAATGTGTGACTGAACAAGTGTGTTCAAAATCCAACTTTCAATGCAAAGGGCAATATTGCTCTCCTTCTTTTGCGTAAACGAAAGAAAGAGCAACACTGCCGTACAGGAGAAGAGTGCCCAGTTTTGATGGATGCAGAGTTGTCAAAAAGATTGTTCGAATATTACGAACACAATTTATAGCGTCCGCCATTATAGCGCGTAAAAAGCTGGATAAATTTACTTGTACCGTGGACCCCCGTTCGTTTGACCGTTTTTAATCTGAACACTTTTTAATTTGCACCCCGTTGGTTTGCACGAAGTGCAAATTAAAAATGGTTCAAATGTCATTCTCAAAATGACATCATTTGCTTTGCAGACAATGCGCATAAACGTGATTTGTTTGTACTGATCTAGCGTGTTTAATCTGTTTTACATTGCGTTTTCCCAACGATTATGATAGAAATCCGATCGGGGAATGAAATATTCGCTGCTTCCAACTTCCAACTGAATCAAACCATCAAAACAATAACAAAAAGTAGGGCGACCAGTTCACACAAGCTCCAGCATGTTTAGGGTTGCCAGTTGTTCAAATTAAAAAGTAACCCCGTTAGTTTGCATGAGGAATCATTCAAACGAACGGGGGTCCACTGTATATTATCTGACAACAGCGCCAGCGCAAGTGAGCGGCGTTCTCGCGCAGCGACTGTTGTTTGAGTCTTGGCTTAAGCGAACATTTAAAATGATCGTTTTTCTTGACGATGGAATGAGGCTTCAGTGTTACGTCTGTTAGTCTGTGCAGAGACCTTTGCTTAAATTTATTCAGCGCCTACCACCTGTATTCAAAGTTAAATCAGCTGTAACCAAATCAGTAGCATTTTAATTCAGCTTCGGTGTTTGTTGGGTTATGCGAGATGCGACTACATGTCCGTCCAGCAAAAAGTTGTAACTGATCATCATTTTCCTAGTTCGGGACACCAAATGTAGAAGTCGCATGAGCCTCATTAGTTTTGCGTTTATTTCCCTATATTTTTGCTAGAGTGACTACACTCAGCCCCCGCTTATATGAAAAACACCTCGTTCAGATCTAGCGAATTCATTTTACCTTTGTTATACTATAACAAAGGTTTAAAAATTGGTCGAAAAACACGAAATTGATCCGAGGCCCGGAGGGCCAAGTCACATATACCAATCGATAGGGTTCGACGATTTGAGCAATGTCTGTGTGTGTGTGTGTGTGTGTGTGTGTGTGTGTGTGTGTGTGTGTGTGTGTGTGTGTGTGTGTGTGTGTGTGTGTGTGTGTGTGTGTGTGTGTGTGTGTGTGTGTGTGTGTGTGTGTGTGTGTGTGTGTGTGTGTGTGTGTGTGTGTGTGTGTGTGTGTGTGTGTGTGTGTGTGTGTGTGTGTGTGTGTGTGTGTGTGTGTGTGTGTGTGTGTGTGTGTGTGTGTGTGTGTGTGTGTGTGTGTGTGTGTGTGTGTGTGTGTGTGTGTGTGTGTGTGTGTGTGTGTGTGTGTGTGTGTGTGTGTGTGTGTGTGTGTGTGTGTGTATGTGTGTGTGTGTGTGTGTGTGTGTGTGTGTGTGTGTGTGTGTGTATGTATGTAATGATTTTTTCTATCTCCTGTTTCTCAGAGATGGCTGAATCGAATCGTTCGCTATTACTTTTGTTTGAAAGGTATTATATTGTCTAGTAGATCACTATTGAGTTGTTTCGTGATACGACGTTTCGTTTAAAAGTTATAAGCAAAAATGTGAAAAATACGTGACACGGGTTTCTCCGGAACTACATGACCGATTTCAACGATCTTAGTATCAAATGAAAGCCCTTATTAAAGCTAAATTGTTTAGGATTTTTTTATTGAAAACAAACAAGTAGTTTAGAAGTTAGCCTTAAAAAACCTGTTTTGACAAGGTAATAATTATCGCCTGTTTCTTAGAGATGGCCTAGACGATTTATGCGCTATTAGTCTCATTTGAAAGATAATATATCCTAATAGATCACTATTGAATGATTTTTTGATTGGACGTTTAATTTGAAAGTTATGAGCAACCGTATACACCACACCAAAATTAACAATAATTTAGAATGATTTTAGGAAGAAAATTTACCTAATTTCAATTATTTTAATATCAAACGAGAGGTTTTCACACTACGAATATATATGCAAAATTGCATAAGAATTGGTTTTACCGGTCAAAAGATATTAACCATCGAACACTCGCGCCAACTTTTGTAATACAGTTACTCGCGCGCAAAATAGTCCCAAACCAAAGAAAACGTGTGCAAGGGAGTTTTGACTGGGAAAACTTGGTTTTAAGTTTATTAAACCATTGTAAGAGTTTCTTGAAATTGAAAGCTCTATCGTCTGGTAGAATTTAAATTTTGATTAATCCCCCTAAAAGTGAAATAAAAAATTTATTTTTCTTCAGTGTCAATATAACACATTGATGTGTTCTGCAAAGTTATAGAACATATTATTAAAAGAAATTTTGTTGAAGACTGTAACCTTCTATCTCTGCAACGAAGATAGAAAAATCTTATTTATTGTATATGAATTTGTAAAATCAGTTTTTCTATTTTTGCTCTTTTTGTAATTGTAGTGTAACTTTTATATGTACTACAAAATTGTACAAATAATAAAAATACACAACTTTGCTGAAAATAGTTTACCTGTATGTTTGCTTGTTTAGGAACTGTAGAACTTTGATTATAAAGAATGCCCCAATTTTGACTCCGAATTACTCGACTACCAGCAGAAGGATACATTTTAAACATTTTACATTTGTTGATAGTTTTGCTGCATACATTTTCCCAACAGTTTAAATTATTAATGCATTGAATAATTATGACATTTTGCGCACAATAAGTTTGTTGAAGAATATACGTTAGTTAAACAACGTTTTGTAACTTTATAACTGTAGTATCGAGGTCCGTTGGAGAGGGAATCAAGCGTCGTTACCCGTTGCTGTCTAAATAACTTCTGCCCCTACTGCGTGCACTCTCTTTCATCTCAGTTATCCACTTACACATGTAAACCACAAGACATCACAGCTACATAGGTTTACTACTATACTACATCACTTTTCTCGTTTCATTTTTTTTTTGATTTTTTTTCCTGTTTTAGATTACTGATTTGTAAATACAACAATTAAACATGGTGAATATGATCCTGCAAATATGCTGGCTGTCGTGTTGTCCTCTTATTTCTTGGCTCAGAACTTGTTGAAGGGTCTCTTGTCCGTTTTTCGCTGCTGTTACCTGATGTTATCGGCGAAGGTGATGATGATGACTGGTTCGTATCCGGATTGATGATTGAGGTTTCATTATCAACGTTGATGCGCTGTAAATGAGAAACATGCCTGCGATATTCAACTCCAGACTCTTCTGAAGCCACCACGACATCTCCGCCTTTCCTTTTAATCACTTTAAATACCTCAGGATCAAAGTTCGATGACAACTTGTTAGCCTTCGTCATCCTTTTTACCAGTACTGCATCTCCTTCAACAATGTTATTTGGTCTGGCATTACGCCGCTTATCGGCGTACGTTTTACCCTTATCTTTCTTTTCTTTATCCCTATCAGCAACTTCCTCATCAATTTCCTTCGGTTGATGGATCGATGGAACCTTGTCACGGATATTGTAACCCAAAAGCATCTCCGATGGCGTTTTTCCCGTTGTTGAGTGTGGAGTGGACCGATACATCAGTAATCAGGTATCATCAGGTATAAACTTGCCGACATAATTGACTAAGCCCAAGAAGCTTCGAATTTCTTCTTTCGAACAAGGCTCGCGAAAGTTACGGATTGATTCCAATTTATCTGTGGCGGGTCTAATTCCATTTGAAGACAAAATATGCCCTAAAAACTTCAACTCAGATACTCCGTACAAGCATTTGGCATCGTTGAGCTTAACATTCATCTCTCGTAGTTTGCGACATACCTTTTCCAAACGTATATCGTGTTCTTGTCTATCAGATCCGTAAACAATTATATCGTCGATGAAGTTTACGCAACCCTCGCAACCACTCAAGACTTGTTCTATAATTTTCTGGAATAGCTCGGGAGTGCAACTGATGCCAAACATTAGGCGAGTATACCTGTATAAGCCTCTGCGTGTGATAAACGTTGTTATTTCTCTGGATCTCTGGGAAATTTTCACCTAAAAATAAAACTCAATGCATCTAAACTTCAAGGTTCTTTATAAAAAATTCGTCCCAAATTGACAGTTAATCATATCTCTGAATTCCAGCAATTGGGTTAAAATGTCAAAAAAAACTACAAGGTATACAGCCCTAAGGGTTGTACGAAAGGGTGACGTAGGACTATATAAGATCATTAGATTAAAGACTAATGTAAATGCAGTTTGGCATATGTATGTTTATAAGAATCTGTGAGTGCCATTGTTTAAGTGAATGTTTAAAAGAGAAGAGCGAAATATTCAGATTCAATTCTTCATTGAATGCAATGGTGGCTTTGAAAATACGTGGACGAGGGTTCATAAGTACAACGCCTGCAACCATTGAGACATAGATTTCTTTTAAAAATCACTCGTGTGCATCATCAATGTTGAAATAGTAATGAATGACCAGCCCAGATTATTGTATTAAATATGATTATGCGTAGCTTGACATGTTTCAGTAATCTTACTTTAACTCGCTTGTGGCTTTTAAAAGGGCCATTGGTTACAAATAACATTAAAGCCAAAACACGTTCATCGCAAATCTAACGTGCCATTCGAATGTCCTTCTCTTTTGACATGAATGGCAAAAGGCACGTAAGTTAGCGGCATCGATTCACTGCCTTTGCTCCGAGAAAGTTTTATCAGTTTACCTTCACAGTAGAGATGGTCGGGTAGCGGAAAATTTGCCCGAAACCCGCACCCGTACCCGCCGGGTTCGGGTCGGGTTCGGGTATTGAAAAAAAATAATTTGCGCGTTCGGGGCGGGTACGGGTTTTTAATTTTTTTCTTAATCGGGTACGGGTCGGGTTCGGGTGTACAAATTTTCATACCCGTCCATCTCTACTTCACAGCTTACCGCTTGTTACATAGCAGAAAATATGGCACATACGCAAAAATTTCTGTTTTATTTGTATGAGAATCCTTATCCTCCTGCCACAGGGGTGAGGGGTCTCAAACCATCATAAAATAAATTCACGCCTCCAAAAACCCTGACATGTTAAATTTGGTTTCATTTGCTTGATTAGTACTCGAGTTATGAGGAAATTTGTATTTTTTTTTTGTTGGAAGCTCCCCCCACTCCCTCTTAGAAAGGGAAGAGGTCTCAGTACACCATAGAAAAAATTCTTACCTCCAAAAACCCCCACATGCCGAATTTGGTTCCTTTTGCTTAGTTCTCGAGTTATGAGGAAATTTGTATTTCATTTGTATGGGAGCCCCCTCCCACTCTTAGAAGGGGAAGGGGTCTCAGTACACCATAGAAAAAAATCCTGTCTTCTGAAACCCCCACATGCCAGATTTGGTTCCATTTGCTTGATTAGTTCTCGAGTTATGAGGAAATTTATGTCTCATTTGTATAGGAGCCCCCCCTCTTACGCCTTCCTTAAAATTGCTCTCTTATCCCCCCATAAAATTACTGGTCATTTTATCTATCCAACGACATATAAATTGTTCAGTTTCACTTAGTAGTTTAGTAGTTATTAGCATTTGAAATCTTTCATTCAAACGTTACACTTCTATTTTAGTTTTCACAAAGTGCTACCCAGTCCCAGTATAGTAAACAAAGACGTAGTCCTACGTCAAAAATACAACTTTCATAAGTTTAGTGAACAAGGAATGATTCCAAATTTATGTATCTAACGTAAAAAAATTGCAAATTGTTCGGTTTAGCAACACTGTCAATTTGGAGTCAAGTAATCGCTATTAGCCCACCTGATGAAAAGCATTTTCTACGTCCAGTCTTGAGAAGACTTTTGCCTTCGCGAGGTCCGGAAGAAAATCCTCAATCGTCGGCAATGGATGATTTTCCCTTTCCACCGCTTCATTAGCCCGCCGCATGTCTACGCATATGCGAACGTCGTCTCCTTTGGGCACGACGACAACCGGAGACACCCATTTGGAAGGTTCGTTCACCTTTTCGATAACTCCTTGGTTCAATAATTCATCAAGCTTTTTATCTACCAGCTTTTCTAATGCCACAGGAATGCGTCGATACGGCTGAATGACTGGTACAATATCTGCCTTGACGGGGATATCAATGACTACGTCCTTAATGGTTCCCAAAGGGCCAGCTTTGTCTTTCGCGTCAATTTCATTGACCGCAGTGTCTATTTTCAAGATTCCCATGACCGTTGCTGTATCGCGACCTATCAAGATTTTCCCACCTCCTCTTACAACATAAAATTCAGCCGATGTGATTTGTTCGCCCACTTTGATGGTTGCAGTAAATGCGCCGAGGACTAATAATTCCTGTCCGCCATAAGCTTTAAAGATCTTGGACACCTTCAGCGTTTGATTATTAACAACTACCTTTTTAGATTTCATCTGCTCCCAAATGGATTCGCTCAACAGATTATACTTCGACCCTGAATCGATTACCGCCGAAACAACGACATCTCCTATTTCACATTGTATTTCGCCATCGTTGTCGGTGGTCGTGACGTTGAATATATATTCCGTCTCGGTATCAACAATTTGGTTGATTATACTGGAACCTTGATGTCTGGCCTTATCACTTGCCCTGTTAACCGCCTTCGGGGTAACATCACCGTTGGCACCGGGTGGCATCGGTTGCTTCCGTTTGCGGCACTTTTTCGCGAAGTGATCACGTCCCTTACACTTATTGCATGATTTTCCCTTCGCCGGGCACTTTTCATCCCGTGCCATGTGTCCAAAACAACCACATCGATGACATTCCACTCGCACTGATTCCGTAGAGCGATTTTTGTTACCATAGGATGATTTTACTTCAATTCTGCTCACTTCATTAGCTTCAGGCTTCGAAGGTTCTCTGGTGAAAGATTTTTCTTGAACGGCAACTGTTTCGAAAATCTTCGATGTTCCCAAAACTTGTTGCAGGTCAGCATCACCCAGTTTGAGTAGATCTCTACGTAGAACGGTTGACTCACATTTCTCGATAATTTGATCCTTTATGTTTATGTTATCTTTTTGGTATGAATTTTATAAACATGAGAATTCTGTAACGAGAAAAACATTAGACAGGATTAAATTTCCCTTATTTTAACATCATTTTTATGAATTCTTCTTCCATCATCCATGGTTACAGTACTCTTGTTAACCTGTTTAACTTTATTTTTCTTAAACCTCTTTTTATGTTTGATCCTCTGCCTTGCGTTTTCGTATACATCTTGATTACATCTGATTACTACTTCTTTTTTGAATTTGTTATGATATTTTAAATCTTTCTTTTGTTTTTCTGAAATATTCTTGTAAACTTTTTCTATAATTTCGGGGGTTCTAGGAGAGGGAAGTATAATTTCATAGGGAGTATGTTTTGTGGAACTATGGATGGAGGAATTGTATTTATTCAAGGATAGGAATAGTAGGTCAGTGGGTGATTTTTCTGGATTTTCGTGTTTTGTCATTCTGTAAATTTCTAACAGGGTGGAGTGGAAACGTTCGACAATTCCGTTCATCTCGCTCCTTCCAGTCGCAGTGACATAAGGTTCAATATGATGGGCATTGTAGAAGTTTACCAAGTCTCCTGTCATGAAGGATTTTTCACCATCCATGACTAATATTTCTGGAGGATTATATTTCAACAGGATTTCTTTTACGGCTGGGACTATGTCAACGGCGGCTCTTGAATCAACGGGTTTAATCTGTGCAAATTTGGAAAACTTGTCGACATAGGTCAGGAAATGGCCGTTTTCAAGGAATAGGATGTCTATATGGGCGATTTTGAAGGGAGCAGTTGGAATGGGGGTTTCTTGGAGTGGATATTTTATAGGTCTACGATCATACTTATTTTCATTACAGATCTGACAGTTGGTCACAAAATCTTTCAACTTTTGAGAGAGTTTTGGAAAGTAAAACTTCCTCAAAAGCTGTAATTTGTTTTCTTCAGCACCCCGATGTGCTCGATAGTGTTCCTGTCGGATGACGTTCCACTGGTCATCTTCTTGTTGAACATCCTGAAGCAACTTTTGACAAAAACGGACTTTTAACGATCTTTTATCTCCAAAATGTTTTTTATAAATTTCTTGTAACTGACCCATCAAGGGTTCATCTGTTAATAATCCGTTTATTTTTGATAGGTTGAAATGATTTTTGAAAACCTGCAAAATGGAATTTTCGTTAATATCAGCTAATGAAATGTCTACTCTAGTATAAGTTGGGAATGGGTGAGTAACGGTTACTTTATCTGGACCTTTCTTCAGTATAACTTGATGCTTAAAAGAGTTGAGCGGGGCTTCAGTAGATATAATGTAAAAATCATCGCTATTATCAGCAGAATGTTGAGTTACCGTCATGGAACACACAATTCCACTTAAAGCATCAGCGACTACATTCGTTTTACCAGGCTTATAAATGATCTCATAATCATGCTCTTCTAGATAAGCCTTCCATCGCTTAAGCTTTGCATTTGTATTTTTTGGTGACAGCGCGAAGGTGAGGGGCTGGTGATCTGTTAGAATCTTATATTTTGCACCATAAAGATAATTTCTAAAAGTTTGAAGTGCCCAGAAAATAGCTAACATTTCTTTTTCTGGAACTGAACAATTTTCTTCCGTTTTGGATAATGTCCGGGAGGCAAAGTGTATGGGTTTATCTTTCCCCATTTCACCTTGGGATAAAACTGCACCGATTGCAAAATCAGATGCATCGGTCGTCAGGATGAAGGGTTTATTGAAGTCTGGATAGATAAGAATGTCAGAAGAAGAAAGCAAGCTTTTCATTTTTTGAAAACATTGCTTTTCTTTATCATTTAGTGAAATTTTCTTGTTAGATAAGGGCTTACTCTCCCCTCTTAAAAGGTTTGTCAAGGGTTTTGCAATTTTTGCAAAGTCTTTGACAAATCGTCGATAGTAACCCATCATTCCTAAAAATCCACGAAGTTCTTTTAGGTTTTTGGGTTCTGGATAAATATTGATGGCTTCAATTTTTTTCTGATTCGGCTTAATACCTTCCGAACTTAAAATATAGCCAAGGAATTCGACATCCTGATGAAGGAATTCCGATTTATCTAATTGAATTTTTAATCCCGCGTCATTTAAAGCTTTGCAAATGACGGCAAGGTTTTTCAAATGTTCTTCCAATGTTCTTCCGAAAACTATTACATCGTCGATGTATACATAGCATATTTTCCCAATATGCTCTCTTAAAACGTCGTCGATTGCCCTTTGAAATGTTGCGGGCGCATTCTTCAAGCCAAATGGCATTCTAGTAAATTCATACTTGCCATTATTAATTGAGAATGCCGTCTTTTCGATGTCGGAATCTTTCATTTTAATTTGATGGAAGCCCGATGCGAGGTCCAATGTTGAAAAATATTTATGCCCTTTCAACTGATCAATCACATAACCAATCTCAGGCATTGGATAACGATCAGAAATTGTCTTTTCATTCAATTTCCTGTAATCGATAACCATTCTAAACTTCTTTTCACCGGAAGCATCTGCCTTTTTGGGCACGATCCATACTGGTGAAGTCCAAGCAGACCGAGACGGTCTAATTATACCGTCGGCCAATAATTTATCAACTTGTTTTTTAACTTCTTCTGCATAGGCTGCAGGGTATGGGTACACCTTCTGATGAACAGGAATGTTATCAGTGGTATTAATCAAACATTCAACGTTCGTTCCGCATGTTAGTTTTGAATTTGGTTGATGAAAAACTTCTTTATGTGCATCAAGTATTTCTAAAAGTTTACTGCTTTCATCTGCTGACAGATGATCAGTTCTGAATAAATGATTTGATGTTGAGCTTACTGAGTTATATTGCAAAAGTGGAGCATCTAATGTTTCGGTACCTTTTTCCAAATGTATGACACTGTTTCCAAGATCGATCCTTGGATTCAAGGCCTTCAAAATCCCTGTTCCAATAATACCTTTAAAAAATGGGTGAAACTTGTGAAGTAGGAATTGGGCAGAATAGTTTATTTTCGGGTAAAAAAAAACAATGTCGATTGCCGATGTGGCTTTGAAAGTTCCATTTGCACTAGAAATGTTATTTGCCCTAAAATCATATGGTTTAGAACTTTTGTACTGATAGGCCAATTTTGGCTCGATTATATTGATGTTTGCCCCTGTATCTATTAGAAAAGGAAATTCGCCAATATTTGTCTTTAAATTAATGTATGGAAGAGTTGGTTTTACCAACTCGGCTTCCATTCTAAAAAATTAGTTTGGGATGTTGATGGTTGGGGTTCGTTGTCTTGTTCAGCTGGGGCTTCTTCGTAATATTGAGAATCACTTGAAATTTGTTCCTCTTGCAGTCCATTTTGATCGTAATAATCATTATATTCGGGTTCATAATCTGAATAGTATTGGTCGTCTGTGTACTCAACTGGGTGTGCCACTCGTTTGAAATTATGCATATGGTTGGAAGGTGGGTGCGGTCTTTTATTATCTACAGGAGGTCTATTGCCGTAATTTATATATCGACTCCGGATGCTTTGATCAATGTCCATAGGCTCGGGTCTTGGGAGTGGTTTTGGAACATAAGGTCTAGGAGGTGGTTGGAATTGAGGTGGTTGGAATTGGTTTCGAGGATGTGATGGGAAGTGGGGTCTTGGCCTGTTTTCATGGAAAGGTTGAAAATTTTGCCTCTCAAATGGGGACATTTGGAAGGGTTGGAAATTTCTAGGAGCAGGAATAGGCGGTAATCTTCTGGGGGGTAGTCTAGGGGCAATTTTAGAGATATCAAGCTCTCTTGGTTTTGGGATATTTATGGGGTGTTCGTTTCGATATGGAGCTGATCTGGTATCCATATTATAATAGTCCAAGCAGAATTGGTATGCTTGGTTCAAAGTTTTTGGATTAGAAGTTTTCAGAAGTTGGCACAAAGGCTTTTCCAGACCTCTGATGAATGCATCTACTGCCTTTTCTCTAAAAAAGTCAATGTGAGAATCTATGTGGAGGAAATACTTTTCTTCTGTCTGAATCTGAGCAATGATTGAGGATAAAAGCTCGTTAACTCTTGAATAATAACTTCCGAGGCTTTCACTCCCGGATTTTCTTATAGACGTTAACTCAAAATCTAATGTTTTGAGATTTCGCTTATCCCTATAGTAGAGAATAAGCGTCTTTTTAATGTCGGCCCATTCGTATTGAATATTATTTGAATTTAAGACGTCTGCAGCCTCGCCTCTTATTTTTCTGCGAACAGATCGTTCAATCAACTCAATCTGAGGGGCAGTAGCTCCGGCTTCCCGGTACATACTAAAAATGCTCTCGATGTCAGTCAACCAGGTCACAAGTTCGGTTGACTTGCCATCAAACGGTTGCACATCTCTTATGAAATCTGGTAACCGACCCAATTCAATGAATTGCTGCATCGTTAGGGGACTAACGGCAGGTGGGTCTGCTGGTGTTGGGTTTGGCATGATGATGTGCTGGAAGTAGAGGTCTACTCTTCTCTTCTTCCGAAAAATTTTGAAAGCACTAATTTAGAAATACCACTAAAGATTGAGGGAAAACTTTTCCTTTGCAGCCAAATCACAATTTCCACTATCTATGTCTAATTAACACTTATTCACGGAAAAATCACTAACACTTGAATCAAACAAAAATTTAACAGAATAACTATAAAAAGGTTACTTACATAAAGGACCAAGTCCTGGGTTTGGCCAACATCACCGAGTTGGACTTTTGGTGGCAGTCCTCAGGAACGGGGGATCTTCAAGCAGGCACTTATGGGTAGTCCGTTTTACCGTGGTTACTTCGGGCCAATGGTGCCGATCGGGATCAGGTCCTCGGTGTCTTGTAGATCGCTTTGTGGTATGCAGTGTTTGGCTCTTTGAACCAAAAACTAAGTACAATCGGGCTCTTTGAACCCCACAAAAATTATTTTCACTTAAGAGTTTAATTGCACTGATTATTGAAGACTTCTACACTGCACTATCACGTATACTTTTCCCGTCCAGGAGGATCTCGCCGGAGCCTCCAGTTAGAAAACCACGGACGTGATTATCTTTTTAAAAAAACACAACTTAACTACCTGCTAGCCTAAAACGAACTGAACTTTATTTAACAAGTGAGCTTAACTACAGTTCATAATGCAAACGCTGCACCCCGAAAGCTGCTACGTTCCATCGATGGTTGCCATCCGCTCCGATATCGATGTCAGCATGTTTCGATGCCCTCGTTCTGGTCGCTTCGTTGCTAACGTGGTGGTCAGCAATTCCAACCGTCGCCGTCCGGGTGGCTCCGATGCTAACTCGCGCAAGGCGCGCACCCTATAAGGTTTTGCAAGGTGACGTCACGAATGAACGCAATTCATCCATTTGACATCCACTCGTGGTTTGTTTACTATTTGTTAGGCAAACACAATATGCATAAACTAAAGTTAAACGTTTTAAAAGCGTATTGTCCAGCAGTGTCGCCCTCTAAACTACTCGGAATAGCAGTTTTTGTGCTTTTCTGGCTTGCCGCAGACGCCTTTAACAATATTCACTTTAATCATTTTAACCCGCGTTCTAAGTCGATGTAAACAAACCACTGATAGACGTCAAAAAAGCGAGGTTATGCTCGCCCGTGCAAAACCTTATGACCTTGTTGTTTTGATTTGACGAAAACAAACGTTTTGAAAACATGGCGAATATGCGCGAATTTTGAACATCCAGATGGTAGAAGAGCAAATTGGCTTGACAGTATCAACTAAAATGATTTATGTTGAGTGCTGGAGAGAAGTAAGTTACATATGAGCTATATTACCAAAGCTGCTGAACAAGAGGAAACGTATTAAGTTTTTTTGCTTTTTTTCAATTTGCCCGGTCAACTTAACCGTTAATTGTGTATGACGCTTGATCAGTTTTTAATGTGAACGCATTCATACCAACGGGGTTCAGATTAAGGAAAGTCATTCCAGCGGGGGTACACGGTATATATAGAGTGGCCACAATGTCAAATTTGGAATGACAATTATCTGTCAGTGTCATTCCTTGAATACGTTGAACAAGGCTTGCCGGCTCGATTTTACGTCAAATTTCACATCAGCTGTAAGAATTACGCAATCATACGGTTTTATGCTTCAGAAAATTTGTTGCATGTGGGATGTAGATAATGAAACATGTTCGTCTTTTCTGTTACCGGCAACGTAAGAAAGGAAAAATTCTGACTTTTGATAGTCTTATTTGTTACGATTAATGAAAGAGGGGAAACAACACGCTGCATTCGTCATACTGCGCAGCATTAAATCCTTTAAATACACGCGTTGTGTCGTATAAATTTTGTTTCAAAATTTGTTGTTTACCTCTATTACCACCACTATCGGAGGCGGCTTCAGCTGACAGCTCAGTGACAGTCGTGACAGGGATCTGGTAATCGCAGCTATTAGAAACCCCTTGGCCATTTGTTTTTATCCGGATTTCGAGCAGTTTTCTTTTTGGTGTTGCTGATATTTTTAATGAAATCTCTGGCATCTCTGCACATTACTAATTTTGCCATCGTGTTCATATGTTTGTTCGTTCGGGTTCGAATTCGTACGTAGTTTAGTTTAGTGGCGAATGTGAAACGAAAAGTTTTTTTCTGCTTTGGTAATAAAGTAGTGCTTGATAGTTGTAAAATAGTGATAAGTGAATTAACAAATCATAAAATTACTAATCTGTTGGGTTTTTCAGTAGGCTGGTATTACTTAACACGTAAATAATCCATAAATTAAATTGTATACCATACTTGTACAAAAGAACAGTAATTGGATAGTACATCACGTAGTACAAAATATATAAAATTAAAATCAAGAAAATCCTATTTATTTTAGTTTTTTAGTTAGTAGAAATGGGATTAGACGTGTTATTTTAATTAAAAATTTATGTTTGCCCTTTGAAAAATGAGAAACTTTTTCTTTATTTGCTGCGTGAAAAATCGATATTGAGCTTGAAAAATGACGTCATATATTTCTAATATTTAATTTCGATTGTTCTGCGATAATAAATCGCGGTGCTTTTGCTATCAAATAGGTAAAAGCTGGAGAAGCTAGAGCAGTTTACAAAACTTTCGAAAATGGACCGCAAGGCAGAATTGGAGCGTAAAAAAGCCAAATTACAGGCTCTCCGTGAGGAAAAAGATCGTCGACGTAAAGAAAAGGAGATGAAAGATCTTGAGGAAGCAGCAGGTAAATTGGGACATCCAGAGAATAATACAAGAAGGTAAGAAATAACCCATAAAATACGTTTCTTTATAATTAATAATATTTGGTTTAGAGATTTGGATGAAATGCTGTCCTCGCTTGGTGTAGCTCCTGTTTCAGAAGTACTTTCCTCCCTATCTTCAGTGAATTCGGCAACATCAGATCATTCAACAAATCATACTCCGGATGCTAGTCTTCAGCCTAATCTGAATGGACATAAGTATATTTTCTTTTGAATAAAATCTATTCGCATCATTGCATCGTTTTTTTTGTTTCAGCTATCGTAAAAAACCGGTTAGTTTGAGTTTAGTATCTGTACAAGCAACCAATATCCCCCCTAAGGAGACGGTTGTATATTCAAAACAGACACAAACTACCAGTACTGGAGGGCATGAACGCGATGGTAAGTTTAAAATCGTTCAACGATTAGTTAAGATACGTGATTCCATTTTCATTGCGCGTACACAGCATACTTGTAGGATTTATATTAGGAAAAATTTAAAATGATGTGGCATATATTAAGGTTCTTAATTCGCATAGGTACAGTCATTTGAATTTACTTGAATATTTAGGCATTTTGCGCATCTAGTTATCACTTTAAGTTTATTTTTATTTTGATTGTATACCAGTCCCCTGAAAACCATTCCCCAGAAAACCATTTCCCAGAATCCCTTTCCCCAGAAAATCATTACCCAGAGAGCACCATTCCCCCGAATGTACCATTTTCCAGAACGTACCATTTCCCAGAAAGACACTCCCAAGAACGTACCATTTCCCAGAAAGACACTCCCCAGAACGAACCATTCCCTAGAAAGCCATTCTCCAGAAAGCCATCCCCCAGAAAGAAAGTTAGAAATAAAACAGACTAGCTTAATTGGAAACAAAATTAGAAAAAGAAGAATATATTTCACCGTGTCTCCAATACCCCGAACTCCACATACTCGAACGCAACACCAGCGGATTAAAGTTTCTATAACAGCGTACGGACGGTAAATTATTGCAAGGGGTCTGGCTAAAGGATTGTAACTAGAAGTCAATAAACATAGGAAAACGAGTTTTAGACGAGGCGTTTAAGTGTCGGCCACGTCAATTTTTAAGTATATGCTGTCCTTACTCGCTACCGCTCGTTCGGACTAAACTAAGGGATAACATCTACTAGTTAGTAAGCCTAGGAAAATGCATGCACCTAAATAGAAGTGACTTCTGCGGGGGTTTCATGCGATCGATTCCCGAGTTACGCTTATTGCCGAATTAGTAGCAAGCGTCTCCTAGACGATTCAGGGCGAGACGGCCGTAGGCCGCGAGTGTTCGCCGGCAACCCGCCGTCGGAAGCGCCGACCACTGCGGGGCGGCAGCCCCCCCGCAAAAACCACCTCTATTAAGGTGCATGCATTTTTTATGCTTAGTGTTATCTCTATGTGTTATCTCTTAGTTTAGTCCGAATGAGCGGCAGCGAGTAAGGACAGCATATACCCAACAATTAACTAGGCCGACTGAGCAGAATTAGTAGTAAGGATAATCACAAGGTCCTTTGTACTAAGCGGAAATTCACTAACGAAAGTAATTGCGGTGAATCAACCTCGCCGTGTAACAATTTTACCACAAACATTCTAATGTATCGATTGGGATATGGTGATAAATTTTCCAAGTTGTGCCAAGGCAAACTACGCAGAGCCAATTGTATGGACCACCTCTATACTCGTTCATTTTGAAGCTTCCAGTAAAGTTTATGCGGAGTCCAAATTAGGTTCGCATTTTCAAGAAGGGGACGAACTAATGTATAATACAGTGCATGTCTTTAAAATCTCGTTCAATTTTCGCAATAATTTTCAACTGCCAATCCTGTTTATTCTTTATACTCAATCCTAGTAGCTGATTATCTGTTGATTCTGTTTGATTCACAAACAACACTGTGTGACAACTGTTTTTGTTTTTAGGCAGGAAACACCTCTTCGTTTGTCTAGGTTTATTGACCGTTAGTTACAAACCTTTAGTCCTCGTAGCGATTCACCACTAAAACGCTGAGATCCTTCAAACCGCTAGAATTACAGTCGAGCTAAGTAGTGTTATTAGATCTACTCATACTCGGCCTAGTGACGTTCGCCCGAATGATCTATCATAACTTTCTAAGAAGTGGCTCATTCTAGGACAAAATTTTCTAGGGAATGGTAGGTTCTGGGAACTGGCTTTCTGGGGAATGGTATTTTCGGGATATGTAATGACTTTCTGGGGAATGGTTTTCTGGGGAACGGTATGTTCTGGAAAACAATTTTCTGGGGAATGGGCCATTCTGGGGCTAGGAATTCTGGCGAATGGATTTCTGGGGAATGGTTTTCGGGAGAATGGTATACAATCTCCAATAAAAATAGGCTACACGTACTTACATTACTAATGAACCATTCTAGAAGTTAAATGAGGAATCGATAAAAATCATTTCTTGAAAATTGTGTCTCTCAGTACCGGACACAGTACCAGAAATCAAAATAAACCAATTCAGGGCTTATATTTTTGAAAGATACATGTCAAAAATTTTTAAATCTCTTATTGCTTGCACACTTGTTGACTAAAGATGTTTGAAAAGTTGCTTCGATTAAAAATCAACAGTCTTTTATGCACTACATCGAAGCTTCTCTGTTTTCTTCGAAAAATTAATCAACAACTGGTTTCCTTATGTTACTATACTTATATAGTTTCCTTGTGTCTGACTGTAACGCTAGATCCAAGCAAGCTGTTAAATAAAATATTTTCTGGACTCCAACACACGTTGTGAAGGTAACAACGATTTCAGCAGTGGGTGGGTGGGCGAAATCGGCAATTTGATGGAATGCGACATAATGCGATACTGATTTCAACAAATCATACGGGGGAACAAAAGAATTTGGTTTTAAAACAATAATTGAAGCAAATGTCAACCGTTTGAGAGTGACGAAGCATTCTTAACGTGTGATTTGGCATATGTGATTGATAATTGATAATCAGAAGCAGGCAAAGTAGCGCATACTCAATATAAAGCGCGAAGGCGCATTTCCCGTAGAGTATATTTATAAGTACATTTACTCTTCCGTAGTTCCTTACGAGAATGGTAGCTAAAACCCTTCCCGAGTCAGGTGTGGGATGATATCTGAATTACACAGAGGTGATGTACCGTGTTCAACAGTCAGATGTTTTATCAAGGACACATTTAAACTTTGGTTGTAAAAAAAACTATAATTCATCAAAATGTGGTTTATGTGAAACGTGTTGTTCCATGATTTATTTGCAAAACTGATATACAAACGCGACCTGAAATATCGCAATATAAAATAATATAAGTATTGCAGTCTGCAAATTTAAGTTCTAATTTAATTTAAGTTTAAGAATTTAGTAGACGTAGTTTTAGATATCTACTGCAAAGTATTTTAAAAATATTTTAATTTTTTAAGGGACTGGGTCGCAAAAAAGCCATTGAAATCACTCATACCCAAGACTTTGTGTTGCGTTGACTCGATCTCAAGTAAATAATTAATCCAAGAGTTTGTCCGGTTTATTAAAACGAAGGGTGTTTTTGTAATTGCGGTTCAACGAGTGGCAGCGGATTAGACAGCAAGCGTCTGTCCGGTATAATGCCACTAATATTTTGTGCAATCATATTTTTAGCGAAACCGAATCTAAATTTTGTCTTAGTTCTAAAATTGAGTACTTTTTCGAAATGTTCTCCCTTGCCGCATGGTTCTCACAACTGGTAGATTTTGGCCCTTTTATCAAAGCCCCATTTGCCCCGTTTGTAGATTACACGTGTTTTAATTGAGCCGTTCCGAATTATAGTGGTCTATTGATCATTTAGTAAATTTTACAGGAGATGCAATTGTCTAAAAAACTCTATAAAAATTCTATCCAATTATTTTCACCAAACTAACTGTTCTGATTGGGAGGGTGTAGAGGGGTTCAACATGAGAATACATAAAAATCACAATTTTTGTTGAAATGTGCGATTTATTCATACCAATGTACATAGACCACTATGATTTCATATATGTATAATTTAGTAGAAATCCACAATATAGTGGTCTCTATTCATGGGATTTGTAAATATCAAAACCCCCATAAAACGGGTTTTTGGTGAAATAGTATGACGACTGGGACACGATATTCGATCGTATTCTGACGCCATTTTAGAATTAAAGATGGCGACTACTGGTTTTCTGAAAATGACCGCATATGACTGAAAATATTGCAAAATCCTCATAATATGGGTGTCATATGAAAGGGTTTAAAGGGCAGAAGTCGAATATTGTGTTCCAATGTAATTTTGAAAGCAAAAATAGTCGAATATCGATTATTAATAAGTCGCATGTACATAGACCACAATAATGGTCATTTTGTTCCAAACCAAAAATTCAACATGAAAAAAGCAGGTTAGAAACCTATGTAAAAATCTTAATTTTGATAAAAATGTTCAATGACCGCTATAATTAGGAACGGCTCAATTAATAGAAGGTTGCTAATTCTAAAGCTTTTTCATTAATAGTTTTTAACACGTGCTCTTTAATTGTAAACCTATTACATTGTCAAAGGTTTTGGTATCGTGGTTAGCCACGACGGGTCCACCTAGTTTATTCATATTTAAGATAACCGGTTCGGTATAAGTGAAGTTTTTTTTCAATTTCTTTTTTTTTGCAAAATCTTGATTCCATTCAAGAATTTGACTGAACCAAGTAAAGCATTTTGCTGTCCGGTTTTGGGGGTGTCTCGGTGTCCGGTACTGGGTGACGGAATCACTAAGTACAATCTATATTTTTTAACGAATTGAATATCTTTGTAGAAAAATGAACTATGGAGTGTAGCATTTTGTTGCGTGTATCATTACCAAAAGGGATTTAGTTTGACAGTAGCAGAATTAACCAACAGGGAATATCATTGCATCAGCTTTTCAGAGATACATATAGCTGAACGAAGACAAATGTAACGCTCTCTTCTGTATAAACCGTTGACGAATAAAGACGTGAATCAGAGATACATATAGCTGAACGAAGACAAATGTAACGCTCTCTTCTGTATAAACCGTTGACGAATAAAGACGGAATACATTGATCTCACTGAAGCCTACAGTTTTATCAGAAGTGGGATAATACTTTCGCCGTTTCGTGTACGTTTATTTTGCGTTCCGTTCCGTGTCAGCAAATGAATTAAGATACGCGTTCTTAAGTTCAGTATGCCGCGAAGACGAAGCGTAAAAAATCAGGTGAATTCGGGTTCCGACGAGGAGGCGAATCAGGCTGGAGGCTGCGAAATGGACACTAATAGTCGGGAAAGGCTTTTGTATCCGGAAGAATTACGTCATCTGATTCCTGAGTTTAACGAAGGTGCTGGTGTAAAAAAATGGCTTAACACAATTGAACATTACGGTCAAATATACGGTTGGGAAGAGAAGACGGTATTACTCTACGCAAGCTGCAGATTAAACGGAGCTACCCGTGAGTGGTTCAACGGATTTCGTAATATGATTGACTCTTTTGAAACCTTCAAATGTTATATACAACGAGCTTTTCCCGATCGCCGAAATGAAGCTGATATCCACCAAGAGCTGCAACAGATGACGAAAAATGCGAACGAATCCTATGATTGTTTTTCGTGCTAATGCCATCGGTATCAACGGAGGAGTAAGTTCTGAAGCTACCATTGTCTATATTATTTGTGGTCTTTCGCACGATGTCATCTACGACAGTTTGATCTCCCGACGATATACCGACATCTATGAACTTCTGGAGCATATCAAGTGGTGTGAATCAAATTTTCTACACCGTCGAAAAAAAGGAGGAAATTTTGCAATGACGAGCTCGGCGAACACCAACAACATTCAAGAAACTACGTCTACGGAACAGAAATCGAGGGGAGAATTCATTTGCTTCAATTGTAACGAAGCGGGACATAAGTCTATTGCCTGTCCCAAACCCCAGCGTGTCGAAAGATGTACTAGCTGCAATCGTACGGGTCACAACGCAACGGGATGTCCAGTGCCGCCGAATATACAATTTCAACCTTCTACTGTATCCAACAGTGCCGCCAAGTCGACGGTTAATGTGATCGATGTTGAAACGACGTTAACGGAACGAATAATCTACACTAATTCCGATTCGAGAATGATTACACAGGTTATAGTCGGTGACACGCTGAGAGAATATATGGCTCTGGTAGATTCAGGAAGTGCAGTAAGTCTTTTCAAGATTTCTAATTTGCCTACAAATGTTGGTCGGCAGGCTATTCATATCGATGGTGACGTGCTAGGAGCAAATGAATGTAATATTGATATACTAGGTTCCTTTACTACCACAGTTATCGCTCAAACAGCCGTGTTCAACGTTCAATTTTTGCTTGTGCCTGATAACACTATGTTAGTAGATATTATACTTGGTCGAGATTTACTCAAATTGAATCGCATTGGAACTGTTAGTTTTAAAGACGACAAAACGAGTGTGTTGGAAACGAGCAATCACGACGTTGAATTGACGAAAAAGGTTTTCGATGGTTTTGAGTATGAAGAAGGGGAAGATGTGTTATTCTTTGATCGACGTTTGGCTCTAGAAGTAGGTGATGATAAAGAAACTGTTAATGAGACGCAACGTGTGATGGACATTTATAATCGCGAATATGTCAATCGAGAGAAGCCGAATGAACCGTTAGTTCGTTACTCGTGTGAGATTGCATTAAATGAGAACAAATATTACACTGTGACTCCAGCACGATTAAATACCGTTGAAAAGCAAGAACTGAATAACATTATTGATGATCTTTGCCAACGTAATATAATCCGTGCAAGCGATTCACCGTATACAAGCCGCGTTACATTAACTCCGTTGAATCGTCTTGTCAAACGTTTGCACTAACCGCTTCCCATTGTCGAAGATCAAATATTAAATTTACAGGTTAAGAAATGCTTTTCGACCAGGAACGTGAAAACGGTAGGAAAAAACAATACGCGTAGAACAAAGTATAAGAGTCCGTCTATGATCAGGAAGGTTCTAGATCGGAACCGTTACGTAGTTTCAGACATCGAAGAATACCAAGTATCAAATATCCCGTTCCGCTCAATTTGCGCTTGTATGAGTCTGCGAACAGTTCAGAAAATCACGATCAACATGGTATCGCGACGTCAGATTCAGAGTCGGAGTTTGAGGGCTTTGCGGATTAACTCGGCTGTTGGTTTAGATAAACTATATACAGTGGACCCCCATTCGTTTGAACGATTCCTCATGCAAACTAACGGGGTTAGTATTTAATTTGAACAACTGGCAACTCTACATATGCAGGAACTTGTGTGATCTGGTCGCCCTACTCTTTGTTATTGTTTTGGTGGTTTGATTCAGTTGTAAGTTGGAAGCAGCGAATATTTCATTCTCCGATCGGATTTCTATCATAATCGTTGGGAAAACGCAATGTGAAACAGATTAAACACGCTAGATCAGTACAAACAAATCGCGTTTATGCGCATTGTCTGCATCAGCAAATGATGTCATGTTGAGAATGACATTTGAACCATTTTTAATTTGCACGTTGTGCAAACCAACGGGGTGCAAATTAATAAGTGTTCAGATTAAAAGCAGTCAAACGAACGGGGGTCCACGGTATATATTACAAGTTTCTGGAATTAAACGTTTAATGGCAAACGGATTTCTTGAGTAGATTAATTAGTAAAGCGCTAGGCAGAGTCCATTGAGGCCAATGGACATTATCAGGATGGACGAGCTGTATCATTTTGTTGCGTGTATCATTACCAAAAGGGATTTAGTTTGACATTAGCAGAATTAACCAATAGGGAGTTTCGCAAAACGATTTTAATTTGTCATTTTAATTTAGCTGAAACTTTGCATAGATATTCTCCTTAAAAAAAGATGTCATTTGTCGACCAACATTTGAAAAAGGCGGATAAGCCAACTGTCAAACAGAACGAGTGAGAGTTATTTTTTGCTGGAGCAGCATAGGAAAATTAAAATAGGAATAGGAATTAAATATTTGATATTGGAAAAATGGTTGGTTTAATCGAAATGGTGAATATCTATGCAAAGTTTCAGCTAAATCAAAAATAACAAATTAAAAAAAATATTATTGCGGAGTTTCCACCTATTTAGACTCTCACGCGAAAATTATTAGCGAGGCTATTTTCTGCGTTTACCACGCATGTTTGCAATTCAGCAATTTGAACTATCAGTTTTTCGTTATTGCCACGCCACTGCACCCTTCCTTGCTTGACAAGCATATTTTCAGTGTATTTAGTAAGTATAGGATAATCATTTTATTAAAAAACGAATTTGCGTAGGACTCGTTAAATTGTTGCCATGTGCAATAATTTTTCGTCATTTTGCATGGAATTACTGCTAAAATTTTCTGAAATAGTGAAGTATCTTTTTTTTCAGTATGGACATGAAAAAGTTTTTGTTAGGAAAATTTTTTTCCTTTAAATTTGACCATTTTGTGATGTATAGAGGACTTGTAGGCCACATAAAAAAATTTCAAAAAAAATTTATCAATTTCTGAGATTCCCCTCGAACACCCGCACGTGCATCATCCTCGACACGCACATCCATCGGGTGCGGGGTCTGTCCGGATGTCTACAGCCTCTTTAAGGCTCTCTGCTGAAAATAGTTTTGGTAACTCTTTCGTCGGGCATTCTGATCATATGCCCAACCCATCGCAACTTGTTGAATTGTATTACCTTCACTGTATCAGCATATTTGTGGTTCATGCTTGTGCACAGATTCGCAGTTCGCAGAATTTTGCGCTCATAAAGCCCAAGCACTTCTCGATCAGTTTCCTTTAACATCAATGATGCATGTCCGTAAAGGACCACCGGAAGGATTAGTGTTCTGTAGAGCAGCAGTTTTGTGAGCATTTGCAAAGCCGCTTTTTTTAAACTGAATTTTTAAGTTTTGAACTGGATGAAGTGTAGTTCTGGGCCTCCATACCAAAAATATGAATTATGGCAAACGTACATTATGGCTCCCGTCCATTATGGCAAACATACATTATGGCATTCGTCTGTATGGCGTCCGTCTATTATGGCAAACATACATTATGGCATTCGTCCAATCTAATTTCATTAAGACGTAAAGTTGGATGAATTGAATCAAATAAATAATAATAATAATAAATAATAATAATTCGTCTGTATGGCAATCGTACGTATGGCAACCGGCCGTATGGCAAACGTATATATGGTTGATGGGGTGTCATCTGACAAACAATACTAGTAAAAATATGTAGAATCATAAAACCTAGTTTGAAACTTCTTCTGAGAATTAAAACATAAAACCTACTCGCGAAAATTACATCGAGCTGTGTATGAGTGGCACTCGCGTTTGTTTTGTTTATTATTTTGACTTTTTACGATTCATGGCAGGCTCGATCTGTTTTAAAATATCTGAAATAATGAATACATGAATACTAATATGGTCAGTGTTTAATAACAGTTAATCAATGTTTTCTAGTAAAACTCTAGGGGTGCCGGTCTTATCGCTGGTACCGGTCTTACCCGCACAATACATACAAAATCCAAAAACTGCTCATTTTCACGAATAAATGGAATTTGTAGACAGTTAAATTTTTATGTTTTTTTTAAAATATTTCATTGTTTCCTTGATAATCCACCCCTCCTCCTCTCCTCCGGCCATCAGTTGCCCAACAGCGACACAATTATCGGAAACTGTAAAATATGCGTAATGACCTTAGTAATAATAATATCAAAAAAATATTTTAGCATTTAGCATACTTACTATCATTCGTGCATAGTTCATAGTTGTTAACTTAATTGCTTACGTATTGGATTTCCATTGTAATGTTTCTCTTTATAATCCTATAATCCTTCATCTTGAACAGAGTTGTAAACTAAGTGATTCACGTATCTCTAATAAATTACAATTGCATTTTTATTTTTGATTTTCAAACAAGTGACACTTTTATCAAGCGCTCATATTTTGTTAAGACCCAGTTTAAACCGACATCGTGAATGTTATACTGTTATACTATATACTGTTTAGTACAATCAATTGAAATAAAATAACAAATACAGTCTTTTCTTGCCATTCCTCACCTCTATCAGGATATATGGAGGATTGGTGGAGACCGCGTAAAGGTAATCAAGCAATGTCCCAGTGTCTTAAATTTGTACACTCTACAACAGAATTCATATATACAGTGTGGTGCATATAGGCATTATCCTATCTTAATACTCAATATTTCAAGCTTACATACTATAAACTTTTGTTTCGTACGATAAAGAGCTTCCTGATTTGCGTTGGAGTATTTTCGATTTTCCTATCGCATGTTTGAAATCCAATTTCTATGTGAATCGACATTTTCCGGAAAAATTATTTGCTAAAAGCTTAGTGCTTCTATGCTTGCCATGGTTGCTTCTCCAAAAAAAAAACGCATCTATCAGCCAGCTTGAGGCTTCGGATCAGTCAATCTTACACTGAAAACCGGAAAAACTCCATCCTATGTATACTTGCATTGCATAAGTGGATGTATAATGCACTTTATATTGTTTAAGGCGGCAAACTTAATATAGTGTTTTCTGTTGTAGCAACCTAATAAGTAATGTTTTTGTTTTTTCTTATTCTTTTCATACTTTTGCAGCACATGCTACGGATTATTACGGTAAGTGTTAGATTTTACCTTACTTAAATTACAGTAAAAATCGTTACTTGGGAGGTTCTTGCGAAATCTTATAATCCAAGCATGAATCATTCTTCCATGTAACGATGCACATAACTTTGATATATTTTCACTAATTACGTTAGAAAAACCCGTCACTATCTTTTCCATTAAAATTTATCCTTCAATCAATTAAGTTTGAACTTCTGTCCGACAGCTTCCATACATCCTCTATTTGATTTTCATTCGTGGATTAGTTTTTAAATTTAGTATTGGTTCACCAAAATCGCCTCTGTTTGTTCTTAAGTACAAAGAAACAATAATTTCTCCACCCATTCTTTATATTCGTCTCGTTTTAGTTAGTAAATGGAATTTCTACAGATCGCTGTTAGTTTCCTAAGGGATCCATTATTTTATAGTTGCGTGGTTCTTCCAAAAACACATTTACACAAATATTCCAAACACATGCTAGAATATGAGCATCTTTTGTTGTCATTGAAAGATTTGGAACGCAGTCAATTGTCATTATTCCCCATCTTAGAACGTCATACAATGTAGATCATAATGATACCCCAGACATACGTCTATCTATAATATAGTGTCTATAAGCGAATGTCAGCAATCATATGAGTTTTCACTATTTCTAAATTAATGTCCATGGGTCAATCACGGAGTGCAACTACGGGCAGTCTACTTAAGCTAAAAAGGAAACATCACTATCGGTCACAGGCTTAGAGCTTAACCATATACATCATAGTGTAGTCCTATCGGTCCAGAACATCACTGCACTGCTCGTATAGGTGTAGCCTATGGAACTTTTTTGAGAAGACTTAACTTGAAATTTGTATGGGAAAATGACTCAATGGAGGCGCATGGTACATGAATATCCTACATACACCCTCAAGTAACAGAACAAAAAGAAAATTATATTGATTGATAAAGGATGATTTTATTATACAACAAGCGTTTCTAAAATCACTTTTTTGTCCACCTGGAAGTGTTATTAAACTTGTCTTTTACTAATAATTTGTTAATTGCGTTACAAGTTATTCGTTTACGATGCAGGATGGAATTTTCTATCTATTTAAGTAGATACTGTGGCATAATTGGGGCAGACTTCTCTGTTGGCAAACTTTCAACAATGTTTACAATACGTTTGCTGCTAGATAACCGCATAAAGCTTTCTTCTTTATTTTTTCTTTGTTACGTATCATGTTGCATAAAACAGCAAGAAACAAAGTTCGTTTGTGTTTCATTAATTATTTGACAAGATAAGCCCATTGCTATGAACGGTTTTCGGTGTTCCCGCGAAAACCCGACGCCCGACGAAAACCCGACGGCCCGACGATGACCCCATTTGCTGTATAATTTCTTTCGTAACGGTACTTAGAGGATTAGATTAGATAGACATTCTACTACGAAGATATCGTGGTTAAGCTCGTAGACTAATATGGTTGAAAAGCCATGGGCAATCGGCCCTCGCCATCAGGATATCAGCTACAAGGATTGCTCGGCACAGATTTCTCCTGGTTGCTAGGGTGTCCAGTCCAATTAGCATCAGGCAAACTTCGTATCTTGGAAATTGGAGCGGGTGCTTCCATGACAGGCGACGGAGAGCGAATCGAATGAATTTGCGTTATATTTTCTCTAACCGTTCAACGCCGTTGAGATAATGGGGATTCCAGACCGCCGAGCTATATTCCAGCGTCCAATGGACAAGCGCGCAGTGCGAATTCTTCAAGCAATGCATATTGTTGAAGCTTTTCGCAGTTCTCATGATTAGGCCAAGACTGCAGGATGCTTTAGCAACGATGTAGCTGATGTGCTGCTTGTAAGTGAGTTGTGAGTCAAGGAGAACTCCCAAGTCCTTGAGACAGGACTCTCTTTTAATCAGTTCGCCGCCTGGACACTAGATGATAGTTGAAAAGGTAGTAAATGAAAGAAGATTCGTCGTGGTCGAGGAAAAAAATCTTGTACGATTTTTTTGCTTTTCGAGACGTCATCATTGTGAGCTACATTACTGCTTCAATGATGTGCTTGAACATCGGGATAGAAAGGTGTTGTAAAATGTGAGCTTCCTAGTTTACATTGCGGCGATAAACTCCGAATTATTACAAATACAACTAATGCTTCAGAGTCAGAGATTATTTAAATTGATATTGTGCCTGCCAGCCAAATTTGGATTATTTACCCTAATACCAAATGCTGTTGTTGCTCTGTATCTTTCTTACGACAGTGACTTCAGTATGTCGCAATTTGGTCACAGTTCTGTGCAGTCTCACTTTCAAACTGCGGAGTCCCGTTTAGCGGAAAGTGCGGTATAACATGGAAAGTTTAATAACACTTCCAGGTAGACAAAAAAGTGATTTTGGAAACGCTTATTGCATAATAAAATCATCCTTTTTCAATCAATATAATTTTCTTTTTGTACTGTTACTTGAGGGTGTATGTAGGATATCAAGTTAAGCTTTCTCAAAAAAGTTCCATAGGCTACATCTATACGAGCAGTGCAGTGATGTTTTGGATCGACAGGACTACACTATGGTGTATATGGCTAAGCTCTAAGCCTGTGACCCATAGTGATGTTTCCTTGTAAGCTAAGGTTTCTAAATTAAATGTTAAAATTGTCCATTTTTTACTACCGTCATCATACACTTCTATGCATCGCATCTCTACAACTTTAAATCATTTGTTTGTTTACATAAACATTTATAGTCGATGCTATTTTAAAGAAGGGACGTTTACGTATTGCTTAGCTATGTTTAATCCATTACATTTTACCTATATCACAGTTTTACTTGTTTTTATACGATCGGTAAGCCATCATGATGATGATGATGATGATGATGGGCCCACCTCTTACCCGGAGGTTTGAGGTAGACGATTTATCTATATGATAATTATTATAAAAATAAACCAGAAAAACAAAAAAACGGACTGGTTTTATCACATTACACTTTCAGAGTAGGAAAAATGGGTGTGAAAAGTTTCTGTAGTTCATCAACATGAGATCAATTTTTTTAATTTAGTTCCTGTACGCAATCATGTAAGCTGTCATGTAACAAATAGCAACTTCGAGTTTCATCTATGCTTTGAATTTGGAGAAGGAATGATGAATTCGTGTTATTGCTTCCAATATGGTGCGACTTGCAGAATCTGTAAACATATATCGTATTAGATAGTATGTATAAAGTACGTTTGCACCTGAATTGCGCATTTCTTCCCTCAATAGACTCACAGTCAAATAATTTTGTCATACCAAAATATACTATCACCAGTTTACAGTACCCTTTTGTTGGTTGAAACTCGAAATCAATAGTGTACTTTAACTTTATCGGTGGTCAGATGTCAATATTGGTTTTTCATTTCTATAGCAATTTACTCTAGATGCATAAGCTTAAAAAATTACGAAAAAAGTGTTATGAACGAAATGCTACAAAATTATTGGATATATCGGTTCCATGCATGCGTGCAATTCGATTTCCCACTGGAAGCGAGTGGCATTTGTTGATTTTTGTTCCCGGGATTCGTTCATTTAAAACGAATCGATAACGGGGATTTACAAGTAAACGACCACAAATCAACTGGTGATGGAATTGGAAATGCATTTGTCGATTACAATTCAAAGCATCTACAAGAAAATGCATGTGTGAAAATATTTTGACATTTATGAATAAAATACCAAAAGTCTGGGCGACAATGCAATTGTCAATACGATATTATTTTCTCTTGTGCCATCTCCAGAAAAATTTAAAGCTATGAAAAATTGCTAGTGGTTTCAAAAGGCAATTCGGAGATCGCCTACATGCTGCATTTTCGTCGGATATCTTTAAAAAAAAAAGGTACACTTCGAAAGTAATATCAAGTCAAAGATCAAAAGTGTTGCAAGTATCCCCGGATTTTCACGTATATTTTCTTCCCAACATTGTTTTTTCCCATCTAGTAAATCATAGAGCAGCGGCTCACAACCTTTTTTGGTTCGCGAACTCCCTGGCGAAATTCTCTATACTATTTTGCAGCGAACTAAATTTTTGGCGAACCCCCATTTGGGAAACGCTGTCAGAGCATTTCACGGGAGTTTCTAACTTTACACTTTTGACAGCACCTGATGATTTGTTTGCATAGTGTTAATGTATGAATTGAAGTTTTTATTTTCTGCTGGCAGATAATGTTCTAAATATGTATTTAGTTTTTAGTAAAGGAAATGTGCTTTACATGATCTGTTGTGATGTTTGTCATAATCTGTACAGATCGCGACGTAGTATTTGTCGCTTGCAAGTAGCGATGTCAATAAATTTGAACATGATCGGTTCTTGATGTTCTTGATCGCTAGAAGCGATTTATTCTATCCTTGCTTACAACAGGGTTAATTTATACAATTCGTAACGATGACGTACTTGAAGCCTCTCCCAGATGCATTCCGTTAATTTGTGAATGGTGCATAAGCTGCGTTCCTAACAGTCCCAAAAACGAACCGTGAAAAAAAGCAGTGATTCGCTGTGTTGAATATTAGTAGTATTGCTTGTTAAGTTTTTGATCTGTAGTAATGATAAATAGAACTATTTCATTTTAATAACTATAGATGTTGAGTATACTTTTGTGCGTCGAAGTACAAGATCTATGTGTGACCATCTACCGTGCAAGCACCATATTCAAAACCGTGCATAATTCTGAACAATTTTAAATTTTTTCTTGAATATTGACAAAACTGTAGCTATTTAAACCATTTTAATAACCTGAAATCATAATGTCGCAACCTCTCGTTGCGTCGCACCAATACATCCAACTACAGCGATAGTACACACCTTGCTTATACCACTCTTGTTCGCATGACGTGCCGCCGACGTGCGTCGAGTCGTGTTGAAACGTCAATAGAGAAAAAGATAAACAAAAACGTGAACTGAGATTGAAGTGTTCGGAAGTAAATTTGTGAATACAAGATTAGTTATTTTGCTATTTCCACTTTAAAATACTCTTAGAAGCTAAAAATAGTAGTTGACAGTACGTTAAAACTTATAAAACTAACAGTACAGTGCTAAAACTTACGATTATTAGTAGTACGGTGCTGAAGAGTTTTAAAATATAGTACGGTTGTAAAAGTTAAAGTAAAAGTAAGGTTGAAAAGTATAGCTTATACCTGCTGTTAGTGAACTAGACTGATTAGGAGAGTGTCGCTGAAATCTTACACAATATAGGAAGTTACAGAAAAACAGTATTAACCTCGATCGCGTGACTAAACAATAATGGGACACTAAACGTGAGTTTTCTTACATCTACTTTGCAAATATGCAATATTTACATAAGGACGATATGAACAACAAAAACAAAATCATTTATAATGTACAAAAATTTATATCATTCTATAGGAATTTTTTAACACTGCCGTTAAATACACGTTAATAAATCGGAAAATCGTCTGTCTCTCTGTTGCGATAGCAACACATAAGATGTAGTGATTAGTGTAGATGTTTAAATAGCTAGCATTTTGTTAATATTTATGAAAAATTTGCAACTGTTCGGAATTAGGCACTGTTTTGAATATGATGCTTGCATGGTATTCAAATATCATTTTAAATCCACGACACAGACATTTGACTGCGTTCTCATGCCTTGCTTTTTACTTGAGTTTTTGTTCACGGGTGTATGTAATAAATATTTACCAATCTTTCCAACGTATCATATCACCTCAATGTTGTTTTGCCATTCATTCAAAGAATAAGGAAAAAGTCGTGAAATTAAAATTGCTAATAGCAAAATCAATTCGATTATTAGTTTATTTTTTGAGTTGAGAGCCAATTCCCTTTCGTTCATTTGTTTCCTGCTAAACCTCTTCATTTCAACCTTCAATATATCGTTCTATACTTACTACATAGCGGTTCATAAATAACGACCTAGAAGTTAAAGTTGAACTTTCTTTCTGTTTCAAGATGAATACAATCTAAACCCTGGTTTAGAGTGGGAGGATGAGTTTACAGGTAGGTTTACCTAACAAGACTAATACTATTTAGTCGAATTCACAAAATCGCTTTCTCAAGTTTTGTTAATATAATATAATGAAACAACTCGGGAATGATTTATCTCTTTTTATTATAAATAGGTAGCTCAGTACGTTTGCTTCAGTTTTTTTTAGTATTTTCGTTAAGCGATTTGCACTTTAGACGTATAAAAATTGTACAAATTATTTTGTATTTTACACTTTGACCTCTAGTTGTTTTTGATTTAGACTATTTTGGTTAAACCTTGCAGTTCATAGGTTAACTTTTGAATGAATGACTGTTTTGTGAATGTTTTCTTCTTTGTCCTATTTCCTTCTATTTTCCATCATCTATAATTATTCCTATCACTATGTTTGAAATTATACATAATGTCTGGTCGCTCCTGACGATTTCCAGAACCTTTAATCTCAACGAAAAATGTCGATCATAGTGTCACTCAAGTTTCTTTGCTTGTTTCTTTTTGGGCAGATTCACTTGTTTAAATAGTCGAGTTGGTCTTTGGCTTTCATTTTGAATAAATACTTGATTAATAAAAGGCAATAACCATTCTAACCTCAATCCATCATGAAACAAACATCAACACCATGTACTAATGTACTAAGTGTCATTTGAGAGCAAACTTTCATATCATGAGTGTTTTCATTAATCAAACAACAAACAGCATAAAATCAATATGCTCAGTATCAAATGGGTGGAGAAATTAGAGTACTTGCAGAACATGGGTGGGATTGAGGGAATACTGATCACAAAAAAACCGTGTAAACTGCACAAACGTGAACGAGGCTTCCACTTAAATCCTTGTGTACAGTTTAAGTAACACTTTCATATGTAAATAACCTGCACCATTTAAGCTTCTGCTCTAATACGTAAGATGATCTTGATGACAGTGCTTTGTAACAAATAAAGTTGTTTTAAAAAAACTAGTCTCAAGTAATGCAGTTATAGATTGTTTTATTATAGCTATTATACATCAATATTTATATTCATCACGCAGCCAAGAAACGAGTTACAAACTTCCGCTTATTTAATTCTTCTTCCTTGAAAATGCGAAATCTTAAAATCCTGCAATTGCAGTATTCTTTTCATATGCAATATTGTCGAATTATGTACTGCTTTTACCTTTCATATTTATAGCGCTATTCTTCGCCTGAGAAAATCTCACTGGCAAAATTTTACATTTCACATTTATAAGCATTCAACGCGAATTGTATTCGGTTTACTTCCCAGTGAAAGCGTCTATTTCATATTAGGAATATATTCCTTTGGAAGTAAAACAGAAGACAGAAACAATAGAAAGTAGCGGATCAAGGGATATTGTGGAAAGCAGTGGTTGGAAAATTCAGTAAAAACAAGATATAAGTTGTGTAAATGGAGAAATGAGAGTCCTTATTACGTTCCTCGAGCTAATACCACTCTAATAACTTGCTTCGGTAATACGGAATTCAGTGCGACGGAGGATGTGGAGAAGCGTGCAAAACCCATAATAAAATCACATGACTACAAATGGCCTGATTCTGCTAAGATTCGAACCCTCGACCAGTCGTTTGTCAAGCAGGCTCATTAACTTTGCGCTTACAAAACTCACCAAAAATAATCATTTGTGCAGTGTGAGCTGTTTTTGAAGAAGCACAGACAAATAGACAAGACGCTAGCGTTAATTCCATCGTCCATGCAAAAACCATTCATTTTTCAAAAATGTATATTTCGCAACACAGCCATTCCGCAGCCTCAACTGTTGAGTATAACACCGTACAAATGTAAAAATCCAATATTATACTATTACACTACAAATATAAGTTACTCTGCAACATGCATAGCAGAGGGTGGTACTGGTAATGTACAAGCAAAATGTGTAAATGATGTTTTTTGAAATATTGTGCTTTGCAGCTGTACCTGGATTAATCCAGATTATTTTCTCTAATGCCAATGTATATGACAAAACAAAACAACAACATTGCAATTGTCAGTCCTTCTCTTTCTTACTCACAGCATTCGCATTGTCGCACTTTTTGTGCCAGTCGCACTTTTAGACTGCGGTGTCCAGTAAGGTGCAAAACGCGGGATACCTATGTTCTTCTATGTATTATCAGTTCGTCATTGCTAAAAGCTTCTATTCGTACGTTTGCGGTGTCTATATTCAGCGATGGTATAAAGTGTGAATGTATACACATTTAAAAATTTTCGCTGGAATCCAGCTGGCCGAGTTGTAAGACCAGCAATCCCATCCAGCGCATCCAGCAAAAGCAAACTTGCTGGATTTTCCAGCAAAATAAAATGTCAACATATAGCTGTATTTTCAGCAAACCGGATTGTTATTTACTGAGCGACCAGCAAACCTTTACTGAAGATACAATTTTGTTGTATTTCCAGTAATTTCGCGATATTGCTGTAATATCGGCACAACATCAAACAAAAAGATTTATGAAATAAATAAATAGAAGATTAAGAAAATTTCGGACATTATTTAATTAATAATACTATTGATAGTATAAGCTAAACCATTATAATTTATTTTTAAATTACCTGAAAAGTTAGACTTAATAAGTCCGCCTCTTTCTCCTCCAATTTGAAAAAACCTGTAAAAGAAAAACACTAGCTAGTAGCATGAGAATTCACTTACCTATAATTTCTTCGAAGTTACAGTTTATATCCTTCTGCAATGGACTGCAATATTCGTTCCGTTTACGTATAATTAGTTTAAAAAGTAATCGTAACACTAATTTCTGCCCCACGTGGTTTGTGACTGATTGACAGATTGATTTGACAGATGAATCGAATTGCTGATCGTACAGTAAAAAATGACAGTTTCACTCAAATGATATTGACATTTAACTCATTTGCTGGATTTCAGTGAAAAACTTCATTGCTGGTTAACAACCTGCAAACCGTTTTGCTGGATCGAAAAAAGCAATTTTGGTGTGTATAGCTCATTCGTAGGGCTGTTCATTCTTTTCAGTGTTGATGAATGCATGTCTTACTGATATTCGGTTCAAATATTTAAAAGGCAAATGTACCAACCACTGCTGTGCACTACTTAAGAGCCCTGAGAAGAAATCCTTGTTCAAATTAACGAAACTAGTACTAATTTTTAATAGGCGTCACAGCCGCGGAATTTATGTCGAGCATTTTATTTCGTCAGCATATTTAAATTTAATGCAAATTATACGGAATCTTATCAAAATGATGCAAATTAAAATTGCGAGTTTTTATTACTAGTTGTTAACAAATTATATTTTTAAAAATCAGCCGATTTTTCTAGAGCAGATCAAAATTCTTAAAGTCTGATTAAAAGTAAATCCGGACACCCGTCATAACTTTGTTTACATGTTTATGAAGAACAAATGCAAGTTTTATCAAAATATTCCGCCACGTTGCGGAGTAGTGCAGAATGGAACTTGAACGACGGAAAAATTCTTGGCCAAACACTTGGAAAATCCAGAGTGACCTGAATCAAATAGCGAATTCATAAATTAACCTGGGTTCGTGTTAACTCGAACCCGAAATTTATGAACGATAAGGGTAGTTTGACTGATCGACCCGTAAACCGTAATGCTAGACAGTTTTAAGCTGTGCTTCAAACTGAATGCTGTCAGTTTAACTTAATTTATGAACGCTTTGACAGCACTTCGATTAAAACTGAGTGCTAATCGACCTGAGCTAGGTCAATTTATGAATTCGCTAAAAGTTGGCTAAAGTGTCAAAAATTGCCAACTACCAAGCAACTTTTCTTCCGGTCAAAATTTTGACATTGCAACTGGGCGTGGCTGGCGATGAGCCAGGCAAGTATAAGTTCGTGTTGGCTGATAAATTCGTAAAGAAGGTCATGATCTAGAAAGGTACCTATATATAGTTGTGAACTGAAGACTGAGAAAAATATCTGACATGGAAAAATGTTTGAAGGTTCGAATTTTGCGATTCATTCGTAAATATGAAGGTAACGTTATATTCATGCCTGAATTAGCTAGCTGTCACTACCCTATAGTGGTCCCAGGGTGCTAAAAGAGTTGAATCTTCCAAGTTGTCCGGAGTTTCGACACATTGAAAAATTTTGGTCAATTGTTAAACAACGGTTTCGCAGAAGGGAGTCAACAGCGGAAGAAACATGCTGATTCAGTCGCATCTTCAACTGTGTGCAGGATATGATGAGTTCTTTTAAGAAAAAAGTTCGTGTAATATTGTGCAACCTAAAGACTTAAAACTGAATAAAAGTACTGCAATCCAGTCATTTATGGTTTTTGCGCTATTCCTGAATTATAGGCTGTTCTATGCGTCTAATTGTCAGCTAGGCTTTAGTTTCCCTTAACCTACTACTTACGATGAACCTGTGACACTTAAGTGCAATTGCCAAAGCAGATTATTTATTTTTTCTTTGACTTTGACGCTGATTTTTCAAAATAACCGTACGTGTTTGGGTTGAAGGGGGAATTTATGAAATTTTGTTTACGGACATAGTTCGTGGAAAGAAAATCGAGCTCGCATAAGTTTCCAAGAATCTTCAAGGAGAATTTTCTGATTATCTCAAACATCGCTTAAATTTCAAACTCTTCGACCGAACACGATAGAAGGGGGCCTTGTAGCCGCAAGGTTATCGAGTCTGCCTTGACAAGCGAGTGGTCGTGGGTTCGAATCTTAGTAGAATCAGGCCATTCGATGTTAAGTGACTCTCAGACCCCTCCACATCCTTCCTACTGCATTCTGCATTTACTAATAATGAAAGTCTCTTGCCAGGGCAAGTTATAAGAGTGGTACTTGCTTGAGGTGCGATTGAAGCCTCTTGTTCAAGGGCAAATTATAGCTTGTTCCGCTTCTTGGTTCTAGGAACGAGATTGGGAATGCATAAGTAGTAAGGAACACATACATACACACATACACACCCTCACTCTGTGCTGAACTCTGCTTTACCGACCATGATCAAGCCTTTAGCCGGGACTGGTTGATGATACTTGCTCGAGGTGCGAATGAAGCATCTTTTCCAAGGACAAATTGTAACTAGTCTGGTTGTAACTAGGGACTGGTTGATGATACTTGCTCGAGGTGCGAATGAAGCATCTTTTCCAAGGACAAATTGTAACTAGTCTCCGCACTTCCTGGCTCTAAAGCTAGATTGGTTGAAAAGTAGTAAGAAGCGTAGAGGGAAAAAAGGTTGAAAACACACCGACACTTTAAGCACGGATAATAAGCAGTTCGCTCACTCTATAACGATACTGCAATAAGAACGAAGTGTGGAACAACACTTGGATAAGATCACAATAGATCAAAATGCTGGTCGTAGTGATAATATCCACACACACAAAAAAACATGATAGAATCAAGTTTTTCCTATATAATTCGATCTAAAATTTATGGGAAAGGGGTTTTGGCAATTCCTGATCTGATACAAACACGAGTCTAAATTTCCCGATACGCTTTTCCCCTGAGTTCCTGGTTGTGAAGAATCAATTTTCCTAAACATTACCTCTTTCAAAAATTAATACCATATGAATAAAGTATCGTAAAACAAATATCTTTTTATGATAATGCAATCATTTTTTCAGCAATCCAGGAAAAATATCACCAAGAAAAGGTTCTTTAAGAACTCATAGTCACTGTAGATTACAATTGACTTGAGAAATGCTTTTTGGATTTTGGAAAATTTTGCTTTCGCAATACGCATTTACGATTTCAAAGTTTTCTGATTAAGATAAATAACAGCGGTTTTTTAGAATTTCCTTTAAGAACCTTGATAAAGGCAAGGCCAATTTTAAATCTCACCCCATTTAAAGTATGGTAAACCATAAAAAAAATTAATTTAATTTTAATTTAATCTTCGACATAAAGAACATCGCACAGACGGAAAACTTATCTAGCTAGCTAAATACTACTAATTCGTGGTCTAAATACATTTTTTGTCAAACCAAAGTCAAACATATAATAAATTTGATTAAAACGACTGCAGCAATCTTCCAGCGGGTTACTCATCCATAAGCAGTTCGATGAATCAATTGCCGAAAGAACTCAGTTTAGCGCATCTCTCGTGATGGCGTGTTGAGGGGTAGTTTGCACAGTCGATGTGACCTGCGTCAAAGATTGTCATATTCTACATCCCTGCAATGCTCGGCCTGTTCTTTGCAGTTTTCTGAACTTTACAAGGATACATTGAAATATATCTGAGTAGCACCTGCAGTTCGCTGTTCAGTTGTCAATACCATATGTTTATAACCACTTCGCTGAATACAGTTCGTAAAACCTTCCATTCAAAAAGACAGGTGAGACACAACTTTGTAAAGCTGTAGCATCGTGAACGTAGTACGTTGCGGAAAGCAATACATGTTCATTTTGGATTTTTTATATGCAATAAAAAATTTTGATAAACATGAATGGTAGAAAATCACAAAATGATGGATGTGACTTCCGTGAACATGCATTGCTGACCTAAACTTGTATCATGGCCTATACTTAGATACTTAGATAAAAATGCAAAATTTCCGGCGAAAATTGAATCCAGGTCCAGTTGGGGTGTGAAATGGTCATGCTAACCCCACAACCGCGCATGGTGTATTGACGACCTTTTGCTGTACCTTATTAATTCAATAAGTGACTCTGAATGGAACATTGCATGCTGTATTAGGATTGTATTCCTTTTTCTATAGATGGTGCGAGATGAATGTAAATAGCTGATGATTATTGTTGTTTATGTCTCATTAGTGTAACTGTATTAAGAAACATTTTATTTTTTATGAATGCTATGCACTTTCGTTAGACATTATTTTAATTATACGTAGAATGTTGTTCCGAGACGTCTAGAGCAAAATAAATTTTACTTATACAGTGCTTACTTTTGGCGATGGTCAAGGTGACGATGAAGAAAACTCGTTGACTCATATCGATCATGGATTTCATTCGAAACTACCGCCTGGTATTCTTCCACATGGGCTACCCACCGTTAAGGAGGTGGCACCGGCTATTACACCTCAAGAGCAGAAAAAGGAGGAAGTTAAAGAAGGTACGAGACTTCAAATGCATTTTTGCCAATCAAATTCAACGAGAATTTTATTTTTAGTCAAAGAACTTTCCGCTGAACAAAAGCAGATGATAATCCTCTCTGAAGATTTCCAACGATTTATTTTAAAAGCTGGGAAAGTAATGGAGCGTGCCCTATCTGAAATGGTTGACATCTACACAGATTATATTGGAGGGGCTGATACAGATGATATCAAGTAAGACTTAAAGTGAGAGTTTTCTGTCGTAAAACCATAAATACATACATTTTGTTTTTGTAGCGATGAACGTTCTCTTGCTCGTTTGTCATTGAATCGAACATTCTACTGCGACCGGTGGTCAAAAAATCGTTGTGTTACATCATTTGATTGGTCAAGTCATCATCCAGAGCTCATGGTAGCATCTTACCACAATAACGAAGAATCGCCGAACGAACCAGATGGCGTAGTAGTGGTGTGGAACACCAAGTTCAAAAAGCATACCCCTGAAGACGTTTTCCATTGTCAAAGCGCGGTCATGTCAACCTGCTTTGCTAAATTTCATCCAAATTTGATATTGGGAGGCACCTATTCTGGGCAGATTGTGCTCTGGGATAATCGAGTACAGAAACGAACACCCATTCAACGCACACCTCTAAGCACAAATGCACATACGGTAAGCCTAATATCTTACAGTATGTAAATATTAATACACTATTTTTTCTTCATTTTTCAGCAACCCGTATATTGTCTTTCCATGGTTGGGACGCAAAATGCGCATAACGTTATCTCAATCAGTTCTGATGGCAAGTTGTGCTCATGGAGTTTGGATATGCTCTCTCAACCGCAAGATGTACTTGAACTACAGCAGCGTCAGTCGAAAGCCATATCCGTAACTTGCATGGCATTCCCTCACAATGAAGTTAATAATTTCGTACTTGGAAGTGAAGATGGTTACGTTTACTCCGCTTGTCGCCATGGTAATCGATCTGGAATTGGTGAAACATACGAGAAACACCTCGGACCGGTAACGGGAATTTCAGCTCACCATAATCAATCATCACCTGATTTCGGGCATCTATTTCTAACTTCATCCATTGATTGGACAATTAAACTATGGAGCTTGAAAGAGAATAAACCTATTTATTCATTCGAGGATAATTCTGATTATGTAACGGATGTTGCCTGGTCACCGATTCATCCGGCACTCTTCGCCGGGATTGATGGAAGTGGTCGTCTAGATTTATGGAATCTTAATCAAGACACTGAAGTACCAACAGCATCTGTAGTAGTTGAAGGTCAACCAGCACTAAACAGAGTATCATGGACACCCTCTGGCCTACATGTAACAGTAGGTGATGAAGCTGGTCGGGTTTACGTTTATGATGTTGCTGATAATTTAGCCACTCCACGGATGGATGAATGGAACAAACTTAACTCGGTGCTGAACGAGCTTAAGATGAATCAAAATGATGAATTTGATGATCTAGACAAAAAATCGCCAGTTCCTCAGACTCCATCGTTAACGTCGCTCACCTCTTCACCACTTATATGAAATTCAATAAGGCCCTATTAGATAATTAATAGGGATCGATAAATCTAATCAAGCATGAGCAACTAGCTTGAGTCTATCCATTTTTTTAAATGCAACTAAAAAAACAAGTCTGAAAATACATACACGTTAAAGAAACCGGCTACGGATATGACTTCACCTATTGTTACGGTATTTTCAGCTCATGATCTTACCATAAAGAAAGCAGAGCGGTACACATTTGTCTATAATAAACAAAAAATGCCTGAATTATAACTTCAGTATTAGCTTTTGATTGTAAACAAATGTACTAAAAACAAGATAACTGCATAAAGAACTTCTCATGTAACTTATTACATTCAACAAGAGATCAGCATGTTTTTAATCGTTCAAAATATCGCGGGAAAGCAGGAGACCGTGAACACAAATAGGAAACTCTCTCAGAATTAGAGTATGTTTTAGAGCAATCTCGAGTATTTGCGGTCTTCGCTTTCTAGGTTTATCCTGCATTTAAAAAGAAAATATCCTTGAAATAATTAAGTTTGTTTTCCTAATACAAGTCGCAGTCGTCTAGATTGTGCTAGAGAAATCGCTTAGTTGTAACTTTTGAGTAATGTTCTCTCTGTTCATCGCTAGATAGCTGATCACATCTTTGTATTGCATAGAGGATATAGTAGAGTGATCAGATTTTTATGTAAAAATGTGTAACGTAAAATGTATGCTTGGGACATCACGCTATTCCTCATTAGGCAACCATATCAGTTGCATGCTAATCAATACTGACGTCCGCAACGTACTAATGTGGGGGTAGGATGTCCAGAGTTAAATACTTGTTGCTGCTAAGGACCAGGGAATTCTCAGGATTTTCACAAGTATTTCAGGAAAGTAGTGCTGTTCTGCTTTTTGTACTCCGAATTTCGTTATTTAGCTCTACCGGCTAAGCCAAGCAAAATAGAGCTAGTTATTAGCTGCATATTACTGAATTAAGTATTAGTCTATTTTTTGTATTTTCGGCGCACTCCCGGTTCACACCCGTTAGTGCACAAAGAACGCTCAATGTGTTGTAGCAGGCAGTATAAACCGGGAGTGCGCAGTAATAAAAATAGGGCAATATACTAAATTCAGCAATATTAAAGATAGAGATACCTGGGGTAATAGGCACAGTCAAGGAAAAAGCACTCCCTTCGTTTCTAAGTTTCACATTTTAAAAACAAAGAAACAATGCTGCTAATTACCTAATTTGATGTTTCGTTTGGCTAGATTTGATCCTTCTTTATCGACAGACTTCGCCACCGGTTGTTATTAGAGTATAACACAATAACTGGACTAGAGCAACGATTCTACTGACTATCAGAACGATCGCTGAGATATTTACAATTTTCTAAAGGCGAATCAAAACACATTTCTGCAACTTTTAGATTTGAACAGTTCCACGTGAAACAGGTGAATGTCAAAATTTGAACTATATAAGGTACCCCGGGGCAAGTGAGAATACGGGGTGAGTGGGAACGGAGCTCATAACTCTCTTCAACCTCATTTTCTCCAACCGAACCTTTCTAGAAATGAAAGATACAACTCAAACGCATGCATTAAAATTATAGATTATTTATAATTGACTTTCCAAACACCAAAACTGGACTTTAAATTTGAGCATTATTTTCAATTTGCGTTGTAAGTTTGACGCACCTTTCCATAAATGATATTTTGGCCACAGGATTTCATAAAAGTACATGTTTTTCTGACAGTAGGTAAACATAATGAGTGTATTATTAAGTTACACTCGAAAACTAGTTGTTTAATTTGACAAACGGCATTAAATAAATGTGTCGAAATAAGGTCGGCACTTCAGAGATCCCGGGGCAAGTGGGACCTATTAAAAATAAAGTGTTTCAGCACAAAACTTCTTGTCTTAATATACTTTTAGATGTACTACCGAACATTTTCAGTTCAATTACATAATATTTATATCGGTAAAGCTTTAAAATAAAATCTAAAAGGACTAAACCTAGGAGCAGACCCAAAAAAGAAGTACATTAGCACAGTTTATGAGGGAACAAACAGTTTTGTCACATTTTGGTTACACCTAAACGATGTTAATTGAATCTTGAAAGGCAAAGTTGATATCATTAAACTAGTCTGCCACCGGAATTGAAACAATAAAGCGTTGTGGTTGTTATAGCGTAACTATCTCTTGTGATAGTTTCACTAGTAGCTTTACCGTATTGGGCATGGTAGAATAAAAAGATTATATTCGTATTTTCGAGCTATTAAACAATGGTTAATCCTAAATTACGTCTCGCAGCAATTGGATACAACTACATTTCAATACAATAATGCATTACAGCAAAATTGCTCACGATCTGTGTTTGTAGAAATAATAATGAACCTTTTGTAGAAATAATATCTTTGAATGCTTCTTGCAATGCTTTAACGTTGCTGTATATTAACATACTCAGTTTTCTGTTATTTTATGCTTTTTAATCAAATTTGAATGTAAGTGCCACCTGTCCCGGTGAATGGGGCAAGTGGGACCTATCACCATAATTTTGAAAATTCTCCAGATTCATTGCATGTAAATTGATAGGCCTTTTTCGTAATTAAACCATTGACGTGATACAACTGAAGAGTTTCTGTGCTGAAAGAATTTCGAAATAATCATAAGTATAGATTACAAAGTCGAATAAACCCTAACTATGAATTTTTTTAGGTCCCACTTGCCCCGGGGTACCTTATACTAAACGTTGTTGGAATACCAACGACTTTGCTACCTATACACATCTTATTTACGAAGCACCCTGTGCTGTGCTGATATAAATAAATCTATACCTATAAAGAAGGATTTCTGTCTGTCTGTCTGTCTGTCTGTCTGTCTGTCTGTCTGTCTGTCCGTCCGTCCGTCCGTCCGTCCGTCCGTCCGTCCGTCCGTCCGTCCGTCCGTCCGTCCGTCCGTCCGTCCGTCCGTATGTTCCTTATAGAATCGAAAACTACTGAACCAATCGGCATGAAAATATGTATGTAGAGGTTTTTTGGGGCCAGGAAAGGTTTTAGTGATGGTTAGAAACCCTTCCCCCCACTAAGAGGGGGGGCTCCCATACAAATGAAACACAAATTTCTGCTTAACTCGACAACTAATCAAGCAAATAGAACAAAATTTGGCATGTGGGTGTTTTCGGTGACAAGAATTTATTCTATGGTAAATTGAGACCCCTCCTCTCTTTATAAGGGGAATTATAACTCCTCTCCTCTTTAAAAGGGGGGGCTTCCACGCAAATTTCCTCATAACTCGAGAACTAATCAAGCAAATGGAACCAAATTTGGCATGTGAAGGTTTTCGAGGGTAAGAATGTTTTCTATAGTAAATTAGGACCCCTCCTCGCATTAAGAGGGGGGGCTCCTGTACCAAAGAAACACAATTTTCCTCATAACTCGAGAAGTAATTAAGCAAATGGAACCAAATTTGGCATGTGGGTGTTTTTGGAGACAAATTTTTTTTCTATGATGAATTGGGACCCCTCCCCGTTTTAGGAGGGGGGGATCCTATACACATGAAATACAAATTGCCTCATAACTGAAGAACTAATCAAGCAAATGGAACAAAATTTGGCATGTGAAAGTTTTCGAGGGCAAGAATATTTTGTATGGTGAATAAGGACCCCTCCCCACTTTAAGAGGGGGGGCTCCTATACAAACGATATACAAATTTCCTCATAACTCGAGAAATAATCAAGCAAATGGAACCAAATTTGACACGTGGGTGTTTTTGGAGACAAAAATTTTTTCTATGATGAATTGGGACCCCTCCCTACTTTAGAAAGGGGGGCTCCTATACAAATGAAATGCAAATTTCCTCATAACTCGAGAATTAATCAAGCAAATGGAATCAAATTTGGCATGTGAAAGTTTTCTAGGGCATGAATATTTTCTATGGTGAATTAGGACCCCTCCCCACTTTAAGAGGGGGGGCTCCTATACAAACGAAATACAAATTTCCTCATAACTCGAGAAATAATCAAGCAATTGGAACCAAATTTGACACGTGGGTGTTTTTGGAGACAAATTTTTTTTCTATGATGAATTGGGACCCCTCCCCACTTTAGGAAGGCGGGCTCCTATACAAATGAAATGCAAATTTCCTCATAACTCGAGAATTAATCAAGCAAATGGAACCAAATTTGGCATGTGAAAGTTTTCTAGGGCATGAATATTTTCTATGGTGAATTAGGACCCCTCCCCACTTTAAGAGGGGGGGCTCCTATACAAACGAAATACAAATTTCCTCATAACTCGAGAAATAATCAAGCAAATGGAACCAAATTTGACACGTGGGTGTTTTTGGAGACAAAATTTTTTTCTATGATGAATTGGGACCCCTCCCCACTTTAGGAAGGGGGGCTCCTATACAAATGAAATGCAAATTTCCTCATAACTCGAGAATTAATCAAGCAAATGGAACCAAATTTGGCATGTGAAAGTTTTCTAGGGCATGAATATTTTCTGTGGTGAATTAGAACACCTCCCCACTTTAAGAGGGGGGGCTCCTATACAAATGAAATACAAATTTTCTCATAACTCGAGAGCTAATCAAGCAAATGAAACCAAATTTGGCATGTGAAAGTTTTCGAGGGCAAGAATATTTTCTATGGTGAATTAGGACCCCTCTAAACTTTAAGAGGAGGTGCTTCTACACAAACGAAAAACAAATTTCCTCATAACTCGAGAACTAATCAAGCAAATGGAACCAAATTTGACATGTAAGTGGTTTTGGACGCAAGATTTTTTTCTATGGTGAATTGAGACCCCTCTCTTCTTTAGAAAGCGAGTTATGGCCCATCTCCCCTTTAGAGGGTGGGCTTCCATACAAATGAAATGCAAATTTCCTCTAATATCGAGAACTAATCAATCAAATGGAACCAAATTTGGCATGTGGGAGTTTTAGATGGCAGAAATTTTTTCTATGGTGAATTACGACCCCTTCCCCTTTTAAGAGGGGAGCTCCCATACAAATGAAATTCAAATTTCCTTATAACTTGAGAACTAATCAAGCAAACGGAACCAAATTTGGCATGTGGGAGATTTTGGAGTCTTGAATTTATTTCACGATAGTTAGAGACCTCTCACCCCTGTGGTAGGGGGATATGGACTCTCATACAAATAAAACAGAAATTTTTGCGAAACTCAAAAACTAATCGAACTCGAGAAATTCGAGACTCTTCCATAAAACATTAGTCAATACAAGACCACAAAAACTATCTATAGTAATAGGGGCTTGCAAAACTCGAGATTGTGACAAAGATCATCCGAGATTCATGATTTATGTACAACACAGGTTAATTTGTGGCAATACGAAGTTTGTCGGGTCAGCTAGTATATAATATAAAGGTATAGAAATCACTCGGAAAACCGAAAATGGAAAGAAGGTCCTGCGGGCCGAATGTCGTACCATTCGACTCAGTTTAGAAGTGTTTTTAGTGTGTGTGTGTGTGTGTGTGTGTGTGTGTGTGTGTGTGTGTGTGTGTGTGTGTGTGTGTGTGTGTGTGTGTGTGTGTGTGTGTGTGTGTGTGTGTGTGTGTGTGTGTGTGTGTGTGTGTGTGTGTGTGTGTGTGTGTGTGTGTGTGTGTGTGTGTGTGTGTGTGTGTGTGTGTGTGTGTGTGTGTGTGTGTGTGTGTGTGTGTGTGTGTGTGTGTGTGTGTGTGTGTGTGTGCGTGTCAAACGCTTTCAATCACTCACTTTTCTTGGAGCTGGCTGGACCGATCTCAATGTTCTTAGTGTCAAATGAAGGGTTTAGGTGTCCCATAGGTCGCTATTGAATTTCATACTGGCCGGACTTTTAGTTGAAAAGTTATGTATAAAAATACGAAAAATATGGGACCTCATGATCTCATAGTATTGGAATAGCAACATTCATGGCATCCCTGTTATGTGCACGTACAGCAACGTACCTATGTGTGTGTATACGCAACTACGCGCTTATCTGCGAAGCAGACTTGGCAACAGAGCAGCAGCAGCGGAAACAGTGGTGGTAGCCATTTTCTATCTTTATAACTAAATGTGCTTTCAATATGATAAGTTCGTTTTTCATTAATAAATCTTTTTTATGTTTAATTAATTAACCTTGGCTTTTAATTCTATTGCGACTTTAAACCAATAGGTTATGGGCCCAGTTGAGTGAAAGTGGTTAATTTGAATCTGAAACGTCGCGATTAGTGGTTTTTTGTGGAATATCGGGAAAGACTAAAGTGTGCTGTTGGAAACAAAATGGCTGACATGAAAGTTTCGATTGAAAAGTTAAACGACCAGAACTATGGTATCTGGAAGTTTAAAATGCGGCTTTTGCTAACTAAGGAAAAAGTGCTGAGTGTGGTGACCGAACCGAAACCTGAAAATGCGGATGCGACCTGGGTATCAAAAGATGAGATGGCGCAGGCATTGATTGGATTGGCGCTAGAGGACACGCAGCTTATTCACGTTATGCAGAAGACGACGGCGAAAGAGATGTGGGATGCACTGAAGGATTACCACGAACGTGCATCTCTCTCTAGCAAAATCCACGTAGTGCGTAAGTTGGTGTCCATTCGTATGTCGGATGGTGAATCCATGGCAGAGCACTTGAAAGCGATGGCGGAGCTGCGACTTCGGCTCTCGGCGCTGGGTGAAGAAATGAAAGATCACTGGTTTGTTGCTTTGATGCTTTCTAGCTTACCTGAATCGTACGATGGTCTGATAATGGCCCTCGAGAGTCGTCCGGATGAAGATCTCACAGTTGAGTTTGTGAAAGGAAAATTACTCGATGAAGGTCGGCGACGAGTTGAAAAGATTCCCGAAGAAGAAAAAGCACTTGCAACGGGATCGAACAGTGAAAAGCAAAAGTTTTGTGGTGCAAAGCAGAAAGTGAAGAAGAACTAAGTGTGTCACTATTGCAGCAAAGAGGGGCATTTTCGACGCGACTGTCGGAAATTTGCGCAAGATCGGCAAAATAGAGAGCGGGCTAATGTGACTGTCGAATCAGACGAAAAATTCGAAATGTGTTTAGTTGCTGGAAGTTTCGGTGAAGCTGGTGTTTGGTACCTTGACTCAGGTGCCACCTCGCACATGACAAGTGATTCGAAAATTTTAGCTGAGCTAGACAGGTCCAAAGAAGCTACTATTTGTTTGGCTGATGGAAACACGATTAAATCAACCGGTGCCGGTTCTAGCAAGATTAGTTGCGTTAATGGTGAAGGTGCTCGAGTGAAGGTTGGATTAGAAAATGTGTTTCACGTACCGTCGCTCGCGGGTAATCTATTGTCGGTAAGCAGAATCGCTGATCTTGGTTTCACGGTGTTGTTCGAAAAGTCTGGATGTAAAGTGCTCAAAGGAAACAAAGTAATGTTGATTGGGCAACGGAAGGGTGGCCTGTATCATTTGAAGCAATTTCATGATAAGGCACTCTTGAGTGAAGCAAAACACAGTAATTCGTGCGAACATTTGTGGCACCGTCGCCTGGGGCATCGAGATTCAAATGCCATGAAGAAAATAGTGAGTGAGAATCTCGGTCATGGCTTAAAGCTTAGTCAGTGTGATGCTACTGCGGTGTGTGAACCGTGTTTTGAAGGGAAAATGAGCCGGGAGTCCTTTCCGAAAGCGTCTACGAGTCGTGCAAGTAAAGTTGGGGAACTCGTTCATAGTGATTTGGGCGGGCCGATGGAAGTGGCAACGCCGCGAGGTAATCGTTACTATATAATCTTGGTGGACGATTATAGTCGCTATTCGATGCTTTATTTACTGCAACGCAAATCCGATGCTGAAGAAAAGATTCGTGAATATTGCAACATGATGAAAAATCAGTTTGGGCATTATCCGAAGTGCATTAGGTCGGATGGTGGTGGAGAGTATTCGGGCCGTGATTTGAAAGTTTTTTCTGGCAAATGGAATCGTACAGCAGATGTCGGCGCATTACTCGCCGCAGCAGAACGGTGGAGCTGAACGGAAGAACCGTTATCTTAAGGAGATGATGCGTTGTATGCTGGTTGAATCAGGTTTAGAGAAAAAGTTCTGGGGAGAGGCGATTAATACTGCAAACTATTTGCAGAATCGCTGCCCATCGGCATCGATTGTGTGCACACCGTACGAGATGTGGTCGAAAAAGAAACCGTCGTATAGTCATCTGAGAGTTTTCGGTAGTGAGGCATATGTGCATATTCCAAAAGAAAAGCGTAGAGCGCTGGATTTCAAATCAGAGAAGCTAGTGTTTGTTGGCTACGCGGAAGGGCGAAAAGCGTACCGTTTTTTGAACGTGCATTCGGGGATCATTACGATCAGTAGAGATGCAAAATTTCTTGAGCAGTGCAGTTTGAAAAGTTCCGTGCCTGTGCAGTCCGTACCGAAAGAAGACTGTTTGGATGTTCCGCTTGTTTCGCATCCTGTTGAACTGACTTTAGAAGAAGATTCTAGTGATGTTAGTGATGTTCAGGATGTTACCAGTGATTTACAAGATGCAAGTGTTACCGATGAAAATTCTTCGTTCCATGGTTTCCCGATGGACGAAATAGCAAGACGCTCTCGCCGTTCGACACGGGGGATTCCAGCAAGCAGGCTGATCGAAGAAATTTTCGCAGCTGAGACTGTAGCAGTGGAACCCAAGAATTTGAAAGAGGCGATGGCCTGTGAGCAAAAGAAAAAGTGGAAAGCGGCAATGGTAGATGAGTTAGAGTCCCACTCGCAAAATGGAACGTGGGATTTAGTTGATTTGCCTGAGGGAAGAAAACCCGTTGGTTGCCGCTGGGTTTATAAACTGAAGCAAAATGGGGCTGGCGAAATAATCAAATATAAGGCTCGCCTTGTAGCGCAAGGTTTCTTGCAAGTTTACGGTGAGGATTACGATGAGGTTTTTGCACCGGTAACCACGCACACAACTTTTAGGCTTCTGTTAGCATTGGCAAGCAAGAAAGGAATGACGTTGAATCATTTTGATGTAAAAACGGCCTACTTGCATGGTAAACTAGACGAAGAGTTGTATATGGTGCAACCGCCTGGATATGTAGTCAAAGGTAAAGAGAGCATGGTTTGTCGCTTGAGGAGGAGCATATACGGTTTGAAACAGTCGGCAAGATGCTGGAATAGGCGCCTGGATGCTGTGTTGAAAAATTTGGGTTTCAAGCAGAGCACAGCGGACGCTTGTTTGTACACGAAAAACTTAAAAGGAAAAATAGTTTACTTGCTCGTGTACGTAGATGATATTCTCGTGGGCTCCGTGGACGATTCCGAGATCAAAATTGTTTACGAACAGCTGAAGAAGCAGTTTGAAATGACTGATCTTGGGGAATTAAGTTACTTCCTTGGAATGGAAGTGTACCGTGATAAAAGTGGATATAGCGTGTCTTTGGAAGGCTATGTTAACCGGATTACTGAAAAATTCGGACTTCGTGATGCCAAAGAGGCTAAGACCCCGATGGAAATTGGGTATGTAAAAGAAGAAAACAAAAGCAGTGCGTTTTCTGATGGTACATTATATAGAAGCCTCGTCGGTGCGCTACTTTATATAGCGGTCTGTGCTCGACCTGATATAGCAGTGAGTGCGTCGATTCTAGGACGAAAGGTGAGTGCGCCCACTGAAGCAGATTGGGTGGCTGCGAAGCGTGTTGTACGCTATTTAAAGGCGACAAAGGATTGGCAATTACGGTACAGAAATTGTGGTAGCGAACTGGTCGGATTTTCTGATGCGGATTGGGCTGGTGATATCTGTTCCAGGAAGTCAACCACAGGTTTTGTTTACCTGTATGCTGGTGGAGCTGTGTCATGGTGTAGTCGGAAGCAATCAAGTGTAACACTTAGTTCGATGGAGTCGGAGTATGTGGCTCTAAGCGAGGCAAGTCAAGAACTTCTATGGCTACTGAAGCTGTTAAGAGATTTTGGTGAACTATATAAGGGACCGGTGACCATGATGGAAGACAACCAGAGCTGTATAACATTCGTGGGTTCAGAACGAACAAGTCGGCGTTCGAAGCATGTGGAGACGAGGGAGCATTACGTCAAAAATTTGTGTAACAATGAAGTGCTGAAGCTGGAATATTGTCCGTCGGAGCACATGGTAGCAGATATTCTAACAAAACCGCTTGGTGTCGTCAAACAAAGGAAGTTTGCTGAAATGATGGGGTTAGCTGCACGTGATGGCAACCAATGTTGAGGAGGAGTATTGGAATAGCAACATTCATGGCATCCCTGTTATGTGCACGTACAGCAACGTACCTATGTGTGTGTATACGCAACTACGCGCTTATCTGCGAAGCAGACTTGGCAACAGAGCAGCAGCAGCGGAAACAGTGGCGGTAGCCATTTTCTATCTTTATAACTAAATGTGCTTTCAATGTGATAAGTTCGTTTTTCATTAATAAATCTTTTTTGTGTTTAATTAATTAACCTTGGCTTTCAATTCTATTGCGACTTTAAACCAATACATAGGTCCTTGAACCGATTTGAAAGGGGTGCCTTTCAAACCCTTAACTTCCAAATTTCATGATGAATGGGCTTGTGGTTTGAAAGTGATAAAGAATAAATAAAAATATAAAGAAATGTTTTAATTAGACAAATTTTAATTAAATTTTAAGACAGATTTTAATATTTTCAACCTTCTTTTTTTCTTTTTTTTTATTTTATCTCAAGCTGTGTTTAGTTTACAAACCTCAAAAGTTATAAAGACTTCCAAGCCGCTACCTACATCAATTGCAGATTACCACCGAGCGAGAAGTTTTAATCTAACTGGTTTTTTACTGGCAGGACGACGACACTATGCCAGTCCTTACGACTTGCAAGGTACTGCACGTGACGTTGTTCGTCTGTCAGCGTGTGTTAGCCGCGTTTCTCGGTCGTCCTGAAAGTAAAAACTGGTTAGATTTAAACTTCTCGCTCGGTGGTAATCTGCAATTGATGTAGGAAGCGGCACAATATGTGTCGAGAACCCAACCAAACGCGTCGCTTTCTTGATAAGTGGATTTTGCAGTCTCCTTTTGTCCAGCGCCTTAATGGTTCAAAGGTACAAGTACCAGCGAACCACATGCCCTGGCGGGTGTTGTGGGTTCGAATCCGGTTATAATCTCAGATTATAGCTTGGTTCGACTCATGCACCTTCCAGCATTGGACAATAGGTAGGAGTCAAAATGACTACTTGTCAAGCGTAGTTACCAATACCCCCCCCACCCTTCCTTTCCGCTCTTCCTCTCCTTCCCCAAAAATTTTCATTTTTTCCCCCTACCGTCCCTACATCAATTGTAGAACCATCGTTTCAAAAAAAATATTAATATATATGTATGACCGCATTTTAAGGTCAAGACTGAAAACTTGAGATTAGTCTACTTTATATGACATATTTTGTTCAAAATTATACGTAGAATTTGATTTTGTTTGAGTTTTATCGAAAGTGAAATTTGGGTATTTTAGAAAAATTTGTCAAATTGATTTTTTTTAAATTCGAAGGAGTGTTCATCGATTACACTTCACCAGATTTTAGAGCATAATTTAGGCTATCTTAAAAAAAATATGTAAAATCTGAGGGGACATGTTTTGTGATAATTCACATTTTATGATCTTTATCATGATTTTTCATGAAATCAAGAAGTTTTTTCTGTCAGTGTAATTTTTTATTGAACATGCACTTAATTTCCGGCAACTTTCTTTGACGTCATTTTGAACAAATAAGTAGTTTTTGAGATCTGTTTTGTTTTTAAATATTGACCTCATTTCTAAATACGCTCTTTTGAACAGTTACGCTTGACGAAAAAAATTAAGTTCATGGAAAATGAATCCTTACATGGTATCCAACACATCAGCAAAATTTCATTTCAATTAAAAATAGTCGAAACAAAAATAGCTCCTTTTCAAGCGTTTTAAGCAGCAAGTGCTCTGAAACATTTCTGTTCGGGTAGCCCCTCTAACGCTACTACACAATGGGAGAAGGTTTGTCGACATAATTGGTAGCGTTGATATGTCATCGTCTTACGGTATCGTCATCAGTGGAGAAAGCTCTGGCCTCACTTCGAGTTGCACCTCACTCACGATCGGGTGTTAACAATCAGTGCCCTGATACAGATTCCTTATCGGTATTAATATAGTAATTAGTTAATTGTTACGTGTACGCCTTTTTATTATATATCACAACGTAACAAAGTGGCGACGAGAATCGTGACGCGTGTTAATTATCGGCTTAAGTTCGCGAGAAAGTCAGATTAAAATATCGATAAAAGTGAATACGGCGTCGTTGGTTACAAAACAAAATGTCGGTTCCGCCATCGCATTCCGTACATGCGGACCAGCCTTTTAAGGAAACGATCCTGCAAATTCTCAACAATCAGCATGCGTTGATGGCCCGCTTATCGGAACAAATGACGGCGATTCAAGGAAATGTCCAGGTAGCTAATAGGAACGAGCTTATACTCGACTCTTTAACATCGAATATCACCGATTTCGTTTACGACGGAGAAAAAAGATCAACGAGACGAACAACATCACCCTAGAGAAGGTAGTTGAAGAGTGCAAGTCCCTTATCAATCTAAAACGGGACACGATTCTTATCGGAGGACAGTCTTCAAGCTCCGTTGTGACCGCTGCAAAGGCCGTCAGATCACGCTCACCGCACGGCCAAGGCCATTCCAAATACAATACAGGCAAGAGTGACGAAGTTAGAACACCTTGCTGGGGATGTGGCAACATGCATTTCTTCAAACAGTGCACTTGCAAAGACCACAAATGTCGGGACTGCGGTCGAATAGGTCACAAAGAAGGCTACTGTGGCTGTTTCAAGCAGCGGCAACAGGCATACCAGGGGAAGAAGCAGAACAAACAGCACTCAAATAAGATCGTGATCGTGAAGGACCTTAAACGAAGTCGGAGATACGTCGAAACATGCATCAACGGGGTACCAGTTAGTCTTCAGCTGGATTCCGGCTCCGATATTACCGTCATATCAAAGCAAAATTGGATGAAAATCGGGGCACCAAAGACGTATCCACCAGACTGCGAGGTGCAAACAGCTTCCGGTAGCATACTGGAAATCGACGCGATGTTTCAAGCTACAATCACCATCGCCGATACACAACGAGAAGGTAACTGATACGTTTGTAATTCTAACCTCTCTCTGAACGTTTTAGGCTCAGACTTGCTCGAAGAGTCTGGGTTATGGGACGTACCGTTTTCGTCCTTTTGTAAGTTGATTGGGACACAACGAGAGGACAGACAGATTACCGACCTGCAAGCAGATTTTCCAAACATTTTCTCTGATCGCATGGGCCTTTGTTCGAAGACACAAGTACAGTTTACGCTGAAGGAAAATGTCCGGCCAGTGTTCAAACCCAAGCGACCGGTCTCATATGGAATGGAATCAGTCGTCGAAGGTGAATTACAGAGGTTGGAAGATCTTGGCATCATTACACCGATTACGCACGCAGATTGGGCTGCACCGATTGTTGTGGTGCGTAAACCGGATCATTCCGTTCGAATTTGCGCAGATTTTTCGACCGGATTAAACAACGCGCTCGAGGCAAACAGCTATCCGCTTCCTCTTCCCGAGGATATATTTAATCGAAGGGCAAATTGCACAATATTTAGCCACATCGATTTATCGCACGCTTATCTACAAGTTCCCGTCGACGAAGACAGCCACAAGCTGATTAATATAAACACACATAAAGGTCTGTACCAGTTCAATCGGCTTTCTCCTGGAATCAAAAGTGCACCAGGGGCCTTCTAACAAATTATGGACACGATGTTAGCGAGAATCCAATGCACCGCTCCTTACCTTGATGATATCCTGGTTGGAGGTCGCACTGAGGAGGAGCATAAACGCAATCTACGTCAAGTCATCCAACACATCTAGGAGTATGGGTTCACGGTGAAGTTCGAAAAATTCAAATTTTTCATGCACCAGGTAAAATACCTGGGACAGCTTCTGGATTCGGAGGGCATTCGCCCCGATCCGGATAAGGTGAAGGCAATAATTAACATGCCTCCACCGCATGATGTTTCTACTCTCCGGTCATACTTAGGAGCAGTAAACTACTATGGTAAATACATTCGGGAAATGCGAAATCTTCGGCAGCCGCTGGACGTACTTCTAAAAGAAAGGGTTACTTTTAACTGGTCGGAGGTTTGTCAATGCTCTTTTGACCGTTTTAAGCAGATCTTGCAATCCCCTCTCATGCTGACATACTATAATCCTCGCCTTCAAATTGTGGTGTCGGCCGATGCATCAAATGTGGGTATTGGAGCCCGTATTGCACATCGCTTTCCTGATGGGTCAGAGAAAGCTGTTTTCCATGCATCTCGAAGTCTAACGCCAGCGGAGTCTAGATACAGCCAAATTGAAAAACAGGCACTGGGCCTCGTATATGCAGTCATAAAATTCCACAGGATGATTTACGGCAGAAAATTTATCCTACAGGCGGATCATAAGCCGCTTTTAGCCATATTTGGCTCAAAACGTGGCATTCCGTTGTACACAGCTAACAGGCTCCAGAGGTGGGTACTTACGATGTTATTGTACGAGTTTGACATCGAATATGTTTCCACGGATTGTTTTGGCTATGCGGATATATTATCGCGTTTGAGCAATAGTCACGTAAAACCAGATGAGGACTATGTGATCGCGTCCATTGAAATAGAACGTGTAATGAGTATCTCCCTGTTTCTTACAAACAGATAGCAGCCGAGACTACTCATGATGAAACATTGCAGCAGGTGATTAAGTACGTGATCGATGGTTGGCCCAGCGACAAGAAATCTATCTCCGGCGGACCGGAGGTTCAACAATTCTTTGTACGCCGGGAATCGCTATACGTAGCCCAGAAAGTTCTTATGTACGGAGATCGCATTGTGGTACCAAAGAAATTACAGCATAAGGTACTGCAACAGCTGCATAAGGGCCATCTTGGTATAGAGCGAATGCGTTCCATCGCGAGAATGTATGTGTATTGGCCGAACATTGATGATCATGTTTCGGCTTTAGTGCGATCTTGTTCTGAATGTGCGTCCGTGGCCAAAACCGATACTAAAACGAAACTCGAATCGTGGCCTATCCCTGAAAAAACTTGGCAAAGAGTGCATTTGGATTTTGCGGGACCAATCAATGGAACATATTATCTCCTGTTGGTAGATTCATTGTCGAAGTGGCCAGAAGTGATCTCCACGAACCGAATCACTACGACAGCCACTATTGCTATTCTGCGTCAGATTTTCTGCCGATTCGGTATGCCTGAGGTTCTAGTGTCCGATAATGGAACCCAACTAACAAGTGATGCGTTTGAGAGATTTTACGAAGCAAATGGGATCATGCATCTAAAAACGGCACCTTTCCATCCCCAAAGTAATGGGCAAGTGGAACGGTTCGTAGACACATTCAAGCGGACCATGAAGAAAATCCAAGCCGGCGGAGAACCACTAGAAGAAGCGCTTGATACATTTTTACTTTGCTATAGATCCACACCATGTCGAAATACACTCAAGTCGCTTTTTACGCGCAGGATACGTCCCGCGTAAATCAAAATCGCGTAAAAAAACCGCGTAAATTCCGAAAACCGCGTAAAAAACCGCGTAAATTCCGAAAACCGCGTAAAAACCGCGCAAATTCCGAAAACCGCGTAAAAATAGTCGCGTAAAAAAACCGCGTATAAAAAAACCGCGTAAAAAGCTACTTCAGTGTACTCCAGGGGGGAAATCTCCCGCCAAAGTGCTTTTGGGCAAACCACTGCGGACGTCGTTTGAACTTCTTCGTCCGCCAAGCAGATTCTTCAAGGATAACAATCTGAAACAAAATAAACAGTTCGATGCTAAACATGGAGCAAAAAGTAAATCTTTTGATGTGAAGAGTAGGGTGTACGCTCAAGTGCCAGCTGGAAACAAATGCAACTGGATTCCAGGAGAAATTGTCGAACGAGTCGGCAGAGTAATGTACAATGTGTGGCTTCCGGAACTGCAACGGCTAATTCGCTCACATAGTAACCAGCTACGGAAACGCTATGGAGATGAAACGAGTGACTCGCGAGAAGCAGAACCGGTCGTTCCACTGGACATTCTGCTTGGTGCCTGGGGGTTCAGTCCTACTAAGCCAAGTGATACTACGGTCGAAGTTGGACCACCACCAGTTGCAGCTGAAGAATTAAACGAACTACAGCGAGAATTCTTAAGAGAGCTTATGGGCCTGCAAGACGACAATCCTCGACCTCGGTTACCAAAAAGGCAGCCTGTTTTAGATCCAGAGTCACACCGCCGATCGACATGCCAGCGTAGGGCCCCAGTTCGTTACGAGCCTTACCAAGTCTACTAAAAAGGGGAGATGTTCGGGTAGCCCCTCTAACGCTACTACCCAATCGGAGAAGCTTTGTTGACATAATTGGTAGCGTTGATATGTCATCGTCTTAGGCTATCGTCATCAGTGGAGAAAGCTCTGGCCTCACTTCGAGTTACACCTCACTCACGATCGGGTGTTAACAATCAGTGCCCTGATACAGATTCCTTATGGGTATTAATATAGTAATTAGTTAATTGTTACGTGTACACCTTTTTATTATATATCACAACGTAACAATTTCAATCGTAATTTTCTTCTCTTAAGGCCCGCGCAGAATTGGTACTTTATGGTTGCGTTTGCGTAGATTTGACAGATAATCTGTCAAATTGTATGGGAGAACTGTCAGATTTGCGCAAACGCAACCGTAAAGTACCAATTCTGCGCGGGCCTTTACTGTTATCCGCAATCGGAAATGTTTGTGGCGCTACTTTTGCAGTATTTCTTTCAATCCAGCAAGCAATCTCTTATTTTTATGTAAAACTAAGAGCAAAATAACTTTTTCTTGGAGCAGTGATTCTCTACGCAATGTTCAAGTAGTTTAACATATCGGGAAAACATTTATACAGTATATAAAAAAGTTTTCCTTAATAGTGTTGCCAACTTTTCAGTTTCCCGCATGATTAGTTAAATTATTTCAGGGAATATTAGTCTCTTAGCAACAATAAACAAGGAAGGTAAGAACTCATGTCTATTAGCGAGCTGAAAACATTTTACAAGGCTAGCATAGTATAGCATATGTCGAATTTGTTTATTCAATCCGGATAGGAACTGGATGAACTTTTTGTGTTCATTTGCTCCTATCTGATAGATAAAATTCATCCAGTTTCAACCCGGATTGAATAAACAAATTCGACAATAGTTTGACCGCCCGTGAGTTGCCCGCGGTTGATCTAGATCAGCTGAGATTGCACAAAGACCCATCAGAATGATGCTTAGGAGTAGCAGATCATTCTCAGTGTGCATTTTCTGGGGATCTAATTCTTTGTGATGATCAATAGCAAAGCTGGCCATGCCCATGCAGGTCAATTTGGGAGGGAAAGGAATGTTAGTCCGACACTTGCTGCTACTAGACACCGAGGAATTCTCTGCATCATCCACAAGTGTCACAGGAAGGAGTTGTTGTTAGTAGAAAGGATCACGATCACTGTTTCGATTCGTTCGAAATCGCGCGCGGTCAGTTATTAAATTCCGATAGACATTTGTTGCTATGCACAAAAGCTGTCCTGAGACAAATGTATATGGCAATTCATTAAAATATTCACTGTGCGAATTTTGGCATCCTTCGATCATAGAAGTTGCTTAAAAACTCTGACTACTTTATTAGGAAGCTGTATAAAAGCTATCAAGCTTTTGATATTTGATAATCATAAATTGATAGAAATAACGCGCGATGTTCCTAGGTAACCGACTTCACGATTAAAATGGACATTTAGGCCATTACAAATATTTTAAAAAGTTTTTGTCCCTCCGGTGTTCGGGGGGCGAAAAAAAACAGAGGATTTTTTAATCGAGCAAAAAAAATTTGGATTTTAGGCATTTTTATTTTAAGTTCAAACGTGAATATCAAATATATTCTTGCTTTCAATATACCGTGGACTCCCGTTCGTTTGACCATTTTTAATCTGAACACTTTAATTTGAACCCCGTTGGTTTGCACGACGTGCAAAATAAAAATGGTTCAAATGTCATTCTCAACATGACATCATTTGTTTATGCAGACAATGCACATAAACACGATTTGTTTGTACTGACCTAGCGTGTTTAATCAGTTTCACATTTCGTTTTCCTAACGATTAAGATAGAAATCCGATCGGAAAATGCAATATTCGCACTTGCAACTGCTAACTAAAACAAACCACCAAAACAATAACAATGAGCAGGGCGGTCAGTTCACACAGGTTTCAGCATATTTCGGGTTACCAGTTGTTCAAATTAAAAAGTAACCCCGTTAGTTTGCATGAGCAATCGTTCAAACGAACGGGGGTCCACTGTATACATTATTAATTTCCATGTAAAAATCTACGAAAAAAATTTAACTCATTTCCTACAAATTATTTTTTTGCCCCCCGATTTTTCAAGAGAATTTCCCAAGGGGGGGGGGGGTAATTTTGAAATGATTTGCAATGTCCTTATAAGGTTTCAATAAAAGTTCCGGTTTGTAAACGCACCATTGCTTAGTGTGCTCAAATGAATTCAAAATGGCCTTCTAAAACAACCGCTGTCAGAAAAATGCAATGAGCGAGACACGAAAGCAAACGATGCTAAATTACCATACGAAACGATTCTCAGTATGTAAGCACCGGTTGTATGAGACTAACCTGGATATTCGGAAATTTCCGTTAAAAGCCAGTAGAATTAAGAAAATTAAGATCAAAAATACAACTTTTTTTAAAATGAAATATAATGGTAATGGTACAACTAATGAACCATCGTTTGGAAATTTATATCGAGAAATATTATGCACATGCGAGATTTACGGTGGATCGAAAACCTCACGACAAACTTAAATTTATTTAAAATCAGGCACAATAAAGCGTGCCAATATAGTCCCTAAGTTGATAAGCATTTCCTCCTATCAACACTAATATGCAGAGATTGTGTGGTATGCTGCCACCTGATAAATAAGTGTATAACACGTATCGTGAAATATACGACAAACTGCGCATCAGCATATCCCTCAGCGCCAGCCCGAAGACGTGCTGTTCGTTCTTCGGTTTTGGATGCGCTGTGAGTTCGGACATCTTTCGGGCATTATTCGGGGATGTTGCCATCGTACGATGATCTTGTCCCTCATTGTGTAGTTAACCTCCTTGAAGGTAAGTTGTGTGTTTTAGATGCTGCATGTTGGGTGATTCCCAGCGAATGGCCGTTTTACACATTTGGCGACCGTGACAAGTTTTTTGCTGCTAATCTAATTAAGGGGGCATAGTACTTTTTCAATTCTAAAAAATCGAAATTTTTTTTATTGCATATATCAAAAGATTAACATTTTTACCATATGTGTTTGAAGCCGTTTCGATGAATTCCAAAAAATGACAAAGTTACAGTTATGTGTACCGCGCATGTCTGGAACGATTGCACAGCGCATAAAAACTTCAAAGCCGTTTTTCTCGGAACCAGGTTTTCAAAGTCGGTACCATAAATATCTCAAGAACGGCTCAATCAATTTTCACGATTCTTTTTTTGTTTTAAAGCCTACAAAATTATCTAGTGTTTGACCCATCCTTTTTTCGATATTGCAATTTTTGTAGATTTTAGAAATGTTTAAAGTCAATTTTTTCGACGAAATTCCTTACTTTTATGTTTGAATGTCCGCCATTTTGTTATGCGTTCGAATTTTAAAAAAAGGATGGGTCAAACACGAGATAATTTAGTATACTTTCATGTAGTTTTGGAATTTTTCAATTCGGATAAGCCCCCGAGCGCCAATCCATGGTACCGCAATTCATGTTTTTTTCGAATGATCATGTTCAAGGCGCCGTAGGGGAGGGGGGAGGAGGTTCCCATACGTAAACAAAAGTGTAAATATTAGTCTAAAATACAATGTTTAGAATGCAAAAAACCCGAATCGATTCGCCTTCCGCGTTATCGAGAAAAAAATATTTGAAATAAGGCCAAAAATATGGTGTAAAAAGTACTATGCCCCCTTAATAGCGTAATCTTACCAAACAGCGGCAAAAATGAATCATGGCTTCTGGGAATCACTCAATGTGTGGCTGTGGGCCCTATTCTCACAGTCACCTCACCTCACTTCTTTCACTTTCCTCTTACCACACCTACAGTCACCTCACCTTACAGGCCCATTTGATTTGTACAGTCACCCAGGTTAGCGGAGTCACCCAGGTGACTGTGAGGATCGCAAATTGTCACCTCACCTTAAAAATTTAGGTGAGGTGACTGAGAATAGGGCCCTGTAATAAACTCTGAAGTATCCGAAAAAAGTGAATGTGCAAATTGAACAGGGAATATGCACGAGAAAATGGCAGCCGCATGTGGAAAAGTACTCGGTACGGCCTGCGCCATTTCTTTTCTCTCTTTCTCCCAAGAAATACGATGGTAGTGAGAATCGATATCAACTCGGAACGAGCAGTGGTAGTTTTGGTGCACAATGGCACAAAGATTGTTGATACATGAAGACGCAGGGAGCTGTTCGTTAGCTCGGGACGAGCATTTGTAACAAGTTTTTTTTAGCTCGGGACGAGCATTTGCAGTGACGTTATATAACTCGGGACGAGTATTTGTAATGTGTTTTTTTAGCTCGGGACGAGCAATTGCAGTAACCTTATGCTTGTAAAATTGATTTTTTAGCTCGGAACGAGGAATTTTCAAAATTGTTTGCCAGCTCGGGACGAGCATTTGTAAAATTAGTTGCCAGCTCGAGACGAGCATTTGAAAAATTAGATGCCAGCTCGGGACGAGCATTTTTCAAAATTAGTTGCCAGCTCGGGACGAGCATTAGCAAAGTACTTTGATAGCTCGGGACGAGCATTCGGGGTATTGATCAATGGCTTGGGACGAGCATTGCTAAGAAATTTTACCTCGTTCGTAACGAGTAAATCGTCGCCCATGTTGTTTTGGGTAAATGAGCGAGAAGGGCGAATAAAGCACAAAAATAAATTGCATGGAAGCCATGGCAAGGAAGCAAATTTTGCGAGAATATCAGGATATTATATGCATTCAGTTACTTTATCTTGCGCTGATGATTTTTTTTACGCAAATAATGCCTATAACGCTGGAGTTCATTCGGTCATAAAAGTTTCGCCAGAAGAAGTCATGATGGGCCGGAAAATTAAACGAGGTTTGCCGTTACTGGTATACGAAAAGGCGGACTATGAAGATCAACAGCTGGATGCAAAAGACCGTGAAGTATAGGTGAAAGGGAAAGCACGTGAGGCTCAACGGCGAGGTGCCAAAAATAGTACAGTCAAACCTGGAGATACTGTCATTGTAGAGCGTCTAGTAAAAGGGAAAGGCGATTCTAGATTCAACATGAAACGTTTTACGGTTATGACGAAAAAAACGGCAGTTTGCTCCTTGCCGATGATGAAGGTCATACCGTGAAGCGACATGTGTCGCAAACAAAGAAAGTTCACAGTTGGAGGGACAGTTCGCGCATGGGTCACGCTATGTCTGAAGGGTGCGATTATGCAACTTTGATGTACATAAAATTTTCTTTCACAACGTGTTAGTACACGTCTTCACGATTCAGAATATGCTAATTTTAAAAAAATCCATCGGGAAAAAATTGAAAGAAGTCTATTTGATTTGAGTCTATGTTTTAGTTGTACCCGGTTGATACAGGTGTACGCACTTAGTAATTCCATGATAAAAAGTGCTCCGATTTTGTTCAAACTTTGTAGATTTGTTCTTTTCATGAACATTTTAGACACGTGTTTTTAATTTGGTGCTTAGGGTGCCCCCGCTTGATTTGGGATGGTCCAAAAAATCAGCATCATAGTCATGACACCTTCTTTTGAACACGGAACACAATTTTTAAATATTTAAATTTTCGTGCTTGATTGAATAAAAATTGTTAAATATGGAGAATTTCACTTGAAATAACTCGAAAACTCCTCGTTAGCCAAGTGGCCAAACAGTATTAAAAAGAGTTGATTTTTGGCGAACTTCAACATTTTTATCGTGTGATATTCCCTAAATTTGCTATATAAACAAATAACAAACGACACAGAACTTTGTAAAAAGAAAGGATGAGGCCTTCAAATTAAGTGAAACCAAGGTGAGTTAAAATAGGTGATCTAGTTTTCACAGTTTGTAGAACAGAAGTGCGCGGAACAATTGGTTTGCAACCATCGACGTTGTTTATACATTCAACAGTTTCCGCTTTGAAAATTTCGGTGATCCTCAAGGGTAACCCAAAGGGGGTGAAAAACAAACTTGAACATCAGAAAACCTCTCTTGACTAACCTTGAGTGAAACATTGACTTTTTGCTACATCAATCGATTTTATCTAAGATCTAAGATGGCCGCTCACATTATTTCCACTTAATTTGAAAGCACTATCTTTCTTCTTTATAAAACTATACTGTTTGTTATTTCTTTCATAACAAATTTAGGATATTTTACATTACGAAGATGTCAGGATTCGCTAAAATCAACTTTTTTGAAAACTGATGAGCAAGAGGTTCACTGTTTCCACTCCATTGAGGTCCACTGTTTGGTGAGCGAGAGGTCCAGTTGTTAAAAGTGTAATTCTTAGCTTTTAGTCATTTCCAGTTAACCAAGCATAAAAATTTCAATATGTAAAGACCCCTTGCCCGTAGTGGTCTCGTTTTAACTCCCAATTGATACTCATTCTATATTTTATTGTCTGATTTCGGTATGTGTCTATTCAATCGTTTGAATAGAAACATTGCAGAAGAAATTTGGGTTTTGGACAGTCAAAGTCTGATCAATCGGGTTAGATCTATCGGATATAGGCGAAACCACTTATCAAACTGTATCTCCAAAACAATCAAACAAATAAACGTGTCTAGATTTTTGACAAGTTTTATACAAAATTTAAAGCTTTTAAAAAATATAAAAGCAGGGATCTTATTGTTGTAGGTTTTTGTAATTATGCCATGGTTTGGATGGTTTGGATTTCAGACCAATATTATTCATAAAAGCTAATATAGATTACAATGCAACATTTTTATTAGATACTCATTAATGTACCTTTCGACTACTATCAAAATTGTTGTAATCGGTTGAGCGATTCAAAAGTTAACTATTTAAGAGAAGGTGTCATGACACAGATGATGATTTTTAGCACTACCCTAAGTGCTCCACACACCCTATCCCAAGAGCATGTACCCTAAGCTTCAAACAAAAACTACAGGTCTAAAATTTTCATAAAAAGAACAAATCCTCAAAGTTTGAACAAAATCGCAGCACTTTTTATCATGGAATTACTAGGTTCGTACACCTGTACCCAGTTGATTATAGCTAAAATATTCAAATTGACTTTTTTCAATTTTTCCCCGATGGATTTTTTTAAAATTAGCATATTCTGAATCGCGAAGACCTGGACTAACACGTTGTGAAAGAAAATTTTATGTACATCAAAGTTGCATAATCGCACCCTTCAGACATAGCGTGTGGGTATCGAGGAGCAAGCAGTTACTGAACCATTCAGGCGGTCAGGAAGGACCACAAAAGCACCATCATATCTATCGACTATGTTCGTCATATGGAAGATAAGGAATGATATGCTTTATCTTTTTTTTTAGTTTTAATAAAATCAGTTGTTTTTTCCCTTGTGGATGGTTTAATTTGCAAGTAACTTTTTTTTGTTTTTTTCCTGAGAGTAGAGGGAGGATGTGTGGTATGCAGCCACCTGATAAATAAGTGTATAACACGTATCGTGAAATATACGACAGACTGCGCATCAGCATATCCCTCAGCGCCAGACCGAAGGCGTGCTGTTCGTTCTTCGGTTTCGTATGCGCTGTGAGTTCGGACATCTTTCGGGCATTGTTCGGGGATGTTGCCATCGTACGATGATCTTGTCCCTCATTGTGTAGTTAACCTCTTTGAAGGTAAGTTGTGTGTTCTAGATGCTGCATGTTGGGTGATTCCCAGCGAATGACCGTTTTACACAGAGATATAGCGCTCTGCACGCGTCGAGCTGAAAAACGTTTTACAAGGCTATGATCAAACAACTAACATATATTTTACGCCTTTTTGAAGAAATGTTGCCTCATCAACATAAAACAAACAAAAACCTGTAAAGCTAGCAACACTGCTAAGAAAAACTTTGTTATTGTAACTTTCCTGATATGGTAAAGTCTTGTTACATTGCATAGAGAATCACTGCTTCAATAAAAAGTTATTTTGTTCTTAGATTTACATAAAAAATAGGGGATTGCTTGCTTTAAAACGCTGTATCTCGGGATCGGCAAAAAATACCTCGGGGCGAATATTTACATGCTATCCGCTTTATTTTATCTGGCTAAGCAATGGGGGTAGTGGTTTTCTGCTTTACCGTGAGGAAAAAACTGCCAATTTGTATATTAAACTACCCATGGTTTCATAGTTACGTAAAACTGCCAAAATGACCCATCTAACGTTGAACTCCTTAGAAACTTGCAAAACTCAAGATTGCGACAAACGTCATGAGATTCACGATTTATGTGCAACATAGTATAATTTGTGGCAATACAAAGTTTGTCGGGTCGGCTAGTTATGTATAAATATCTAATGCGTTTAATAGTGAAAATGTACGCAATTTCAAGGTCAAATTTCTCCATACATTTTCCTTGCAATTGCTTTGCTCCACAGATACTGACGAACAATTTGGTACACCAACTGATTCGGATCCAAATGATATGGCATGATACCGCTTTGTAAGCCACACCCCTTTTCAAAACGTGCCATGTTTTCTGCTATGTAACAAGCGGTAAGCTGTGAAAGTAAAACTAGTAACCTTCTCGGAGCAAGAGACAGTGAATCGACGCCGCTAGCTTACGTGTCTGTTACCATTCATGTGAAAAGAAAAGGACATTCAACTGGCACGTCATATTTGCGATGAACGTGCTTTGGCTTTAATGTTAGTTGTAACCAAAGGCCCTTTTAAAGGTCACAAGCGAGTTAACGTAAGATTATTGAAACATGTCAAGCTACGCGTAATCGTATTCAATACAAAAATCTGTGGGCTGGTTATTCATTACTATTTCAACCTTTGTGATGTACACAATTGGTTTTTAAAAGAAATCTCTATGTCTCAATGGTTGCATGCGTTGTAATGAAGAATTGCATCTGAATATATCGCTCTTCTAATTCACATTCACTTAAACAATGACACTCACAGTTCTTATAAACATACATATGCCAGAAATGCAGTTTACATTAGTCTTTGATCTAATGATCTGATACAGTCCTATGTTACTGTTTACCTTAGGGCTGTATGCCTTGAAGTTTTTGAAATTTTTATTGTTTGCAGAGTACATCTATGCAAAAATCAGGGGCGTTGTGTACAACACAACGGCTGCATAAGTGATGTAAGGACTACGTAAGTCTCTTTGTAGCGATAGTAGCATGTATCCTTGCATGTAATACAGGTATACCTCGATATAAGACAATTTATAATTTCTAAAAGTTGTCTTATATCGAAACATGGTTTTTTCAAAAAAAAAATTGCATTAGCGGTCGCCAGTTTTGCTCTGTTTTATGTGTTTACGGTTTTTGAACTATTTATTATTGTTTGAGCTATTAGTTTTTTACTATTTTTGGGGTTATTTTGAAATAATGAACAACTTCATGGCACCGATTCCAGAATGGAAAACCAGCTCTAGTATCGTTACCAGCTATGTCAAAGGGATTTGTTTCGATATAAGACAAAATTGTCTTATATCGAATTGTCTTATATCGAGGTTGTTTTATAACGAGGCTGTCTTATATCGAGGTATGCCTGTAATTCGATTCTTCATGTTTACATGCTACAGGCAGGCAGGTTGCAGAAATTCGAAAAAAATCGATTATTTTTAAATGAACGCTAATAGCGCCTCAAATCTTACTTCAACACCAAACACTATTTACATATATATATCTATTTTGATGATATATGTTAAAATGGTTTGTCTGTACTGCAGGTTGAGAAATCCAAATTTTTGCAATTTGATTATTTTTACAGTGTTTTATTCATTTTCATGATTATGATTCAGCTTTCATAATTCAGCTACTATATAAGTAAGTTAAAGTTGTTTGCAAAATGTTTGCAAACCCTTTTATTTGATACCCCATTTGCCATATTTCTGATTAAAACTCAAAACGGTCAATTTTGAGTATTACAGAAGAGAATTCAAAATGGCCAATTTTCAGTTCCGGTAGAACCGACAACGGATATTCCGGAATGTCCAGATCGGGTCAATATACTTCCAAAAGCCCACCTAAGAACTCGCGTTGAAAAACCCTTTTATTTGATACCCCATTTGCCATATTTCTGATTAAAACTCAAAACGGTCAATTTTGAGTTCCGGTAGAACCGACAACTGATATTTCGGAATGTCCAGATCGGGTCAAATTACATCCAATAGTCCGCGCAAGGACTCGCGTTGATATATCCTTTGGTTTGATACCCCATTTGCCGTATTACAGAAGAGAATTCAAAATGGCCAATTTTCAGTTCCGGTAGAACCGATACCGAATGTTCCGGATTGTGGGACATGAACTTGCGCTCTACAGGATAGTGTAAGATTCATTCTTATTGATCACAAATGAAATGGATAACTTTTGCGCACTATGTTAAGCAGATTTCAGGTTTTATTTCATATGCTACTTATGACGTCAAAAAAATCCCACTGCGATCTGGAATATCTCCAGGAAAATGGAACCAAAATTTATTAGCTTTTTTTTCGTTAAAGGCCAATCTAATGTGGTTCTTTTAAGACTAATTGCATAAAAATCGAATTTAAACAAGTGGAGATATAGCGAAAAGTGTAACTGCAAGTACCATCATTTCTGATGTCGGGGACGTAAAGGTTAAGGAAATAGCAACATTGCAATAAAATGATCTCATAGTTATGATGTCATGGTTTTTACAAGAATATGTCTCTCCATTCACTTTTACACGATGGGATGCAGCAAATTTGATCGAAGGGGAAACGACCAGTACGCACTAACCACTAAGCACTGCTGTTTATATGCTGCAGTTCGGATATTGTATGTGTGCGATTTGAACTGTGGCTGAGTTCGCCTAACGAGACGGGTATTTTTCTGCTCCTATAGTGAAGTTCAAGTGTTTGGAATTACACATTTACTCTAAATCCGAACATGATGATAAATGAGAAAATAATTTTAGGCAGCAATATTTTTCGCTTTATTATACTTCTGCTGCAAAATTCATCTGAACAAGAATAACTAAATGAGTGTTTGTTAGGCAACATTTGTTCAGAATACAAGCCTTTTTTACAACCAAAGCGTAAAAACGTTCCCTATGCTAGTGTAATGACGATTTATAAACTCGCTTGGCTCACAGCTGAAAATCGGACATATTAGTCCAGTGAGATACGTCGCGTTGTACGCACATAATAGTGTTTTCGTTTGCTGCTATCGGTTCAGATTTTAATTTAAAAACAGTTCATGGTTTTCCGGTGGAAACACATAGGTTAATTTTATATGTATTCTGACGACTGTGGTGCAACCGTATCAGCGCATAGAGCACAGAAACAAGTGAATGTATTGTTATTTAGATTTGTCGTTTGCAAACTGTATCTGCTGTTGCCAGTTGCCATTCGAAGGGAGCCGGTAACTTTTGGTTTGGTGTTTCTATTTCCCTGTGCTCAGTTCAAATGAATAAGAGATTCGGAGTTTATTTTTAGCGAAGCGGGCAGTGTTTGTGATCTGGAAAGTTATTCAATCGCATTGCGAAGTAGGCCGAATGGCTGTCTATTATATTTATCAAGACGCGCCATAACACACCAGAGCCAACAAAGGAGTTATCTACTAGTGTTTGATTTAATAGAATATAAACAAGTGTCTTTCTATCAGTGATCCTGCCACTGCCTGGGCACATATTGGTGGTTGAATAGTGATAAGAAGCCAAAAATATTTCTTCAACTTTTTATCGCGTGTTGTGTTTAGTTATTGGTTTCGCTTGTTTGAAGTGCATTGTTAGCTGTGACGCCATACATAAATTACATGAAATAACGATCATTTATGGTGAGTTCAGTTTGTATTTTTACTTGAAAAAATAATATTATATTCTAAATTATTGCACACAAGATATATCTTGTTTACTACAAAATAATTAATTACATTTTTGGGTATATATTATCATGTTCGATCACATTTGTTGCGGTCCCGTGATATACAGTTGGATTTCGAATTTGGCAACAAATGTGTGTCGCCTATGTTGCCAAAATCTAAAACCGTGCCAAAATTGAGACCCTTTTTTGGTATGAAAAAATTTAATATAAATGCGTTAAAAATTGAGTAAATATTATTAATCAACGATTGCATCCGTCCGGTGCAAGTAAGTTTTTGGCAACCTGCGGTAAGACGTAGTTCTACGGCAATAAAAAATTTATTGTTAGAAACATTCTATAACAGCAAATTTTTTTTCATGAACACACTGAGGGCATCATTTTTGCGTCATTTAAAGCATGCATGTATTTATGTATGTATGGGGACTACCACCTATTGCAGCACTGTTCATAGCAATGGGCTTATCTGACAAGGGGAATTGTACAAACATAACCATTGGTCACGTTCACCGGGTCCTGTATGAAGGGCCAAAAGGGAATCGGTCGGCAACCAACATCGCTTGCACGTACCAGGGGTGTTTAAGAATCTCCTTCCAGAAACTAGATCGCATGAGTCAATCGTTAAGTAAGCCCTCCCAACGCAGAATGGCCCCAATAGGTGGGGAGAAGGGCCCGCTCATCATCCACAATGTGTTGTTAGCCGGGCCAAGGTTAACCTTAGGAAGTTGACCACTTCACTCTCCCTAAGCACACTTCTTCAAACAAGTACCCTGTTGGACCCTCCCATTCATTGATGTAATTGTTTTTGTGTACTTTAAAAATTTGATTTGGTTAAGTGCTCTTTCGTGGCAATTATTGGGTTATAAGTAATATTGTATGCTCTTTTTTATCATATTGTTGTGTTATAATTGAGTATTATTGGATCATAGTTATGGATTAACTTTTAGATGCTTTCTATTTTCTTTTTTTAATACTTGGAGTGGTTATGTTTTTCTATTTTAGGAAAACCGAAATATTGATATAAGAAAAAACTACGAGAATTCAGTTTACCGACACCGAAGATTATGTGCTATCAACTTATTCGATCCGTCCGAAATCGCGCGCAATTAGTTATTAGACACCGATTGACATTTGCTGCTATACGCGAAAGCTGTCCTGAGACATACGGGTTTATTTTGTCAATTAAATCGAAAACGATTATAACGCTTCAATATAAGTCTCGATTTGTAAACACGTCATTGTTAGTGTGCCCAAGTTAATTCAAAACGATTTTTAGAAACAACCGCTGCCAGAAAAATTCAACGACTCTATGTAAGCACCAGTTATATGAGACCAGTCTAGATATTTAAACATTTTCTAGTAAAGCTAGTATTACGAAAATTAAGATATAAAATATACCTTTTTTAACAATTTAATACATATAATGGTTAAGGTTACTCATAAACAGCATAATTCATATCGAAAAATATTATGCTCATGCGAGATATACGGTGGCTCAAAAACCACATAACAACTTAAATTAATTATTCCTGAAAATAAAAATCAGGCACAATGAAACGAACCAATATAGTCCCTAAGCTGTTAAGCATTTTCTCTTACCAACACTAATATGTATGCAGAGATATAGCGCCCTACTCGCATATTGCGTCATTTAAAGCATGTATGCGGAAACTGACTGATATTTAAGCATATTTTTCCAAGGGAAATATTTTGTATTGCCAAAAACGGATTCTTTTGTTGTCAAAATCGAGGCATGTCAAAATCGAACCATGCCAAATTCGAAGTCCTACTATATAGCAAAACAATGTGCTATAGTTTTATTCAAGTTTTAATTAACACTAGATTTACCAGCTATTTAGCCATTTTGACTGGTATTGGTATAAATGTGAATAACAAAAAAATATTTCTTACTAATGTATATTAGTACGTAACGTAACATTAAGTTATAGCTACAAAAATCTTAACATCATTTCTGAAAACAAATGTTATACGTTGCGAAGTTTTGAATTGAAATTGCACGCCCAGTCAAAATGAGTGGTCTGGTAAATCTCGTGTTAATTATATGATGAATAAATCAAATATTAAGGATTTTCACGTAGCGCTTGATATTCCGTGTATATACTGCCGCTATTTGCATTACAGTCCCACTTCCTATGGAGATGGAACGTTATGTGAGTAGCGGCAGTATAACTACGCAATACGCCGTATACGCAATATAGCAAACGCTACGTGAATATTTGTCAAATCCAGTAGTCTCTTAATCGAAACCGAAATTCAAAATACCATAGATTTTTGAACGGTTTGTCAGATAGAAATCAGTGGCTTTATTCTGTGAGTTGAGTAACTCAATACGCACTGTCACGCCGGTATCACTTCGCCAGGAGGAGTGAATGACGTGATTGTTCATTCAACTGCGGCGTGGCGACTGCTGTCGATAAATGGGTAAAAAATTCTCGATGCGATACGTCACTACAACTTAAAAGTGCTTTATTTGTCAGAGAATAATTCAATTTTTGGTAGCATACAGCTGAAATTTGTTAGATTTTCTACCCAAAATTTGAGTTTGTACAGTTGTTTGGACATTTTGAGTAGTTTTAAATAAGTTTTAGCTAAATCCAACATATTTATATCTCCAGGGCAGGACAAGTCGTAGAGGGAACAGAGCAGAAAATTAAATAAAGGAAGGTTGAACCAGTTTATAATAGGAGACAATTAACTTTGTTAAAGATTTGATACGTGTTTAACAAAATCATGAAAATAGACATCTATGTTTGCTTATCAAAACACACCATTAATATATTACTTCCGTTCTTTCTTTTCTTCGTTTTCATGCGTTCAATCTAATTTAAATGAAAATATTTGCACCGCTCAAAATATGGTTTAGTAGAAGTACATAATAACGTATTTGATGAGTCACTACGCTTGGTTACTGCCATTGATTTAAATAAAGACATTCAATGTCTAACTTTTACCCTGCCATGTACCACTGTTATCTTTTATGAGTAACTTGAGTAAGAAGATAAACACATCAATCTACTGCAAACGTGGAAACATTTCCCCTTCTGCTGGTGAAACACGTTGCGTTGACAGCGGCATTCAATTGAATTTGAAAATAACAAAGATAAAACGCATGGCCAGGTTGCATACAATATTATTTATAATAGTGAACATTTTGATCTAACCAATGAATATCCTTCATGATTTAATGACTAATCCTTTATAACTTTTTCGGCCATATCAATACTACTCGTATGATTCGTATGGGTTGTATGATTTTCAATATGATGACATCATCAGCGGCTTGTGCTCTCAATGGTGCTAAACAACTTATTACTATCAAGCACGCATTGCAACCGATAGCGAATACATTCAAGTTGCCCCTTTGTTGTATTATTGTATTTCAATGCTGAATACGGTCAAACAAGCTGTGCCTAGTTTATGTGAATTTCAAATGAGCTTCGATCGGTCGAGGCCGCGAACATTTAGATTTAATTTAGGTTGTTGTTCTGGTGAATAAGTCACTCGTTCTGCGGATCGTTTCTAGCAATCGACCTTCATCTCATAGTAATAGGTTGACTGGAACATGCCATTTTTAAACTCGCTGATATTTATATTAACCACCATTTTGTAGTACCATTCGGTTAAAAGGTTATTGAATAAAAACAAATAAACAAACCGTTTTGTAGACTTTCATTTTATTCATATTATTGTTTACATTTTTCTTAGTTTGAATTGTTACATGTAACATTATTGAGTTCGTAGCAATTTGCTATAAACAGCAAACATTAGCGACATTTCCTGTCAGGATATGCGAAAGCAACCTTGGGTGCGGTACAAGCACAGAGGATAAGTTTACCTATTCTCTCCTATATGGTAACACAGGTGATTCATGACTTCCAATACTAAAATCAACCGATTGAATTTTTATAGCATTTAAATCTGCAAATGTCGAATTCAGAACGCAGTTAAAACGGTTGTGAATCGACTCTGGAAAAATAAGTATCAGACAATAAAATACCGAAGAATATTCCCCAGAAATAATTATTCTCCAGAAAATCAATCCTTAGAAGGTGTTAAATACTAGAAAACCAATGCCCAGAAAGAACTAAATTCCAGAAAACCAATACATACCTAGAAAGTTGTTAATTCCAGAAAACCAATACCCACAAAATACTATTTGCCAGAAAGTTATTGACAAGAAAGAACCATTGTCTAGAAAAATATTTAACAACGAATATCCCTAGGTTAAATATATCTGGAGTAAAACTATTCTGCAGTATCTATTATAATCAATGGCGACTCGTCCGCATGTTCAACCTGTCCATAAGACAGGTAATAAAATTCAGTCGAATAAAAATATTTTCGTCCTTTTTGCTTGCTCCGACGTACACGCAGTACGAATTTTATTTAGATAGCATAGGGCACGGGAGGATATTTTCGGCCCATTAAGCGACGGCATCTACTTTTTCGGCCTATAGCCTAGTTCTAGTGGAAGAACAGGTTGTCTTGACGTTCTTTGAATAAAAAATAATAGATTACTTACGGTCTTGAGAAAATAGTTATGACATATTAAAATTGTATGTCGGCAAAGTATTTTTATTGGCGAAAGAAAAGACAAACAGGCTGAATTTAGAAACCTGCTGAAAATACCCTCCCGTACCCTACTTTCTTAATTAAATGCTTCTTATATTGATGCAAACACGCTATAGAATTTCTCATTAGCTGTTTCAGGGACTCCACTGTATTTCTTTTTCTTCTTCAGCAGCATAGAGCCGGGGTGGCTCGTGCTGTTTCAAGCACTCGTCTCCATTCAACTCGGTCTTGGGCCACTCGTCGCCAATTTCCTAGTCGTCTCAGAAGTCGCAAATCGATTTCGACCTGGTCGAGCCATCGTGCACATTGGGCCCCCCTGTTCCTGGTGCCGGTGGGGTTGTTGAAGAGGACTATTTTCGTCGCACTGTCGTCCGGCATCCTTACGACGTGTCCGGCCCACCGTAGCCTGCTAACTTTCGCTAGATGTACGATGGGAGTCTCCCCAAGCAGTGCCTGTAACTCGTGATTTATACGCCTCCGCCACTCTCCGCTTTCAGTTTGTACTCCGCCAAATATCGTCCGCAGCACTTTCCGCTCAAACACGGCAAGGGCGCGTATGTCCTCCGTAAGCAGCGTCACGGCTTCAAGCCCATAAAGAACTACCGGTCTAATAATGGTTTTGTACATTGTTAGCTTCGTGCGGCGGCGTATGCTTCCTGATCGTAGCGTTTTACGAAGGGCAAAGTAGGCCCGATTTCCCGCTTGGATGCGCCGCTGGATCTCCTTACTAGTGTTGTTGTCCGCGGTCACCAGCGATCCCAAATACACGAACTCCTCTACCACTTCTAGTTCGTCGCCGTCAACGGTTACCGTCCGTGGGAGGCACGCATTTGTTTCCTTTGAGCTCCTTCCTTTCATGTATTTGGTCTTCGACGCATTTATTTTTAGCCTAATTCTCCTAGACTCCACTTTCAGTCTGGCGTAGATTGCCTCCGCCGTCGCAAAGTTCCTGGCAATGATATCGAAGTCATCTGCAAAGCCTAGAAGTTGGCTACTCTTGGTAAAAATCGTGCCTGTCGTTTCGATGCCCGCTCGTCGGATCACCCCCTCAAGAGCGATGTTGAACAGCATGCAGGATAGACCGTCACCTTGTCTCAACCCTCGTCGCGTCTCGAAGGGACTCGAGAGTGTCCCAGAGATGCGTACGAAACACATCACTCGATCCAATGTAGCTCTGATCAGTCGCGTCAGTTTGTCCGGAAAACCGTATTCGTGCATTATCTGCCATAGCTTGTCTCGATCGACTGTATCGTATGCTTCTTTGAAATCAATAAAGATGTGATGCGTGGGCACGTTGTATTCCCGACATTTCTGCAAGATCTGTCGGATAGTAAAAATTTGGTCCGTAGTTGCGCGAGCCCCCATGAAACCCGCCTGATAATTCCCTACGAAACCTTGTGCTATCGGTGACAACCGGCGTAACAGGATCTGAGAGAGTACCTTGTAGGCGGCGTTTACCAGCGTAATACCACGATAGTTGCAGCAGTCTAGCCGATCACTCTTTTTGTAGATGGGACAAACCACTCCTTCCATCCATTCCTCCGGTAGCTTTTCCTCCTCCCAAATCCTAGAAATAACCCAGTGTAGAGCCTTTGCTAGCGTTTCTCCGCCATGTTTATAAAGCTCTGCCGGTAGGCGGTCCTTCCCAGCGGCTTTATTGGTCTTCAGCAGCCTGATTTCTCGTTTGACTTCTTGGAGATCAGGTGATAGGACATCACTATCTTCCATGGGCGCTCCTAGGTTAATTTCCGTTCCGCCTCCTTCTGCGACTTCGCCATTGAGGTGTTCATCGAAGAACTGCTTCCACCTGTCGACCACCTCGCGCTCGTTTGTAATTAGATTCCCTCCCTCGTCCCTACACATGTCAGGTTTCGGTGTGTAGCCCTTTCGAGTTTGGTTCACCTTCTCATAAAACTTGCGCGTGTCATTAGCTCGGAATAGTTGCTCTAATTCTTCACGATCTCTGTCCTCCTTTTGGCGCTTTTTTATCCTCAGGATCGTGGTCAACTGGTTCCTAGCTCGTCGGTACTTGGCCAGGTTCTCTCTAGTGGCAATACTTAGATAATTTCTCCAAGCATTTTTTTTCTCTTCCACCGCTTGTTGGCATTCCCCATCAAACCAATCATTTTGTGTACTCCGAGGCTCAATACCTAGTGCCGCGGTAGCGGCCTCTCCGATGGCCGAGCGTATTCTGCCCCAACCGTCTTCGAGGTTTGAAGCACCTAACTCCTCGGAAGAGGGCAGTGCCTCATTCAGTACTCGCGCGTAGTTCTCGGCAGCATGTGGGTTGTCTAGCTGCCTGATGTTCAGCCGAGGAGGGCGGCTTTGACGTGTCCGGTATACAGTGGACAGCTTTGAGCGCACATGTACTGCTACTAGGTAATGGTCAGAATCAATATCCGCACCCCGACGGGAGCGTACGTTCGTGATGTTAGAGAAGAACCGGCCTTCTATGAGAACGTGGTCAATTTGGTTCATTGTACGTTGGTCAGGTGATCTCCAGGTGGCTTTGTGGATATCCTTGCGCGGGAAAAAGGTGCTTCGGATCACCAGGCCTCGGGAAGCTGCGAAGTTTATACATCGTTGGCCGTTATCGTTTGTGTCGGTGTGCAGGCTATGGGGTCCTACCACCGGTCTATACATTTCTTCCCTACCGACCTGGGCGTTCATATCCCCGATGACGATCTTGATGTCTCGTGACGAGCAGCTGTCGTACGTTGCCTCCAGCCTCGCGTAGAACGCTTCTTTCTCATCGTCGGGTCTACCTTCGTGCGGGCAGTGCACGTTAATGATGCTATAATTGAAGAAACGGCCCTTTATCCTCAATACACACATTCTCTCGTTGATCGCCTTCCAATCAATCACGCGATCCTGCATTCCGCCCAGCACTACAAAACCCGTCCCCAGTTCGTTGGTAGCGCCACCGCTCTGGTAAAACTGGGCCTTTCCGCCACGGATCTTCCATACCTTCTCTCCTTTGCGACAGATTTCCTGCAGAGCTACGATGCCGAGTTTGCGGGGTTCCAGCTGTTCAATCAGCACCCGCTCGCAACCTGCGAAATTTAGCGATCTGCAGTTCCAAGTCTCCATTCGTCGTCCTTATTCCGTCGCCTAGGTCGATGCCGAATATTCCGCTCCGTATGTGCTTGAATGTTGTTAGTTTGTGTTGTTTAGGTGTGTAACCGTACTGGGGCAACACTACCGAGTCTCGTGATGGGGCTGCCATCTTATAGTGCCGAGACTCACTACCTCCTTCCCGGTTAGTATACGACCTTAGTTTCCACCGGGGTTGGTTACCCGATCTCCGCTAAGGTTGCTCGTATTCCGGCTGGTACCACGAGGAGGTCGGGATCGGAGTGGCTGGATAAGAGGCTAACGACCACTATGGGGTCTATATTCCGCATTATCCAACCGTTTACCAACCACTGTATGCCTTACTAAAAATACATATTCCTATGGCCTGCGCTTTAATTCTATCTAATTTAGCTACATAGCTGATAAGAAAAACGTTCAACATGACGGGAGCGTTGGTTCAGCGATCTCATTGAACAAGCAAACCAATAACCAACAATAACCATATTCTGTGTCAATAAAGGAGGTAAAAAATAGTATATAAAACGATTTGTGCTCGATATGAAAATAGAGCACGGTTGCCTCATCTGCATGCAACATTCGCAAAATTCGCATTTTTAAAGATATTTAGCAGCGCTGCCGCTAAAAACTAGGGCACGGGAGGGTGTTTCAGCCCATTAAGCGATTGCATATATTTTTTCGGCCTATTGCCGTACAGGTGGTTTTGACGTTCTTTTAATAAAAAAAAAAATAGTAGATTACTTACAGTCTTGGGAAAATAGTTATATAACATATTAAAATTGTATGTCGGCAAAATACTTTTATTGGCGAAAGAAAAGGCAAATAGGCTGAATTTAGAAGTATGCTGAAAATATCCTCCCGGACCCTAATATTTTTTTGGATTCCTTGGGCAATTTGCTTTGGAAACATGATAATATTGTTTTTCTAAGCCTAATATTTCCAGAGATATAAGCAAAAGGAAATAAGAGGATTTGATAAAAACGTGCCTTTTCTTAACAAATGGAAGTTCTGCCGATCGAGGGGACGTCCAATCGGCATCAAACTTTGGGTTTTTTTGCTGACCTGTCGATAACATGGCACTCGGACACCTGACATGGAATGACCCATAACATATACATTAAAAAAATTAACTTTTAAACTAACGAAAAATGAAAAACTGCTGTTAAAAAATCTATAAGGTATACAGTCCCTAAGGGTTGTAAGAAAGGGTGACGTAGGCCTATGTTAGCATTATTGTTGTATTGAAAACATGTTTTACTCGATGAACTATCCCTTTATGTCAGTTCATTAGAGCAAGGACTAATGCAGACTGCAGAGTATGTTTATGAGTATCTATTGTCTATAGTTACTATATATATAGTTCGGCGGATAGAAAACCAGTCGAATTGGCATCCCTGATTTTTGAAATTAAATTTGAAATTATGGAGAAATGTGCAGGTTTTCACGGAAAATAATCGTTAGCGGGTGTTGAAAATGACTAGTTCTATGAAAATAAAGTGTGTTTATTAACATTACTCCCGCAATGCGAATTTTCAAAAACGTTTGGCTCCGCTTTTGACGTTTGATTGGCTCCCGATTTTTGTATCCGCCGAACTATATATATATAGTAACTATACTACATTGCCTCCCGCTTGGTTCACTAAAATAGTGAGCACGTGCGCTACGGAAACCACCCGAAGGTTCAGACCTTTGTTTGTTTCGTGTTGCTGAGTGAATTAGCCAATATTCCGTCTCAGAAGGTACGTAGTTATCATGATATTCTACACACTTAAAAAAAAGTGCCGAAATCAGCAAAATTTTGCCGAGATTAGGACAGCCGAGCGTTCGGTAAAATTTTTTATAATGCCAAACGTTAGTAAAGATCCGTAAACGTCGAATTGCAAAACTGAACTTTTTACCTAACGCTCGGCTGTCCAAATCTCGGCAAATTTTGCTGAGTTTTTTAAGTGTGTAGTTCCTAGTAAATGTTTCAGGCTAAATGTGAATATCATTCATCAATCGGCATTGGTGACCTTCAACAGCAAGTAATAATTGAAGATAAAATTGAATTTTCTTTCAGATAAAAATATCACTTCGATGTTTATTTGTTTATTTGTTGGTGTAAAAATCATCGGACATCTTGTGGTCTTAATGATAAAAGATACTACGTATAACATAAAACACATAAGGATATATTAGATTATCCACGCAGTCGCTGTGCCGTTGCTGTTATGTGGAAGTCAAATGAAGTCGCCACCGCGTTGAAGCTTGCCGACATGAAGCGGATGGGGTCATGTTGTCCATATGACACATTACGCTGCGGTAAGAATAATAGATTCCTGGGCCGTAATGATCTTTCTGGTGCATATAAGTTAAGCTGCTGCAATATATTCGGGGCATCGGTTTCACCGCACAAAATTTTCCCGACAAATACGGTTTGTGCTTCGAATCTTTTTCGCTCTAATGTTTGTATTCCGAGTAGCTGGCAGCGATCCGCGTATTCTGGCAACTGGTGTTCGTTACGCCATGGAAGAAAGCGTAAATCATACCGTACAAATCTTTGTTGCACGGCTTCAATTTTCGCTGTCCAGTTAGCGTTGAATGGACACCAAACCATTCAGTTAGACTCAAGAATAGAGCGCACCAGCGCACAATACAGTGATCGAAGACAAATAGGATCCCGAAATTCTTCAGTGATCTTGCAGATAAATCCGAGCTGTCTATTAGCCCTGGCAACTATTTCGTTGTAGTGTGGCCTAAAGGTGAGTGACGTATCCAGAGTTACACCCAGATCACGAACCGTATCTACTCTAGCTACAATCTGATGACACATAGTATAGTTGAATATAACCGGGTTGGACTTGCGATGGAATGAAATCGCACAACACTTCTCGATACTGACGCACAGTGGGACATAGCACATAGCAAGACATAGCATAATAGTAACTTCAGAAAAGTTTCTTCATTTATAAAGCACTTTCTAGTGGTGAAAATATATTCGGACGTTAGGGTGTCCCTAATCAGATACAAAAAATATTTTCTCTATTTTAAGTCAGAAATGATTGTTACCTACCGAAAAGTTGTAGCTAAACTATTTTTGAGAAACTTTGTTGAATACTGAAGATTTCTATCTCTTATATGAAAGAAGTTATAGAGCCAAACTCTTAGGGACACCCTTCAAAACAGTTTTTACGATCTAGCTCTTTAATAACGCTTCGTATGCTTTTCAAATGTTCTAAGAAATTATTAATCACATTAAATTGCATATTTTCGTTGAAGACAGTAGAGTTCTATCTTTTTCCCTTTAGCAGCTGTCACTGCTTTTTTAATTTTTACATGAAATCTTTAAGGGGGTGTAACTCGGGGGAGAGCAGCTATGAGCAGCTAATCTCACTAATTTTTTGTGAATCAATTCATGCTGTATCCTATCATGTACAACTTAGGGCGGAACATCTGAGAAAAGTTACCATGAAGGCAACCGTTTCTAAAGCTGAAAACTATGGAAACCATAGTTTTGTACCGCTTTCGCATGTTCTTAGAAATAAATCAGCAAATTTTCTTATGGTAATCTGGTGACCAGATACAAAACCTGTCAAGGCTTTAGTCAATTGTTTTTTTCGCGAAAAACTAGTGATCGTCAAAATATATAACCTACGGCAAAATGTGTAACCCGCCAGCGCACACCGCATTTTAATCCATGAGGCAGCAATCGTTCTTCCGATTAGTACTTTGTCGAAAAAATCGCAAGATTGTCGAAATAAGGACATCAAAAGGATTTGGGAACCCAGAGCAAGAATGTGTGCACGGTATGAATGTTTGATTTAACATGGTTTTTGCCTTTCTACTATATAAATATATAGTATAAAGGTATAGAAATCACTTGGAAAACCGGAAATGGAAAGAAGGTCCTGTGGGCCGAATGTTATATACCATTCGACTCAGTTTCGAAAACTGAGCATTTTCTGTGTGTGTGTATGTGTGTGTGTGTGTGTGTGTGTGTGTGTGTGTGTGTGTGTGTGTGTGTGTGTGTGTGTGTGTGTGTGTGTGTGTGTGTGTGTGTGTGTGTGTGTGTGTGTGTGTGTGTGTGTGTGTGTGTGTGTGTGTGTGTGTGTATGTGTGTGTGTGTGTGTGTGTGTGTATGTGTGTGTGTGTGTGTGTGTGTGTGTGTGTGTGTGTGTGTGTGTGTGTGTGTGTGTGTGTGTGTGTGTGTGTGTGTGTGTGTGTGTGTGTGTGTGTGTGTGTGTATGTATGTGTGTGTGTGTATGTGACGCTTTTAATCTCACTCACTTTTCTCGGAGATGGCTGGACCGATTTTAATGTTCTTAGTGTCAAATGAAAGGTCTAGGTGTCCCATTGGTCGCTATTGAATTTCATACTGATCGGACTTTTAGTTCAAAAGTTATGTATAAAAATACGAAAAATATGGGACTTCATTATCTCATAGGTCTCTTAACCGATTTGAACAAAATTGATTGCATATGAAAGAGGAGCCTTGCAAACCCTTAACTTCCAAATTTCATGACGATTGGACTTGTAGTTTGAAAGTTACATAAAGAAATGTGAAAAAATAGTATTTAAAACATATTTATGTAACATATAAGGATTAATTTAATGAAAAACATCACACATTTTATGATTATTTGAAAATTACTGCTGAGATCTATCAAACGAAACCGAGTTATTTAAAATCGGACGGTTCATTCAAAAGTTATTCAAACTTTAACACTTAGGCACCATATATTAAACCGTTAAAACGTGTGAAATCAAAACATATCATTCAAATGTTGATTGTATTCAATGTATGAGATGTTTTTTTTTGTATTGTTTATGCAGGGAGAAAATCTTCATAGACAGCACCTTCACGATGCCGAATAGGATTCACATGGTGCCAACATGCGCCTACCTACTAAAAACTATCCTGCTGCCCATTCCTGAACCCCTCCCGGAACTACCGTTAGGTTTTACTTCAGGAGGGAGGACGTGCCGAAGCACTCCGACTTGTCCGTTGCGTGTGTGGGTTCACACAACACCCTTGCCATTTCGTACCGCCACTACCTTTCACTTAGGGCCTGGGCTGCCCAATCAGCCAATTACTGACCCTAGCAAGCTATGTCAGGCCCTGTCGTTGCAAACGTTCTAGCCGTTGCAACTCCGTTATCACCGACGTTGCCGCCCTATCGACGGCACCCCATGCGCGCTGCTCAGCGCACATTCTCTGCACAATGTTGTCGGCGTTGGTGTCTTCCTCAACAACCGCAAGCATCACCCGCCGAGTGGACGTAAACCGCGGGCAGTGAAAAATCACATGCTCCGCCGTTTCCTCGGCTACCGTGCAAACGGGGCAAAAGGGTGAATCTACCCGCCCGCATGTATGTAGATACTTCTTAAAGCATCCATGACCCGACAGAAACTGGGTAAGGAAAAAGTTTACCTCACCATGTCCTCTGCCGATCCAGGACGATATGTTCTGGATCAGCCTATGGGTCCACCTACCATGGTCGGTGCGATCCCATTCCGCCTGCCAACGCCTAATAGAGTCCAGCCTAACTCTGTCCCTAGCGCCCCTGACGTTCCTCTGCCTATGGCACTCGATATCCTCACCTAGGAGTATGCATATTGGAATCATGGCTGCAATAACCCCAATCGCATCCAACGATATGGTACGGTAGCCGCACGCAACGCGCAATGCTAACAGCCTGAACACCTTGTTCAGGCATGCCTGATTGCGCTTACTCTCCAAATCCGGGGCCTACGCCGGTGCACCGTATCGTAGCACCGACATGGCAACGCTGGCCATCAGGCGTCTCTTACTGCTGCTAGGACCGTAGCCGTTCGGCATGATCTTAGACAGCGCAGTGACCGCCGTTGACGCTTTACCACAAGCATAATCCACATGGCTGGTGAAGTTCAGCCTGTTGTCTGTCATGACAACCAGGTAATTCACACTTCGTTTGGAGACAATCACCTGTCCCCCAACGATTATTTTTGCCTCTAGGGCCGACTTACGGTTGCTGACCATCACAGCTTCCGTCTTATGGTGGGCCAATCGCAGATTGACGCCCGCCGTCCAACCCTCTATTATGCTTATGACGTCTGATGCCAGCATTTCCACCTCCTCCAGAAACTCGCCTACCACTGTAAGGACGATATCATCGGCGAAGCCAGTGATATCGACCCCAGTGGGTAGTTCGAGCCTCAGCACCCCATCGTACATGGCATTCCAAAGCGTGGGGCCGAGAATCGAACCCTGTGGAACACCCGTTGTCACTTTGTACCTCTTCGCCCCGTCCGCCGTGTCGTACACTAGCGTCCGGTTCTCCAAGTAACTCTTAAGCAACCTGCATAGATGATCCGGTACCCTCATCCTATGCACCGCTAACGCAATTGCACGCGTTTTTGACATCGATTGTGACTATGGCACAATACCTGTCGCCTCGCCTTTTCCGTTTCATAGGCTTCTCGGCCCTCTCCACCATGGACTTTATGGCATCTACAGTGGACTTCCCCTTACGGAAGCCAAACTGCGTGTTTGCCAGTCCCACATCATCTTCCGTCACAGGCGTTAGCCTGTTTGGGATTACCCGCTCTAGCAATTTGCCTAGCGTGTCCAATAGGCAAATTGGCCTGTACGACGAGGGATCGCCAAGCGGTTTCCCCGCCTTTGGCAGAAGTACCAATCTTTGGACTTTCCATTTGTCTGGAAATTCGCATGCTTCTAGGCAACTCTGAAGCGTCTCTCTAAACATATCGGGATATGCTTGGATCGCCACTTTGAGTGCCTCGTTCGGAATCCCGTCAGGACCGGGCGCTTTCTTCGTTTTTAAACCCCTGGCAATTACGATGAGTTCTTCATTCGTGACCGGAGTGAGGACATCATTCGATTGACCATACGGGGTCGGAGGCCACCAAACTGGATCGTGTTGCGGAAAGAGCCCTTCCACGATGACTTTCAGCTTTTGGGGGCAGGTTTCCTGCGGCGCAGATGTACCCTTCATCTTTTTCATTACCACCTGGTATGCACCTCCCCAGGGGTTTGAGTCCGCATCGCGACATAGCTCCTGGAAACAGGATTTCTTGCTACGCCTAACCTCCTTCTTAAGCGCCGACCTTGCCGCTCTAAGTTCGACTCCCCGAGCTTCAGCATCTGCATCGGTCCGGGCCCTCTGCGCTAGCCTTCTCGCTCTGTGGCACCGGGAACGGAGCTGGGCAATGGTATCACTCCACCAGTATACCGAGCGACGACCGTTCATTGGCTGCCCCGTCCTAGGCATAGTGGTATCACATGCCCGTACTAGGACGTTGGTCAGCTCACGAGCACTCAGGTTCGAGCGGGTGCTCTCTGCACTGAGTGCTTCAACGAACAGGTCTTTGTCGAAGGACTTCACTTTCCACCTCCTCCCTGTCGACTTCGCCCCGCGTGGCCGTAGCGCCCGTCGTTCAATCGTGTACCGTATAGCTTGGTGATCGCTATGCGTTTACTCATCTGACACCCTCCAGCCCATGTTGGCAAGCAACGTTGGGCTGCAGAAGGTGATGTCGATGATCGATTGTTGTACCCCCCTACAAAAGGTACTGACGGATCCCACGTTAGCCAGACTTACATCCAGCTTGGACAGAGTTTCCAGCAAGCTTTGTCCCCTCGGAGTAGTGCACCTGCTACCCCATTCGACAGCCCAAGCATTGAAGTCTCCTCCAATGACAACGGGCTTGCGGCCCGTGAGTTCGTCGGTGAGCACGTCTAGCATCCGGTCAAACTGCTCCGGCGACCACCTAGGTGGAGTGTAGCAGCTACAGATGCAGACGCCATCGACCACCGCAATCACGAACCCCTCTTGGTCGGACGACACCACCTCCTGGATCGGGTATCTACCCATCACGGCGATCGCTGCCATGCGACCCTTGTCGATTACCCAGTTAGTGCCGCCACGGGGGACCCGGTAGGGATCCGCGATAATGGCAATATCGCACCCCGTTTTGGCTGCCGTTTGCCAAAGCAACTCCTGTGCCGTCTCACAGTGGTTTAGGTTAATCTGTATAACCTGCACCTTTATCGTTGCAATGCCCGCCTATAAGCCGCACACAGTGGGCCACCTGTGGCATACTTATTTCCCGCTTCGACTGTGCAGAGCAGGCACCTGGGGGGTTTGCTACATCCCCTGGCGAAGTGGCCATCTTCGCCGCACCGCCTGCACAGCTTAGACCGATCGGGGGCCTTACACTTGGCCGCCCGATGGCCAAAGCCCATACACCTGAAACAGCGTTCGATACGCCGTTTCGACACCAGTGTACACACTGACCACCCTACCTTAATTTTGCCGGACGCCAACATCTTGTTGGCGATTTCCTCCGGCACGTTTAAGGTCGCGGTTTGCATATCTCCATATGCCTTCCGCAAGCGGATGTCTGCGGGTGCCACATCAACCTTAAGCTGATCCCGCTGAGCATCACTCAGGTCAACTGTCGTCGTAATCTCGTCGAGGTTTTTACACTCGACCAGAAGGCGCTGCGACAGCGCCTTTACCTGGCCCGCTTCGTCCAGGGACTGCTCAACCAGTTTCTGGTAATTCGAACTCTGGACCGTTTGGTCCTTTTTAAGTTCGAAGAGCATATCCCCTGCCTGGGTTCGGCGGGTCTTTACTACGTTGGCCCCAAGCTCCTGCAACTTGGGGTCCACCCGAACCTTATGCAGTAGTTCAGCGTACGACAGCTTACCTGTCAGCTTCACTACTAAGGCGTCGCCCTTATGGACGCGCCTTGGCTTTGGCTTTGCAGCCGCAGCCTCGCTCGGTTTCGGCTTCGGCGGTTTAGGCGGTTTACGCCTAACCACCCGCCATTCATCCTCCGCGGTACCGGCAGCACCATCCGGGATCGCCTCCGCGCGTTCGCTGGTAGAGGCGCGAGCCGAAGTCCGCTGCCTCTTGGCTACCAGCGTTGGTCCATGGTCGGGCGTAGCCACCTTGCGCTTGGCAAGCGGCGTACGCGCCTGACTAGGCATGGCCACAGCCTTAGCGGCTATGACCAGAGCTTCGATTCAGCGATTTCGCATCGCTGCAGAAGCTCTTGCCTCTCCACCTCTGCAGCTATGACGGTAGAGCGGAGGCTCACCGCCAGCTTTTTAATGTCGAGGTGGACATTTGACCTAGAGTTGATGAACGAGTACAACTCGTCCACCAACCTTTTGGCTTGCTTGCTACTGGCTGGAGGAAGCCCAACTTCGCCCTCCAGAGGGTGCACCACGCCCTCCGTTGACATTTGCCTACCGCTGTCGCTCGCCCTCTTGGCTGAGCTAGCAGCGGTGGCCACCTGCGTTCTAACTGGGGTGTTAGACTTTGGTGGAGTCAACTTCCTCTTCGGTATCGCCCCCGTTTTCGGGGGGCTTCCCTGTATGGGCTGTGCCCCCGATTTCGGCGGGCTTCCCTTCTTGGGTCGCGCCCCCGATAACGGGGGGCTACCTGTCTTTGCTGTTGGTGACCTTGCCAACTTACTACTTTTGGCAAAGATATCATCTTTGCCACTAGTAGCACCCGTATTCGATCCCTCATTAAAATTTAAAAATTTTTCCATTCGAAAGGGTCCCAACTCTAGGCCGCTATCTCCACTTGTAATTGTGTAGTCGCCTTAACGATCCCATGGTGATCTATGCAAGCAGGGAGGCCATGGCTAGGGACACTCCCCCCTACCCTTCATGGGGGCAGGGATGTCAGCATCCGATCAGCGTTAGTCAGGAATGTATCATCTGAGCCTACACCACCGCACTTTGACGTGAGTGACGAGCTTTGAACGTACCTAGAGACCAGCCACGGTTTTAACGGGACGGAAGGCAGCTGTACCATTAGCCTACTCGCCGTTTCGGGAAGGTACCACCCTTCCTTACCTAAGGTAGTAGAATAGCACAGCCGTTAGCCCTGTAGCGCCGAATCCAAACGTTTATTCCCGCCTGGACGGGCCTGGACACCATAATTAGGATCTTCCTGGAACCGATCCTAATGTGCCCATGGCACTCCTGACCCGGCTTTTTTGCTTAAAGTTCTGAGCTCTAACAGGACACTACGGCGTCCGCAGCCGGCTTATAGGAATTGAGCCCCGCTCGCCTCTTTACACCACTGTGCCACGCTATCCGCAAGCACTACGGCGCCCGCAGCTGGCTTATAGGAGTTGAGCCCCGCTCGCCTCTTTACACCACTGCGCCATGCTACCCTCAAGCACAACGTGCCCCCCATTTCCCTGTTAGCACACAACTGAGGGTGCAACCAAAGACGGGTATTTGGTCGACCCTAGGCCCAGTTGCGTCCCGGCCGGTACCGCGTGGAGGTAGGGATAAGAGTTCCCGCTCCCATCTTAATGGCTATACGGAGTCGTGCAAAGTCGAATGCGACTTTGTTCGGCACCTTAACCTCGCTGGGTTAGGGCCTTAACCGGCCAATGTATGAGATGTGTGTGATGTATGTGTGTATGTTACATGTATGTATGTATGTATGTATGTATGTATGTATGTATGTATGTATGTATGTATGTATGTATGTAGGTATGTATGTATGTGTGTATGTGTGTATGTATGTATGTATGTATGTATGTGATGACAATTTGCAATTTTAAAATTTGCAATGAAATTCAAGAAAAGTGAGAATCATGGCAATTGTCTGAAGTTTTTGAAGCCTCTTAGTGGAATACGAACTCTGAAATTAAAGAAAAGAAAAAACTTTTACCGACTAAATTGCACTATTTAATATTTATTCGCGACAGATACGTATACGCTTTGAAATAAGACACTGATGAAGCCTGCAGGTCGTAGGCGAACTACGTATCTGTTGCAAATAAATATTAAATAGTGGGATTCAATCGAAAAGTTTTTTCTTTTCTTTGATTTTAGATTTGAATTGTCATTTTGTTCACTTGCTGTTACTCACAATTGTACAAGAAAAGCAAAAAGCGAAGAAAAGCAGTTAATTTAAGTATGTAGGTATAGTAGTGTATAGGATTAAAAATACTAGTGAGTCGATTTTCCAAATAAATTTATACAAATTTCAAACAAATTCTGTTTGATCAATAGATGCTCTTTTCAATCAATAGATACTAGAGCTTAGAAATGTTATATGAAAAATAGGAAGTAAACGTTGCACGGTAGATATTTTGTAAGATTTGTTTTCGTTAGTGATATTTTAAAGGACAGATGTCTTATGTCATGTATCATGTTTTAATAAATAAATCAAAAAAAGACAAGCACTGGGAATCATATCGATCGTATTTCCCATTCTCAAGCATGTTCATGGCGCAGCTTTGGCACTATTTTTCGACCTCATCTTGTTTTCCTAACCCTCTAACATTGTAAAAACGATGCGATCAAGCTAATGACTATCTTTTCATGAAAGTACATTCAAAAGAAGCTTAAGTTTTGATTTTCATGCAAAAATAATTATCTGAAGGAGCGCTAGCTAAGAAATAGTTCCATTTCTCGTCATTTCCATTTCATATCTAATGCTCTATTCAGTAATTTTTTTCTAATTCAGATAGGGTAGTTGATCCAGTAGTTGTGGTAGTACGAATAGTTGCCCTACTATTCATTATTAATGCATATTTTCGTCACCGTAGCATTTTAGATAAAACAATTACATTCATTATATAAGACAGGTTTTTAGAAGTATTGGTAGTTAGACCATTTAAAATTAAAGCATTATTTGCTAAAATGCCAATTTTCCAAAATCTAACGCACAGTTGGAGCGCACAACTATAGGCGCACATCTATAGTTTTGCTACGATGTTTTTTCACTTAGCAATCTAGCAATGTATATGGAATAACACAATTAAAGGAACATCAAACTTAATTAAGGAAACATTAGCGCAACTGTTGGTACAATATTATTGAATCGGAAAATTCATTTTTTCTTTATAAAGCTTCTCGTACAACGTAAGCATTTGTCTTACCTTGTGACAAATACCTTCTATTTCATTAATTTATATCCCACAAGCATTAATTGAAGCATATACCTCAATAAACAAGCAAAATGAAGGTATATTGTGCTTAGTGGCGCAACTAATAGATCATCTACCCTATATTGCAAAATTGAAGCCAAGCAAACCAATAGTAAAATTTTGAGGTCAATCATTTTGTTGTAGATATCCTTTTTCTTCAAAAGCGAAATATAATAATAATTTTTCTGAACTCTTGTTTTTCAAAGATGCTAACTTTTGAATGCATGGTATTAATATCAAAATATCAAAAAATCTGCTATGAACAAATACTTCATATTGTCAATTCAAAACAAGTTTCGTATGTGGCTCTGAAGCCTGAAAGTTAAAGCCGTCTGTAGACCCGTTAGAGGGTTAATTTCTAATTTTCTATACATATTCATTCAAGTCTGTAAAAATTATCTTTTGTGTTTACATTATTTTTCTATAAATATTATAAAACTAAATAAGGTGTTCATCAAGTAACATAAATGACGCTTACATGTATTTACGCACCCAAGGAAAGAAAATATAATTATTCTACACAATACGTTGTGAATTTTACTGGCAAATAAGGATTTTGAGGAATACGGAACGGATATTTAAAAATATAGTCTAATATAACATCTATACATCTACAATTAAGTTCCTGTGAAATTAAATAATGATTATTGTGGCAGTAGAAAGGCTAGGTCACGCCGCTAGGTGGATTAATTCGGGTTTTTACCTTTGTTATACTATAACAAAGGTTTAAAAATTGGTCGAAAAACACGAAATTGATCCGAGGCCCGGAGGGCCAAGTCACATATACCAATCGATAGGGTTCGACGATTTGAGCAATGTCTGTGTGTGTGTGTGTGTGTGTGTGTGTGTATGTATGTAATGATTTTTTCTATCGCCTGTTTCTCAGAGATGGCTGAACCGAATGGTTCGCTATTACTTTTGTTTGAAAGGTGTTATTGTCTAGTAGATCACTATTGAGTTGTTTCGTGATACGATGTTTCGTTTAAAAGTTATAAGCAAAAATGTAAAAAATACGTGACACGGGTTTCTTCGGAACTACATGACCGATTTCAACGATCCTAGTATCAAATGAAAGCCCTTATTAAAGCTAAATTGTTCAGGAATTTTTAATTGAAAACAAACAAGTAGTTTAAAAGTTATGCTTAAAAAACCTGTTTTGACAAGGTAATAATTATCGCCTGTTTCTTAGAGATGGCCAAACCGATTTATGCGCTATTAGTCTCATTTGAAAGATAATATATCCTAATAGATCACTATTGAATGGTTTTTTGATTGGACGTTTAATTTGAAAGTTATGAGCAACCGTATACACCACACCAAAATTAACAATAATTTATAATGATTTTAACCAAGATAATTTACCTAATTTGAATTATTTTAATATCAAACGAAAGGTTTTGACACTACGAATATATATGCAAAATTTCATAAGAATTGGTTTTACCGGTTAAAAGATATTACCCCTCGAACACTCGCGCCAACTTTTGTAACACAGTTACTCGCGCGCACAATAGCCTCAAACCAAAGAAAACGTGTGCACTAGAGTTTTGACTGGGAAAACTTGGTTTTAGGTTTATCGAACCTTTGGAAGAGTTTCTTGAAATTAAAAGCTCGATCGTCTGGTGGATTTTAAATTTTGATTAATCCCCCTAAAAGTGAAATAAAAAAATTATTTTTCTTCAGTGTCAATATAACACATTGATGTGTTCTGCAAAGTTATAGAACATATTATTACAAGAAATTTTGCTAAAGACAGTAACCATCTATCTCTGCAGCGAAGATAGAAATATCTTATTTATTGTATATTAATTTGTAAAATCAGTTTTTCTATTTTTGCTCTTTTTGTAATTGTTGTATGACTTTTTCATGTACTACAAAATTGTACAAATAGTAAAAATACACAACTTTGCTGAAAATACTATACCTCTATGTTTGCTTGTTTAGGATCTGTAGAACTTTGATTATAAAAAATACCCTAATTTTGACTCCGCATTACTCGACTACCAGCAGACGGATACATTTTAAACATTTTACATTTGCTGATAGATTTGCTGCATACATTTTCCCAACAATTTAAATTATTAATGCATTGAATAATTATGATATTTTGCTCACAATAAGTTTGTTGAAGAATATACGTTAGTTAAACAACGATTTGTAACTTTATAACAATATGGCGTTGAAAAACCTACACGTGTTGTATAAAATGCAACAGCGTGAGTTAATAAAGTTGATGAAAATTATTCAAGAAAACTCTATTGATGTGAGTCAAATAGAATGGCGTTACAGGAAACTATGCATAGTTCAAAAACCTATAAACTAGACCATTACTAGACAACGTATATGCTAAAGGATAAGATTTCCTCTTACAACTTACTTTTATTTGCACACTCAGGTTAATAACAACTTACTTATCCTAACTCGGCAATTTCATGAACAAAGGATTTATCAAAATTTAAAAGTGTTCCTATTTTGTTCAAATTTTGTAAACTTATTCAATTTTCAAAAATTTTATGTAAATCAACGCACTACGCAACGATAACCAATAGATGAATTATGTTCCGAAGACGTGTCGATTTCTACCTCAAATAGCAAGTAATACCGTATAACAAAGGTTCCTTTCACCACTAGGTGGATTAAATCGGGTTTTTAATGTGCTTTCCATTCTCAATAAGGAAGCCACAAATCGAAATAATTTTAACAAACTTACGGTATGCTCTGATCCGTTGATATCTTCCATACAGAAAGTCTGTAAAAATCTATGCCGTTCAGTGAAACTGCACCGACACTGCTAAAAGAACCAGTTCTTTCAATCAATACTATAAATGAATATAAACATCTTCATCTCATCTTGAGTAAGGTGAAAATAAAAATATAGAAAAAAGAAAAAAAAAATACTAAAATTACAAAACTAAACTACAACACATTCATCGACTTATATATAATGCTATTTAACTGCAATATATTGATTGTTTTGCTTTGCGGAAACAGAACAAAACTATGGTTTCCATAGTTTTCAGCTTTAAAAACGGTTGCTTTCATGGTAACTTTTCTCAGATGTTCCGCCCTAAGTTGTACATGATACGATACAGCATAAATTGATTCACAAAAAATAAGTGAGATTAGCTGCTCATAGCTGCTCTCCCCCTAGTTACACCCCCTTAAAGATTACATGTAAAAATTAAAAAAGCAGTGACAGCTGCTAAAGGGAAAAAGATAGAGCTCTACTGTCTTCGACGAAAATATGCAATTTAATGTGATTAATAATTTCTTAGAATATTTGAAAAGCATACGAAGCGTTATTAAAGAGCTAGATCGTAAAAACTGATTTGAAGGGTGTCCCTAAGAGTTTGGCTCTATAACTTCTTTCATATAAGAGATAGAAATCTTCAGTGTTCAACAAAGTTTCTCAAAAATAGTTTAGCTACAACTTTTCGGTAGGTAACAATCATTTCTGACTTAAAATAGAGAAAATATTTTTTGTATCTGATTAGGGACACCCTAACGTCCGAATATATTTTCACCACTAGAAAGTGCTTTATAAATGAAGAAACTTTTCTGAAGTTACTATTATGCTATGTCTTAAGGTTTCGATGCTATAACTTATGTCTCACTATTTTTGAAGCCGTCCCACTGTGTGACGGTTAGTAGATTATTGGAGCACCACTGCAGAAAAATGTTAACTAAGTGCTGGAGCTCTAAGCAGTCAGCAGTATTTCTGACAGTTTTAAATAGTTTGATATCGTCTGCATAAAGCATGCGGCAATCTTTTGGAAGCAGGAGCGATATGTCGTTGATAACCAGCATAAAGAGCAGCGGACCTAAACTGCTGCCCTTTGGAATTCCGGAGAGGTTGGAGAAATACTCGGATTGCACTTTACCAGGCTTCACGTAGAGCATTCGATCTAATAGGTAGGATCGAAACCATCGTACAAGGCTGGAGCTGATACCTAGTTTATCCAGTTTAGCCAGTAATATGCTGTGGTCAACACGGTCAAATGCAGCTTTTAGTTCGGTGTAGACAGCATCAATCTGGGCACCTACGCTCATGGTTTGTAAACATTTTGCTGCGAACTGCACAAGGTTTGTAACAGTGGAACGTTTTGGATAAAACCCATGTTGATCCAATGAGATGTAATGCCTACAGCTGGCGAAGAGGGCATCACGTATTATTATTTCAAATACTTTCGAACATGCGCAAAGAGATGTGATGCCTCTGTAGTTTTTTACATTTCTTTTGTCACCCTTTTTATTCACTGGAAACATAGCTGAAAACTTCCAAGTTGTAGGAAATAGGCTCTGTTGTAGTGATAAATTAAACAGTAGGCATAATGGATGGATAAACACAGCAGCACATTTTTTCAAACTACATGATGGAATTCCATTGGGTCCGGCGGCAAATGAGCATTTAAGTTTGTTAATGGCAGCTTCAACATAACGATCAGTAATTGCGGGTAGACTGAAATCCAAGACGTCCGCAGGAGTGTTGCATAATACTGTATTGATTTGCGCGGTTATAGCAACGGAATCACGGCAATTGTGCTGAAAATGTTGGGCGGAAAAGGCACATTTATCTGGCATACTGCTGCCATGACTATCTCCCAAAAACATATCTCTAGGCAATCCTTCCTCTTTCCTTTTGCTGTCAACGAACGACCAGAAGATTCTCGGATTTGATCTGATATTATGTTGCATTCGATTGGTGTACCGTTTGTATAAATACCGGTTGTATTTGCGATATAGGTTACTAGCACGATTGAAATTCTGTTTCAGTGAAGCATTTCGCAATCTGCAGTATTTCCATAGAGTCTGAGCTCGCTGCCGCTTGAGTTGTCGTAAACGTGGATTCGACCACGGTGGTTTACGTAGCGGTCTGCGGGGAGGAGTGCAATGAACTAGTGCATTATTAACAGCATCGTTAAAGATTGCATCGTTGACAGCGGGATTGAATTCCAGAAATAGCCAATCATTACGAGACATGACATTGCTCAAAGACTCAAAATCAGTTCTGCGAAAGTCCAAACACGGTTCAACTGAAGTATCTTCGAATTGTATGGGCAAGTTCTGGTTTACCGTTACATTCAGCGCTGGGTGATTAGGATAGAGAGGTACAAGTGGCTCAACAGCTTCGAACAGTTCACATAGAGTCTCGTTTGTTAGAATTAAATCAAGAAGACGATCGTTGGAATTGATCACGTGATTGATTTGTGATAGACTGTGCAGATTAAAACCATCTAACAAATCGGAACTAGCAGCAGTAATATTTGAATGGAGATAGTCAATGGAAGTGGCGTCATTATTCAAGCGAATCCATTGCAGTCCGGGTTGATTATAATCTCCAAATAACAACGATAAATCATTAGGCTGCAAACTAGACATAACAGAGCCGATGGAATTAACATGGTCTTCGATAGCGTTGGCGTCAGTTCGGCGATCCGGGGGCAAATACATTACACCGATACTAATTTTGCGAGTTGGTGTTTTGATAATCACCCACAGTTGTTCGATTTTGTCACTTACTGGAGTCGGGTCAACGTAGCTAATTAGCCGAGTGGAGACAGCAACTAAAACTCCTCCACCACGTGTCTTGGTACTGTTAAGGTGATTGCGATCGCATCGGTGAACGTTAAAAAAACTACCAAATAGTTGCGCAGAGTGAAACTGGTCGTCTAGCCATGTTTCGGTTAATACAATGGCGTCATAGTCACATTCGGTAGCGGCCAAGGAAAAGTAATCGATTTTGGTCCGAAGCCCGCGGACGTTTTGGTAGAGAATCCGAAGCCCAGGAACATCATTGTCGGATTGGTTGAGGTTAACTGATGAATGCCTGCAAGGTGCGGAGGGATCAGGTACCGAATTACTTTTGAAAGTAGTATACTTGCCCGTAGTAGCAAGCTGGAAGACCCCTTCTCCGTACTCAAACACTGGACCGGGACGGCTGATGAGCGCTGGCAGCAGTGACGCGACTGTGATGAGCGGATTAGGGGCTTCCAATTTGCTTAAATCAGTGCGTCCCGGGTCAGATCCAGTCAGTGGGTATTCAGAATTAGTTGAATCAATAACGGTGCGAGGCGAATTCATAATGGCGATTAGTTTACAGGTGTCGAACGAGGGCTCGTTGAGGACTGCGGTGGGACTGATTGTACTATTCGTGGAAATTTTGGTGCTTTCGGTCCCCGAAAATCCTTTGAGCTAGTTCTATCTTCAAATTGACGGAAATAGATCCATTTCGGCCAGTTGTTAGCGTCTAGTGCAATTTCTTTAAAGTTAAGGTCAAAGCCGACTTTAAAAGAAATGAAAGCAAACGAATTTAAATCGGCTTCTTTTTTACAAGCTTTCGAACCATTGCACTATGGGCAAAAACGAGAGAAAAAACGGACGCAATTAAGATACGGCCTGCAGGCTTATAAAATGTAGGTGATCTTATGTAAAATTTTCCGGAGAATCACGTGGTGCCCACCCTTTTCCTGTTCGTCATCGGGAAGTGCCCCATTTTGCACATTTACCCCTATTTTTAACATTTTTCACCCTTATTGGATTATTCCAAGCAAGGTTTTGACAAATCAAACCGCAAAAATCTACTAATTTTGTGTAAAAAAGTCCGCAAAATCGAATAGGGTTATCTCATTTATTTTAGAGCACATTAATTTTTTTGGTTGAATTCTCGTTTGGTATGGTCGGTTTGATAACGGGAGCTCAACTAAAAAAAAAAATAATGTGCTTTAAACTAAATGGGCTAAGCCCTATTCGATTCTGCGGAGTTTTTCACACCAAATTATTTAAGTTTTGTTTTCTCAAAGCCTTGCCTTGCTCCAATAAGGGTGAAAAATATTAAAAATAGGGGAAAATGAGCAAAATGGGGCACTTCTCGATGATAAACAGGAAAGGGGTGGGCACCACGCGATTCTCCGGAAAATTTTACATAAGATAACTTACATTTTATAAGCCTGCAGACCGTATCTTAATTGCGTCCGTTTTTTCTCTCGTTTTTGCCCATAGTGCAATGGTTGTGCACCAGGCACGCATTCCTTTACAAGTGCCGATATATCATCCTCAGACACATGCGGAGCAATGCGCGATATATAGAGCCAGAATTTTTCCGCCGGTTGGGGTACCGTATCCACCAGTTTTGGAAAATTTTCTAAATCCTTTGCTCCACTAATCAGATTGCTTTGGATTCTTGATCGCTTAGGGGTGTTATTAGGCGAGATAACTCTCGGGCGTTTATTTCTACGGTTGATAGGCATGAAATCAGGTGTCTGGTTGTCCGAAAGCTTATTAGAAATAGATCCAATAAATGCATTACTTTGAGCAAGCTCATTTTTCACTTCATTCTACAGCCGTTGATTGATTCAGTAACAGATGATACAACAGCAACAGCGTTATCCGGTGTATTCGCCTTGAGATTTTCGACAGAAGGCAAACACTCGTTGCAAAACCAAAGTAAGTTCATTTGTTCGTTGAAAAAGTCCCAATTCGAACGAACCCAACCGCAGCATTTCATGTGAGCAACACAGTCACATAGATGGCATTTAAGGGGAAACCGAAAGTGGCTCAAAGATGGCTGGATAAATGGCTACCATTCGAAGCATGTATTGTTTTGCGCCTTAAAAATGCATCTGTATTGGCAGAGCACGCTTTCGCCACGTAACCAGTGCTTCCAGCGCTGTTATAATTTCCTAAAACTTGTAATTCAATTTATCGATCTGCTATAGTGCTATGTATCAATAGACGCTCAGCAAAACATAATTGCTAATGGAAAATAAATTTAACTGAACATATCGATCATTACGTCTTCATAAAAGCGACCAATGTATAATTTGGAATTAGTTAATAGATATTAGGTTACGCACATATTTCGTTGAACTAGCGATTTCCGAAAAAGCAGCAACACAGTATCAAACTTTCGTCACATCAATGAGCTTTTAAAGAGCTTTTAACTTTCGCCGCATCGATGAGCTTAGAGTGAAGTAAACAAACAAAACGCAAACGCAGGAATCAAAAACGCAATCCGATGCAAGCGGATTAATTAAACATCCTAGTGATCCTACGCATTATTCAGTTGCTGCTGTTAATTTTGATTGAATCGGAATGCCTTGGTAAAGAAAACAAACCCTTTTTCGGGATGTTTGTAGTCAGTGCGGTTGGCTGCGGATCAGCTGTTTATGTTTGCAAGCTCCGCTATTTGACATATATTACCAATACTAATGCAATATCCAAATAAACGTTTAGGTTTTTAACGAACACATGAGATGTACAGTACAGTGTTTGTCGCACTAACACAATAACGTTAGCCACTTTCGGTTCCGCCTTAACTAGGTTGAGGTTCTTAATAGGCTCGGAACATTTATAACAGCTTTTTCTCATCTCTGCTGAAGCTTTACGATTATCGGGTTGCATGGATGAAGGCGATATCAAAATATGCTCGAAACAGTGACTTGCTATGCGAAACCACAGGCGGCGCTTCCGTAGAATAAAAGAATTGACGAAGCTTTCAACTTTTACCTCCAGATGGCGCTTCAGGAGAAAAAATGCGCGTAACGGTAAAGATAAGTATATGTCAAAATAACAACAAAAACCACTTCACTCGGAATTACTCGATAAACGCAGAATAAGCACGAAATCCACCACTTGCACTATAAATGCTATCGCAGTACGTCGATTACACGGTATTACACGGAAAAAATACTTCTCAAATGACCTAGTGTACGTTGTTATTCACACCTAGTACATCATAAAAACACATTTGAAATCTTCCTAACACTTCACTCAAAATTTCAAGTTATTGCAAAAAACGTTTTTTGGCTAGGTGTACACATACTATCATGAATAACTCAATAATTTTCCAAGCAATTTTAAGTTTTTTATACATTTTTGGAAAGCTTAGAGGATAAGCTTTCAGGATATGTATACATTTACTATAAATCTACAAAAGTTAAACGAGATTTTTTCAATTAAATATAAAATTTCACTAAAAAAATAAAAATTTTCTCACTTTAGGGGTCCTTAAAGTGACTTTAAAAATGACCCACATTTCTAAGCTCAACATCATTTGTTTTATATTCAATCCTACGACTTTGGTCAAAATTTCAGCCAAATCGGTCAACATTTGCAAATTTGAGACCATTTTTAAGAGTTGTAGAATTTGTTGCTTCTCATATATCACCCGCCTAATCTTACATCGTGTACAAGATGCTCAGTTGTAAGTTTAGGCGGGTGATATATGGGAAGCAACCAATTCTACAACTCTTAAAAATGATCTCAAATTTGTAAATGTTGACCGATTTGGCTGAAATTTTGACCAAAGTCGTAGGATTGAATATAAAACAAGTCAGATTTCCGTTGATTCTATTATATTATGTCATCCCTGTTAAAAGAAACCACTGTTTATGAAGCTTTGTGTTATTACTGTTCAAAATTAAACTCAAAGCGATTTTATTTCATATATCGAGTAAATATTTCTTTAAAAAAATTAATAAACTTAATACCGGTTGCCGTTTTTTCCCGTTTTTCGGGTTGATAATAATGACGAACAATCTATGATAATGGTTTTCCTGCTGGAAGTTCGTTTCGTGGATCTAATTAAAAGGTTTTCAAAAATTGCCTAACAAAAACAGAACGTCGAGCTGCAGACTTTGTCTCAAATTATGCCACAGAAATTATTATTTACTTTTCCGCTACGAGTTACTTACTTACGTATGTGTCCATGTCCGCCGGTCCGGCAGAACAAAGGGATGAAATCAGAGATCTCCACTGCTGACGGTTACCCGCCATGGCTTTTACCTGTCGCCAGGACAGGTTCTCGTCTACAGCCCGGATGTCGTTGGCTAAGCTCCGTCGCCATGAGCCTCTGGGTCTGCCTCTTCTACGCTGTCCTTGTGGATTCCAGTCGAGTGCTGCTCTGCAAACCTCGTTCGCTCCTTTCCTCAAGGTGTGTCCGATCCACTTCCACCTACGCTCACGAATTTCTGTGGTTATCGGCCGTTGATGACACCGACGATGGAGTTCCTCATTGGATATCCAATTATCAGGCCACCAGGCACGAATAATATATCGCAGGCACCGGTTAATGAATACCTGCAGTTTTTTTTGTTGTCTCCGCTGAGACGCACCACGTTTCGCAGGCATACAGCAGTATAGATTCAACGTTTGAATTAAAGATTCGGGTTTTCGTACGTAGAGTGATCTGGTTTGAGCGCCAAATGTTTCGCAGACCTGCAAAGGCACCCCTGGCCTTCCTGATCCGTGTGGCTATATCAGTCTTGGTACCACCATCGGGCGTTGTTTGGCTACCAAGATATTGAAAGGCGGCCACCTGCTCAACTTGTTGTCCCGCTACTGTAAAGTTGGTGGAATTGTCAGTGTTCACTACCATAGACTTAGTTTTCGCTACATTGACTGTGAGACCTGCTGCCTGGGAGCTCTCGGAGAGGTCGTCTAACTTGCTCTGCATATCGTTTCGGCGTTGTGCGAGCAAGACAATGTCGTCGGCTAGGTCGAGGTCATTTAGCTGCTCCATCGTTAGAGGATTCCAAGGCAATCCTCGATTTGGTCTAATGTCAATTGGTCCAACTAATATCTCATCCATAACGATGAGAAACAGAAGCGGTGATAAAATGCAGCGCTGTCTCACGCCAGCAGTAACCCTTATGGGGTCGGACAAGACACCGTCGTGCAAAACCTTGCACGAGAACGCCTCGTACTGAGCCTCGATGAGATGGACTAGCTTATCTGGAACTCCTCTACGCCTAAGTGCGCCCCAGATGTTTTCGTGATTGAGTCGGTCGAACGCCTTTTCGAAGTCAACGAACACCAGCAGAAGAGAGTCCTGGAATTCGTTGATCGACGAGCTACGAGTGAGAATGGTAAAAAAGGCTTAAGTATTACTTAAACACTAGCTCTGTTCACAGATATAGATTTGTTAGTGGGAAAGTATATTTTGCTTAGAAATGCTTAAACGTCTTCCATAAACATAGCTTTCCAAGTTTTCATGCACTGAAGAAAAACTTTTCGATTACCAAAATTGCAGCCAAGGTTGATCTTCGAGTGCTGCTTAATCTAACACTAGATGGCATTGCTGAATTTACCAAAGTATTTCTAGTCCAAATGCCGCTTTCACAAACAACTTTGGTAGTTATATAACCGATGGCAACCCATATAATGATGAAAAACTTTTGCAATGCTTGCGTAAAAATTTGGCGTTTAGGACATTTTTGCCATTATGTAGATATTCTCTAGCTTCGATTATCACAAATTATCAAATTATCCTCCTTGTTCCTGGTGTCGGTTGGGATGTTGTAGAGAACTATTTTTGTCGCATTATCGTCCGGCATCCTTACGACGTGTCTGGACCACTCTTGCTTACCATTTTTTCGCCAGATGTGCGCTGGGAATCTCTCCAAGCAGTGCCTGTAGCTCGTGATTCGTACGTCTCCACCTCTTTCCGCTTTCAGTTTCTACTCCGCCAAACATCGTTTGCAGCTCTTTCTGTTCGAGCACGACAATGGCGCGTATGTACTCCGTGAGCAGCATCCCGGCTTCAACTGCGTAAATAACTATCGATCTAATAATGGTTATGTACATTGTTAGCTTCGTATGACAGCTATCGTAGCTTCTTGATCGTAGCGTTTTGCGTCACAAAGTTCCTGGCTAGGAGTTGACTACCCTTGGTAACAATTGTGCCTCTCGTTTCGATACCCGCTCGTCGGATCAACCCCTCAAATCAATGTTGAACAGCATGCAGTATAGATCGTCACCTTGCTCAACCCTCGCTGCGTCTCAAAGGGACTCGAGAGTGTTTCCGAGATATGCACGAAACACACACTCGATCCTATGTAACTCTGATCAGTCACGTCAGTTTATGCGGAAAACCGTGTTCTTGCATTATCTTCCGTGTAGGTAGTCTCGATCGACTGTATCGTATGCTGCTTTAAAAACAATAAAGATGTGGTTGGTGGATAGATTATACTCCCGACCAGAGCTGCCACAAATACAGATATTTGTGCATGCATAAATTTGGGACCCATCAATTATTTCAGATGCTGTGATTTCTTGCTCTACTAATGTTCCTGAATTTTAAAGTACTCCATAAACTATTTATGTTATTTTAAAGATTAGATCGAGAAAATAAAATACGGAGGAAACGGTAGGGTCCCAAATTTATGCATGCACAAATATCTGTATTTATGGTAGCTCGGCTCCCGACATCTGATATGTCTGATCTGTCGAATGGTAAAAATATGATCCTTAGTTGCCCGAGCCCCATGAAGCCTGTGTGGTAATTCCCTACGAGCACCCAGTACCACACGCTGTATCTAGGAGAGAACTTTGAGATGGCTTTACCAGTGTTATGCCTCTTCCAAGCAGCACACATTTGGCACTTTTAGTTGCACCAACTCATTTATGACTAAAATTGGACATATATTGGATGCCACAACTTATTTGCAACAACTATACTCCCAAGCAACAATGTGAGTTTTATTGTACTTTTATCGTGGTTTTCAAGACTAATTTTGGTCTTAAATGCCATCATAAGAGCGTAATAAAACCCACATTGCTGCTTGGGCTGCCAGGGTTCCTTCCATCTGTTCCTCCGGTAGCTTCTCCTCCTCCCAAATCTTTGAGATAACCCAGTATAGAGCCTTTGCCAGCGTTTCATGGCCATATTTATAAAGCTATGCCGGGAGATGGTCCTTACCTGCGGCTTTAATGTTCTTCAACAACTCGATTTCTTAATTTATTGCTTTTTGGAGATCAGGTGCTTGAACATCTTCCATAGACTCTCCCAGGTTGACTTCCGCTCCGCCTCCCTTTGTAACTTCGCCATTAAGGTGTTCATCGAAGAACTGTCTCCATCTGAAGACCACCTCGCGGTCGCTTGTGATTAGATACCCTACCTCGTCCCTATCACATGTAAGATTTCGGTGTGTAATATCATAACTACAAAGCTGTTGATATTCGTTTGGTTTTTGCACGAGAAAAATAAGGTAAAATAATTCCTTATTTTAGGGACATACACACTTAGATTTTATCACCGAGCACGGTAAAATAAATTGCCGAGATCCCAACAGCTGAGATCTCGGTGAAAATCTCGGTAAAACATTGAAACACCGAAATCTTGGAAATCCAAAACATCAAACAACTGTCAAACTTTACCGACAATCTCGGTATTATTTTTCCAAGATATCCGGTAATCAATACTGAAACTCGGCTGAAATTGCCTAATATTCGTAAAGCGATACCGACCCAAATTGTAAAACTTTAACGAGATTTTCTGTAAAACACTAGCTGAAAATGCCGAACTACGGTATTAATATGCTGAAAACTCGGTATTTTTAATAAGTTTATGAAAATCAATAAAATTTTGAATAAAACTATCATAATTAACCTTTTTTTATTATAAACAATTATTGTTTAACAGTTTAACACTGTAATAGTATAGTTGATAGTATAAACTATTGAAATATAACGGCACAGTTAATACGTAGAACCACGTAGACCGAGCAAATTTTTCATCTGTAGTGGTTAATTTGCCTACTGAAAAAATTGTTGCTCTGATAAACACAAAGAATTGCTTGTCTTTGGGCATGCAGTTGGTGGCAAATACATCGTAATCGTAACATTCGCATACTCTAAGAAAGCCTACTACTACATGGCAGCCAACGGGGATGTTGTATTCTTTCCATGAGATGACGCATTGGCCTCCACACTGCAACATCTCACCACGAATTATTAGCACTGGATTCACGTTATGGGTTGGGAGGGAATCGTCAACCTAGAGAAATGTTTTTCATATTTTATCTTCCAAAATTCAGTACAGTAATTAAAAAAACTTACTCCAATCCATTGCACCAACCCGTTCAAAGGATTTTCCTGTGTTGCGGCTGCATCACGCGTGCGCTTACAGCCTCTGGTAGGGTTCTTAGACCGAATGATAGCCAGGAATCGAAAAAAATCTGCAAGAATTTATGCGTTAAGTTAAAACATTCACACATTCATAAACATTCCATTTACCATCCGAAATTTCTTTGAAGAGATGCCGATACGCGGTTAGAATTTTCTCCTGCCAGATCCGCCATTGATCTATAAATACTGTCGTACACTTGTGTATTTGATGAAAATCGCTGTCAATCTATGAAAAAAATCATCCATTTTCACAATTTTAATTTCACCGGTAACGAAACTGCTGTCGATCGCGCACAGTTAATTTTTGACATTGCTTTCCGAAATCTCGGTAAAACAGTTTGTGGCTTTTTTCAGTAACATTTTACGAAATTTCGTTAAAACGATATTGAAGTACCTAGATTCGGTACTTTATTTTACTGAGCTCGGGGGTTTACTGTTTTACTGATCTTCTCGGCAAATAAGATTGCAGTTTCTCGGTAAATAAGCTTCATTTCCGATATCTCAGTAAAATAATATTCCAAGTAACGGTAAAACGAGAAATGTTTACCGATATCACGGAAAACAGACCTATTTTTGTGTAGTTCGGTATTTTACTTTATCGAGATTTTATTTTGGAATTAAGTGTGTATACACTGAATTTTTTCCGGTTTTCAATTTCCACTGGTGAAAATTTCTGGAAGAGCCTGGTCCCATAGACACTTCCTCTAGCTACGTCAATGCTTTCAGTAAGTTTAAAATAGTCTGTTATACTAGTTTGCGTTTGTTCCTTCGTAGTCTGCGTTTTGATGGTGCTCGCATGCATTTTTTGTCGCTTCCTGTTCATTCTTCCCAGTTAGCTTCGAGTTTGGTCTTCGAGTCTAACAGTTGTCGTATGTTCGAATCTCGGCTGAGCCGTGCTGCTAGAGTTAGTAGTATCATTGCACTAGCCTCGTAATAGTCCTGTACTCTTTTTAGGATGTTGTCAAAAATCCCGTATCTACCCGTATCTAACTGGAGTTGCAACTACCTTGCACAATAGTTTAAGGGGGCATAGTACCTTTTAAGCCATATTTTTTGCCTTATTTCAACTATTTTTTTCTCAATAACGCGAAAGGCCAATTGAATTGAATTACTATTTACAATTTTGTTTTCATATGGAAACCTCTACCTTCCTCCCTTGCGGCTCCTTGAACATGATCATTCGGAAAAAAAACATGATTTGCGGTACCATGGATTGGCACTGGGGGGCTTGAAAAATTCCAAAATTACATGAAAGTACATTAAATTATCTCGTGTTTGACCCATCCTTTTTTAAAATTCGAACGCATAACAAAACGGCGGACATTCCAACATAAAAGTAAGGATTTTTGTCGAAAAAATTGACTTTAAACATTTTTAAAAAATACAAAACTTGCAATATCGAAAAAAGGATGGATCAAACACTAGATAATTTTGTTGGCTTTAAAACAAAAAAAAAAGAATCAAAAGAATTGCTTGAGCCGTTATCGAGATATTTATGGTACCGACTTTCAAAACCTGGTTTCGAGAAAAAAGGCGTTGAAGTTTTTATTCGCTGTGTAATCGCTCCATACATGCGCGGTACAAATAGCTGTAACTTTGTCAATTTTTGGAATTCATCCAAACGACTTCAAACACATATGGTCAAAGTGTTAATCTTTCGAAATAATGAATAAAAAAAAAATCGGTTTTTAAACGTTGAAAAGGTACTATGCCCCCTTAATTTATTCCGATACTGTAAGAAACTGTGAACTGGTAGCAAAAAGTGTGCTCATTTGGCTACCAACCGGGTAACATTCCCATAGCGCCGTAAATACAAAAGATAAAACTATACTTTCTTCAGCAATATTTTAGATAATAATTAACTCTACAAATTCCCTTTATAGTACTCTTTCGAATTCTGTTTCGTTGAGGCGCTGTAGTCAAATGAGCATCTACTTTGCAAAAAACCGAAAATGAAGCCTGCAATTTTTAATGTGTCAGGCTCATAAAAAGCAAAGCAAAGCCTAGGTGCTGCATTCCGTTATCGAAACTTGACCTTCTGTTTTTTTATACGACAGACTTCGCAGCCAGCTGTTAGAGTGCAGGACAATTGCATGGCCAGTTGCTACGATCCTATTGATTCTAACAGCCTTTCCCATTCGAGATTAGAACACACGACAATTGGCTTATTAGGCCAGCGTCATACCTCGAAACCAACTGGGAGGTAACAGGCTCATACAGAGTTCAAAATGAGTTATCTATAACCATTTTCTTGTAAATCCAACTTGAAACATAATCGATTTTTGTTGTTCAACGGTTTTATGAAAGAAGATTGCTGTATATGTCGTCGTTTGTTGATGTGAACATTTACCGCTTCTGAATTTGTCATGTAAACTCTTCGTGACAGACTACCATTACCTATTCCTAAACTATCATGAAATTCAGTTTTAATATTACCCCCTTTTTCGCTTTTTTATTGCAGATATATAGATAAAACATATCCCTGATCCTTACTACTCAGTGATGGAATCGCTAGCACCAACAAGAAACATGCCACCCCCTCCTCCTCCACCAAAACCGCACAAGTCACCTACGTTGAATGGATCTAGTGAAGGACATATATACCAAAACAACAACAACGAACCGATTGAGAATGGAGCTAGAAGCGTTTCCACAATTCCTTTCGGTGTCAGTAGTCCACTGCTTCCACCTGAGGATGAACAAGTAGTGATGACTCCGCGAGGAAAGACCGCTAACTCGACAGTTTTACTTATTGAGCGCAAGCTGGTGCAGCAAATCGGCGAGAGAACACACGTAGCAGGTGGTGACCATCGAGGTATCATCATAAATAAAGATGCTAATACAGGTGAGTGAGGTAACGATTTTCTCCAAAAGACAATCAGAATTGTGGCCCAAATAGTATTATAATTTAACAAAAAAAAATTAAGCGACATTGTCAAAAGATACACTTCTAACAAATAACATGTTCTGTACTTTTTATGACGGAGTAAATGTGTTTTTGTGAAGCACTGGGAGAAATGATATGTAAACTGTGAAAAATAATTATCTTCCTCATAAAAAGTACAAAGTAACTTGGCCAGTATACTGCCCATAAAAGCATAACTGTCCCATATGGAAAAACGTGAAGGGTAGGAAAATGAGATTGAAAGTGAGTGGCTGATTTATAGATTGTGCATCATGATACAAGAATTATTTTACTTTATTCGAAGGATACATTACGTTACACTAATAATTTAACTATCCACATAAATTTTGTTGTAAAATTAAACATCAATGTATTTTTTCTCAAAATTTCGAAGATAGGACAATTCTGCTTTTATTTCAAAGCGCAAGTTGCTAAATAAAAGTATGTCTGTACTATATTTTTTTTAAACTTTTGTCGGTACATAGTGCAAGATAGTTCCTACGCCAAAGCATGCGCTACAGAAACGCTCCTATAATATTCCAGGATCTTAAGGCCGTGATTAAAGTAGCCAAGTAAGCCGTCGCGGTCCTGGACATAAAGTCGTCGATCATTTTCGAACCAGTGATGCTGGCTTCGTAATATACAATTTATAAATCCTAACCAATGCTATATCCCGAAGATATTCGAAGGATAATATTCAAAAAGGGCAGCTGCGCTGTTAAGTACAGCAGCAAACTAGACGAAGTTCGAATTTCGAACTTCAAGTATGCGCTGCTGTTGAAGAAACAGCATAAGTTTTTGTTTTGAAAACTTTTTAATCGAAATAAAAAATTAGCATAAAATCAAAGAGAAAAGCTGCTCTATTAAATATTTTTCTCCCCGTCAACACCGAAGAAAATTGTGTCTGTGAGAGCTTTATCGATTAACACGTTGAAAATCGTGGTCGAACATTGACATAAACTTGGAAACAAATATTATTGTCATATTTCAGTTTTTATCGTATTCAATAAAGGTGGAAATTGAAAGAATATTGTTTTATCAAAGTTATAATGCCTTATGATTACCTCAACTGGTAGAAAAAAAAACCTGATTTAATCCACCTAGTAGTGAAAGGAACCTTTGTTATACGGTCTTATTTGCTATTTGAGCTATTGGTTAACGTTGCGTAGTGCGCTGGTTTACATAAAATTTTTGGAAATTGAATAAGTTTACAAAGTTTGAACAAAATTGTAGCACTTATAAATTTTGATAGATCCCTTTTTTCATGAAATTGCTGAGCAAGTATAAGTAAGTTGTTACTAAATTGAGTAGGTGCAAGTAAAAATAAGTTGTAAGATGAAATATTATTCTTTAACATATACATTGCGTAGTAAAGGTCTAGTTTATTGGTTTTTGAACTATACACAATTTCCTGTAATGCCATTCTATTTGATTCACATCAATAAAGTGTTCTTGAATAAATTTATTCAATTTG